>NC_133752.1:199571869-199889089 GCF_036562045.2 Rhinolophus sinicus
ATTTTTAAAAAGATGTCGGCTTCAGGTCCAGACAAGATGGGGCAGCCCCGTTTCTTCCTGCTCTTTTCTGCCGAGTACAACCATGAATCCAGAAATGGCGGTTAGCGCAGGAGGACCCTGGGGATGGCGAGGAGGAGTGAGCTGGAGCGGGACCCAGGGCTGGAACAACCGCACATCAGTCAGAGAAAACAGGGAGCCAGGGATAGGGCCCCGCCAGGCCCCGCCCCCACCCAGTGGCAGCTCCTCTGACAGCATCAGGCAGCGCCCCCCACGGGTGAGGGGTCAGTGTGGTGCCTGTAGAGCAATCATCGGAACACTCTCTAGCTTTGCCAACCTGACACTCCCCTTTCTGCTGAAAGACACAGGACAGGTCAGCAAAGCTGGCAGAGGAGACCCAACTACAGCAAAATCCATCTGGGAAGCCCCTTTGTTTCTCCCCACTGTGCCTGGGAGTTGAGAGGGTGTCTCACCAAGGCGTCCCCCCTGAGAGACACTGCCCAGCCTAGGGAAATGCCCTGCCCCTCTCTGGCAACACCAACAAGAGCCAGTATGAGCCCACCAGATCCAATAAACCAAGGAAACCAAAGTAAAATGGCAAAGGCTCAGAAAAGCAAACTGTCATTGGAACCACAGCACACAGAAGTTGGCCAGGACCCACATACTAAACATAAACAGGTGACTGCCTACTAAAGTAAAACATTTAATGGGACACAGAGTCTTCTTGCATTATAGACAAAATGGCCAGCAAACAGTTGAAATTGCCCATCATACTGAGAACCTGGAAAACTCACAACGTGAGAAAAGACAATCGACCAATACCAAGATGAGTCAGATGTTGGCATCTCTGACACGGATTTTAAAGCAGGCGTCGTAAAAATGCTCCAACAATCAATTACAAATGCTCCTGAGCCACAAGAAAGAATCCAAAATCTCAACAACGAGATAGAAGTTATAACAAAGAACCAAAAGGAAATTACAGAACAGAAAACACAAAAGCAAACACAGACACTTGCAGGATGGCCTCGATGGCAGAGTAGAGATAACCAGGAACTGAGCCGGTGAACTTGAGGACAGACAATAGAATTCGCCCAAATTGAACATGAGCGAGAAATTGACAGAAAACAGAAATGAACAGAGCCTCTGAGACCTGTGGGAAAACAACAAAAGATCCAACATTCTTATCACCCCAGTCCCAGAGACAAGGAGGAAGAACGTGGGGCTGAAAGAGTATTTGAAGAGACAATGGTTGAAATCTATCCGAATTTGGCATAAGACCCAAACAGGCCGATCCAAGAGAGCCATGCTCAGCACGAGTAAATTAAAGCACAAGGAACCCACACCACAACACATCATAATTAAGATTCTGAAAACTAGTGGAAAAGAAACGCATCTTGAGATCAGCCAAGAGAAGAGGCACAGTCCCCTGCAGGAGAGCACCGATAGGGAGGACGGAGGATTGCTCATCTGAAACCATGGCAACTGGACGTAAGAGCCACAACACTGTCCAGCTGCTGAGGTCACTGCACTGTGAGTTCAGATCCTGGCAAAACCACCCTGCAGGAGGGAAGGAGAAATAAAAACATTCTCCGATGAAGGAAATCTAAGATCGTGTTCCCACCCCAAGGCTGGCTGAGCAAGTTCTTCAAACAGAAGCAAAATGACAAAAGCAGCATCGGGAAGAAGTAGGAAGAAAGGAAAGCACAGAAATGTGGGCGCATACAATAGAATTTTATAAGTTATATTTGATGACTAGAACAAAAATGGTAACACCCTCTAATAGCCAATGAAATGGTATTTAAAAGGGATGAAGATCAAAGGACCCAACAATCAGTGTGGATTCCACGCTTCACTTGAAGTGGCAAAATGCTGGTACCAGTGGACTGTGAAAAGTCACGTATGTTGAAATACCCAGAGAAAACCCAACATAAACAACACAAAAAGACACACTAAAACCACTAAAAATAAGACAAAATCCTCACGTATAATCCAATAACTCAGAAGAAGACAAGAAAAGAGAACAGAGGAAGGCGATGAAAAGAAACAAATGGAAAATAACGAAATGGCCGACGTACCTGCCAACCTATCATTAATGACCTTAACTATAAATGGTTTAGACAGATTTTTAAAATTCAGATTTTTACAGTAAATAAAGCAAAAGAAAACACACAATCCAACTTATACTGTGTGTAAGAAACTCATTGCATAATCAGTGTATTGATAAGCTAGAAATAAAGGGTGGAAAAATATAAAACTTGCACCATGCAGACATCAATTAAAAAACAGTGTCTTTATTAACATCTGATAAAATGACTTCAAAACCGAAAAAATTACTAGTGATAATGAGAGGCATTACATAACGATGCAAGGATCCATCTACTAGGGAGGCATGACAGCCTAAAAGGTGTACACACCAAACAACAAAGCTTCAAAGGCATGAGACAGACACGTGACACTGATGGAGCTGTGGGTGCCAGGGGCTGGGGGAGGGGGAGGGAGTCTCCGCTTTACAAGATGAAAAGAGATATGCAGATGGATGGTGGGACTAGTAGTGAAACATTATGGATGTATTTAATCCCACTGAACTGTGCACTTTAAAATGATTGAAATAGTAAATTTTGTCTTGTGTGTATTTTACCACAACAACAAAAAAATGTTTTTAAAGAACTGATGGAATTGAAATGAGAAAAGACACATTCATAGGCAGTACTGGGGGCTTTCCCCACGGCCCTTTGGCAAGTGGTAGACGGTAAGACAGAACATGGACAACAATACAGACCCAAAACACACAATCAAAAGCCCACATCTAATTGACATACTTAGAACATTACACAACCACAGAATACACGTTATTTTTCAAGGGCTCAAGGAATATTCATTAAGATCGATTATATCCTGGACCATAAAACAAACCTCAACAAATTTAAAAGTATTGATATCATGCAGAGTGTGCTCACTGACCATAAAAGGATCACGCTATAAATCAATAACAAAAAAATCTTTAAATACGTGGAAATAAAACAGCACACTTCTAAATAATCCATAGGTTAGAGAGCAACTCTCAAAGGAAATTAAAAAACTACAGAGACCTGAGTGAAACAAAAACATAACATACCCAAATTGGTGGGATGCAGTTGAGTCAGTACTGAGAATGAAATTTATAATCCTAACTGCTTACATAATAAATGGTAAAAGGTCTCAAATCAATAATCAAGAATCTAGAAAAAGAAAAGCAAAATAAATTCCAAATAAGCAGGAGGGAGGAGAGGATATAAATTAGAGCAAAACCAATGAAACTGAAAATAGGCAAACAATGGGAAAAATCAATTGAACAAAAGACCTGGTTCTTTTAAAAAACACATGAAATTGATAAACCTCTATTAAGATTGAAAAAAGAAATAAAAAGAGTAAAGACCAAATCCCCAATATTACAAGTGCAGTGGAGGATATCACTACAGATCCTGTAGCCTTTAAAAGATATAATAAAGGAATACTTTAAATAACTTTACTCTCATATATTTGGCAACTTAGAAGATCAATTCCTTGAAACTGCAAATCACCAAAATGCAAACAAGATGAAACAGATCATCTAAATAGTCCTACAACCATTAGAAATTGAATTTGAAATTGAAAGCTTATGAACAAGAAATCTCTAGACTCAGTTTCACTGGAGACTTCTACCAAATACTTAAAGAAAAATTAATACCAATTTTCCACAGTGTCTTCTACAAAATGTCCTCGGAGGCCAGCGTTGCCTTAATACCAGCGCCAGGCGAGGGCAGTATAAAAAAAGAAAACCACTAATATTCCTCATGAACTTAAATGTAAAACTCAACAAAATATTAGCAAAATTCAACAGTGTATAAAAATAATTATACACCATGATTTAGTGGGGTTTATTCCAGCTACACAACATCTGAAAATCAATGCAATCCACCATATCAACAAGCTAAAGGAGAAAAATCATGTTATTACATCCACTGATGCAGAAAAAGCTTTGACAAAATACAACACTCATCGTGAGAAAATCTCTCAGTAAGTTCGGGATAGAGAGGGGTTACTTCTTGATACAGACGCGCACCAAGAGCCTGCAGCAGGTATTGTATTCAGAGGGGAAACACTGAGTGTGTCTCCCTTGAAACTGAGAGCAAGACAAAAACGTCCTCTCACTACTTCCAATCAGCATAAACATAGTATTGGAATTTCTAGCCACTGAAACAAGGCAAGAAAAGAAGGGGGCCTGTAGCTTGAAAAGGAAGCAATAAAAATATCTCGATTCATAGATGACATAATAATCTCTAAATAAAAAAGCTACAAATAAATTCCTAGAACTAATGACTTCAGCAAGACTGTAGGCTACAAGACCAATGCACAAAAATCATCTGCAATCTATACACTAACAGAGCACGAAGAAATTTAAATTATCATTTACAATCACTCCAAAGACAATAAAATACTTTATTTTAGTAAAAACTGTACAAAACATATACAGAATCTATGTGCTAATTTTTTTAAATGTCAATGAAAGTATTCAAAGGACCTAAATAAATGGGGAGACGTACCGTGTTCATGGATGGTAAGACCTAACATAATAAAGAGGTCAATTCCTCTCCTCCCTCAATTGATCTTTAGGTTTAATGCAATTCCCATCAAAATCCCAGTAAGGTTTCTTGTAAACATCAACATACTTATTTGTGAATTTATATGGAAAGCCACAGATCTTAGATTAGCTAAATTAATCTTAACAAAGAATAATAAAGTGGTAGGAATCACACTACCCAATATTATGAATTATTGTATGGCGACAGTAAACAAAATAATGTAACAGTTGAGTGGTAGACAAACTGATCAATAGAACAGAAAACACAGCCCAGAAATAGACCCACACAAACATGGTTAACTGATTTTTGACAAAGATACAAAAGCAATTCAACAGAGGAAGGATGGCCTTTTCAACAAATGGTCCTGGGGCAAATGATACGCCAAAGTAACAAACCTCTCCCTAAACCTCAAACCCTCCAAAAAAATCAACTCAAAATGGGTCATAGACTTAAATGTAAAATTATAACTCTTTTAGAAAAAAAAAAAAAAAACATAGGAGAAAATCTTTAGCATCTTTGGCTAAGCAAATAGTTCTTGGACTTGACACTGAAAGTATGGTCCAAAACGGAAAAGTTGATACATTGAACCTCAGTGAAACTTTTTAAATTTCTCTGTGGAAATCCATGTAATGAGGACGAAGACACAAGCGACAGCTATAAGCTAGTTGGAGAAAATACTTGCAAACCACATATCAGACAAAATGCTAATATCTAGAACACAAAATGAACTCTCAAAATCTAACATAAGAAACAAACAATCCAATTAGAAAGTGCTCACGAGACATGAAAAAAATTTCACTGAGACGCATGTACAGATGGCAAATCAGCACATGAAACGCTACTCAGTATCATTAGCCATCACGGAAAAGCAAATGAGGACGGCAATGAGATGGCACGATACACCTGTTGGAATGGCTAAAATCGGTGGTGGCGCCAAATGTGGCTGTGGATGCCGACAAGTCAGGTCTTCACACGTTGCTAGTGGCACTTTCTTCAAAAACAAAATGCAACTACCAGGCTACCCAGCAATGATGCCCTAGACCATTCATCCTGGAGAAATGAGAACGTACGTCCACACCGAGTGGACACCAGTATTCACAGCAGCTTATTTATGAGAAACCCAGGGGACCGTCCTTCCAGGTGCTCGTGTTGGACGAGCTGGGGTCCACCCACACCACGGAAAACCACTCACAAGCAAAAGGATAAACTAACTACTGGTGCAGACAATTGGGTGGATCTCCAGGGAATTACACTGAGCAAAAACCTCCTACCCGAGCAGGTTACATACTGTATGATTCCATTCCCGAAACATGTTAATGGAAACATTTTAGAAATGGAGGACAGGTTGGTGGCGGCCAGGGTTGGGGTGTGCCCCTGTGCCAGTCCCCACCCCCTGTGACGCCCATGACGATTCCCTGTGGCCCCCAGCACCCAGGCAGGCTGCTTCTGGAACTCACTGAGATGCCAGGCCGGGTGCCCTGGGAGGGGACAGCAGCCTGGGCGGGACCCACAGGCTTCCTTCCTGAGGATGGGACGGGCATTCAGGTGAAGCTGTGTAGTGTGAGGGAGGTGAGCAGAAGCAGGAGCCGGCCACGCCAGGAAGCTGCGTGTGCCTGTGCATGTGTGTGGCAGGGACCCTGCGGGCAGGGCAGACGGGCACATGTGCTGTGCTTCAGCCCTGGCCACTCTTCAGCACACCTGCTGAGCCCCCGCTGAGTGCGAGCGCTGTGCCAACCCGAGGCCAGGTCCAGGCCAGCTGTGGGAACCATCACAAACGGCGGGATGATTGGACGCGTACAGAGCCTCAGCTGACCCGGTGGCCTGGGTGTCTGACTCAAACCCCAGAGCACACCTGGCTGGTGAGGGGCAGGGGTGCCCCAGGCAGGGGACGGACAGGCAAAGGCCAGGCTAGTTATGCTGCAGGACGGGCCACACAGCACAACATGCCCCTCAGACACGGCGTCCTGGCAGCCTTGGGCAGAGGGTCAGGCTCACTCTGCTCCTGCCCTTTGCGCTGACCACGGGGCTCAGCATCTGTGGGTCCATGTGGCGCCTGGCACGGCGGTCTCTCTGCTGAGACTGTCACCATTGGCAAGGCACCATCTTCAGGGACAAGTTTATCTCTGAACTAAAAATGGCCCCGATGACTCATAGCGGGGAGTCCCTCGGGCTACCCTGAGTGTGACAGAGCAGAGCAGCCGCTGTGTGGGTGCCTGTGCCCGGGGCCTCCCTCGCCTGTGCCAGGCCCCACACGCACCGAGGGGGAGGTGCTGGGCTCCGTCCCAGCTGGGACCTCAGCAGCTTCGTCCTGCCCGGGAGTCAGTGACTTACCTGTCCCCCACCCCCACCCACGCCGTCCTCCTCTGAGCTCTGCAGTCGGGCTGGGGCCTGGGGCCAGGAGCAGCCCGTGCGTCCGGTACCCCCAGTCTGGAGAATCCCGTCCCATCTGCTCCGCCCTCCACCCAGCCTGCAACACCCATGGAAACGTTCCTTTTTGGCCTAGAACATTTGGAAGATTTGTACAAATGCAAATGTACGTGGAGAAAACCATAAAGCTAGCTGAACAACGGGCTTCCTCCACAAAAATGTAAATTAAAACTTGACAGCCAAATAGTTCTTATCTGGAGAAAAAAGTCATCACAGAGGAGGGTATCCAGGAGCTGCAGGAAGACACAGCCCTCTGGGGTCCAGGGGAGGGGGCTCCAGTGCCCTCTGTGCCCACGCCCGCCTGGGGCTGAGTCTGAGCTGCTCTGGTCCCTGGGCTTCATTTACATGGTCACTGTGCCAGGAAGGTACTTTGATTTGTGGGGGATGTGTACTCTCAGTGAGAGTCAGGAAACAGAGATGCCTCCGGTCCTTAAGTGACTCAATCATGCAGCCAACAGAACCTTCTGGCAGCCCTGTTCCAGGACTGGGAGCCAGGGAGGGGAAGAGACGCATCCAGGGAAGACAGGTGAACACACAAGGGGAATGGGGGAGGGGAGGACAGGTGAGGGTGGGGGAGGGGAGGACAGGTGAGGGTGGGGGAGGGGAGGACAGGTGAGGGTGGAGGAGGGGAGGACAGGTGACGGTGCCTCATGGAAGGCCATCTCATCCTTCTTCATTCACCTAACAAAGGTGATTAGAAAAATGTTTCATGTTGGATGTTTTTTTGGAAAGCCTAGCAAAACCAGTGTCACACACACAGAGCAGGCTGTTTGGGGGTAATTTATGGGGCTCTGGGGAAGCCTGCTGTCAATATTGGTTCTTTCATCAATTGACAGGCTCATTTTCCATCATATGTCCACCAAGAAGCAGATTAAACTCGTCTTGGTCAGTTCTCTGCAACCACACAGGCCCATGAAGGGAGGCAGGAGGCAGTGAGGGAAGCCAGAGGGAGGGGCTACGCGTCTCCTGACGCGAGCGAGACACCCCCCTCTGTGTGCTGGCCATGGAGAGGTCCAAACGGACGGTGAAGTTTGTTATCTGTGACGTGGGGTGACAACACCACCCCCATGACGTTGTCAAAACTGAACAAATACTGCACACACACGGGGACACTCCCGGCCCTGTCCCCACAGGGTAGAGCCTCAAGCAACCTCACCCACCCAGGCTCTGAGAGGGTAATGCTGCCCAGCCCCCAGGACACCCGTCCTCCCTGTGCCAAGGGCTCCCCTCCTCGTCCCGCCGGTGCTGCCTGGCCTGTGGGCACGGCTGGGTCAGCTGCATTCTGAGACCTAGGCTAGCACAGCGAATGCGTGGCCTGTGGTTGGTGACACAGACTCAGAGTGAGAGAGGAGTGCTTCAGCCACGGCTTCACAGAAGTTTCTGGAAGCCTTGCTGTGCCCCTGGGGCAGGGAGGGCCAGCCCTCCGCAGACCTGTGGTCTTTGAGGAAAGACCCGGTGAGCACCCTGTCGTGGGCTGAGGCAGCAGCAGGCAGCTCCAGTGACCACTGCCCCCTCCGCCCCTCGCCCCCTGGGGTCCGCTCCATGTCTGCACCACAGCCACCCCTGTGGTGTGAGTCCCCAAGCGCTTTCTACACACAGCGCCACCCACAGTGGCAAGTCATGCTGCCCCTCATCCCGCGGTGCACCTCCTTGGTTCCCACAAGTCCTTCCTGCAACACTCACTTCACCGGCCCCCCCTCTGGGAAACTTCTTCCTCTGGTCCACTCAGACCACGGGTCTCCTCTTCTATCTAAGTTCAGAACCTGCCCTGAATGGACACCGAGGCCTCTGTGCACCTGTCCCCCAGCCAGGCTGGGAGCCAGCCAAGCACCCCGACCCTGCCCAGCCTTCCTCCTTTGCACGCTCCCTCTGCATTCAGCAAGGGGCTTGTGCCAGAGAAGGACGCTCCTGCAAGCAGCACGGAGGCATCGCCAGGTTCTGGAGCCTGACTCTGTGGGTTTCCTCTGAGGCTGCTTGGGAAGTACAAGCACCTGGCCCCTAACATCCTGCAGGCTCACCCACACACGGTCCTTCCAAGGGACGGGCGCACACGTGGGCCGCCATGCCTGCTACGGCTCAGCGTCCCCACCAAGTATCTCAAACGTTTCCGACAGAAAGTGTAAAATTGCTTATTTTATTGAGCTGACTAATTAGAACAAGCCAGACCCTTTTATGAAGACACAGCGGCAAGGGCTCAGCCCAACCTCCCCCACGTCCCTAGAGGAGCCCACGTCTCACAATTGGCAGGTTGTCAACATGTGGGACGCATCTTCAGGAAACTCAGATTTCATTTTCCTCAATAGGTCCATTTTCCATGATTGGAAAAGAGCGAGGCCAATCATTTTAAGTACTTTCCCCGTCTTTCCATGGGAATAGCAGAGAGAACATTTGCTCAAAGCACAGGGCATTTTCTCTTTTTAAACATTAAAAAAAGGAAAGAAGAGAAACAGGAAGATATGAAAAGGCCATGTTTGCTGCTATTTCAGCAAGAACTGCAGTTTTGTTCCTCATCCCGCTGAGAATTAGCGTCCGGAGCTGCGGCTGTGGGAACCGGGGACCCCCAGGCGCCCTGCCCAGGAAAACACTTGCCAGTTCTCGGGGGAGCCCCCCATGCTGATCCAATGAAGGGAGTTGTTGTAATTAGCAAAATAATTAAGACATTAGGGGAGAAGTACACACACATGGCGATGAGTTAGAAGCCGGCTCAAGAAAGGCAGGAGGGCCTGCTGGGCTGAATGCTGGTGAGAAGCACGTGGCAGGTCACGTGCTTCCTGGGGGTGGTGTGGAGGCCGCTGGGAGACTAAGTGGGGGCCGTGTTCTCTCTTTGCTCACCCACCCCAGGCTTCTCCAGAAAGTTCCAAACTAGGTGAGAAGGCGAAAGTTTGGCGGGACCGTGAAGCGAGCCCCTTGGATGACGCTCTGCCGGTGAAGGCAGTGGCAGGTCCTGCCCTGATGTTCGGGCACACGCGGGGTGACGGGCTTGCAGGGGCCCCAAGGCAGGGCCCAGGTTCTAAGCCAAGTGGACCCTCAGCATCTGGGAGAAGACAAAGGTCCTTACCAGAGTCCTGGTGACGTTGCCCCTTGTCCTGAGGGTTCTGACAGCCCCGATGGCCGGGGTCATAGGCACCTCTTGGCGGCTGGCTCTGCTCCAGCCAGGCCCAGGCATGACTGTCCTACGTGTGGACACCGCGACGGGGCCTGGAGACCTCACTCAGCAGTCTCCCTCCTGTGGGCCCGCCCCAGCCTCTCCCTCCCCTCCCCCTCTTTCTTTCCCTCTCCATCCCCTGGACCCTAAGTACCTGCTTCCAGGTGTTGCCCCAGCACCTGGGCCCAGTTAAGGCCCAGTGTTCTGTGAGCTCAGGCCACAGGCTTTGTCCACTCCCCCAGCCCAGTGTCTTGCGGGGCCAACCCTGCCTGGCTCGCACCTGAGCTGCTAACACCTGGCGCACACCTCCACTGGGGAGGGTCGGTGGGGTCTGGACTAAGTCACCAGGGATGTGTGCAGCGGGTCCCCACGGAGTGTGTTGGGGGGAGGAGACAGGTTCACGCATGTCCATTGGATTTCGTTTCGCGAGCGTGTTACTGTGAATGACATTCAGAAAGTACCTGGAGGCACCAAAACAACCCCCATGCCCCGTCCTGGTGTCTCCTGGACCCAGCACCTATTTCTTCTCTCGCTGTGCATCCGTTATTTGTCTCTTTATCGACCATATTTTCTCCCATTCTGCTGACCGGCCGTTCATTAGGCACGTCTGCCAAAGAGGCTCTTGATTTCTGACTCTTCAAATCATTTCCAAATATGTTACTGCTGGAATTCTGAGCAGCCGAAGGGAGGATTGTTTAAGGGAGAGGAGGGGTGGGGGGCCCGATTCCCCTGACTGCCACCCACAGCCCCCAGGTGCCACCAAGTTACGAGCACACCAGCCTCCAGTCTGCTGGTAGCCCCATGCAAGGGCCACTTCTTCCAGTCTGGGGGCCTCCTGGGGCCTGGTGCCCACAGGGGTCAAGTGTGATGGGGGAGGGGAGATGGCACTTGAGGCTCAGGAGCCTTGAGGGACTGACTGTCACTGTGAGGGGCTCTCTGTCCCCACACATCACAGCACGCCTACATGGTCCATGGGGACATGGGGTGACTTCAGGGGAACGTGCCGTGTCCCGTTCGGGTTGCTCGCACAGTGGTCTCGAGTGTCAATCAGAAACAAACTGTTCTCTGTGTTTATACATCACACCCAGGAAATGGCTGGGGCGGAAACACCCTGAGCTGGCTGGCTGTGGCTGCCACTTCGCGGGGACCATCCAGGCCCAGCCACGGCTGACGGATCTCCACGCCAGGCAGTGAGGAAATTGGCAGCTGGCTATAAATAAGCTGACGATAAATAAGGCGGCCTGCTGAATTAAAATGCAAAACATTTCTTCCAGTTCCCTGACAGCCACTGAAAGGGAAAATCACTAGTCTTTCCATGGAAGAAATTAGCATTAATAAGATAAAACCGTATTTGGAAGCACTGACATTTTGATGAATGTGCGGGAGGATTGCAGGGGAGACTTTTGATGGATAATATTTTGGGTTGCCTCAGGTTGCATTTAATTGTTCCTTTGCCGTTCTCAACTTTAGTTAAGTGAAACAGAAAACCACGGTGGTGTTGGTATTTAGCTTTCAGGAGGCAGAAGCGAGGCTTAATGATGAATCCTGCGGGCAGACACGGGGCTGGCCCACGGCTGGTGGGAAGCAGGAAGCCCGAGCTGATGGAGCCGGCGCCCCCGCCCTGCGGAGGGCATGCGGCCTGCGGGCAGCCCTGTCCCCCGATGGCGCTCACACCACTTAGAAGGGAGTCTAATCGATTATCCACAAATGAACACGAAACCCAGGTGATTCTAAATAGTGTGTGTGTATACTCGTATGTGTGTGTATTTAATTTGGATAAAATGATTGTAAATTTATTTTAAAAATACATAAGTATTTTTATTTTAAAAATCTATAAGTAACCAAGAAAACCTTGAAGAATAAAACTGAAGAGGCCCTTGCCTTAGAGACGTAAAGCTGTTGTAATGGAGGGATGGCAGGGGTGGACGGAAGGGACCCGCCTATGATGACGGGGCAGCACTGTCCCTAACCTCCCAGAGTGTCAGGCCCTCCTCCCCCAGCAGGGACGCTTAGAGGGTGGCAGGTGGCACAAGGCTGTGGGGCGGGGTGACGAGGCCCATGAGTAAGATGCTGGCACAGGTTACCAGGCCTGCCCCAGTTTTTCACCTTCCAACACACCGTTTATCATTCCTTATATCTCTGTGCATTTTTAAAAATCATCCCCATTTTTCGAATGAAGAACCTGAGGCTGGGAACAGTTGGAAGGGCCTGTGATAAGGTCCCCTCCCTCCTCCTCTTCACGTCCTGCCGACCGTCCTCCCCAAAAGGGCTTCCCGACTGCACCTCTGCTCAGGTCCCCAGGAGACCCCGCCTGCTCTGTGGGGTTTGCAGACTAAGGCTCAGGCTCAGCTGGACCACAGCACCTGCAGAGTGGAGGTGGGCAGAGGTGGGGCAGGGTGGGGCGAGGCCACGGTGACGATTGCTAAGCTCTGAGTGGCAAGTGCCAGGGCAGTGCAGAGAGCACAGGATGGCATTGAGAGGGCAGCATCTGGAGTGACCAGAGCAGGATGCAACATGACTTGGATGGTCCTCCTGACCATAATCCAGGTTAACTGCTGGGTCAGAGCCCGGGAAGGCCCCCTATCCCGGCTGGAGACGGGCTGCATCTGTTCCATGACCAGGGCGGCCACGGGGTCGGTGGCACAGCCTGCACGCTGCTGCCCGGCACGTGGTCCTGTGGCCCCAGCTCATTTGGAAGAGTGACAGTGCCAGTGTGCAGGTGGCATGCAGGGTGCTCGGTTCCCAGGGAACCCACGCAGCGTCTGCACTCCCTGTTTTCAGCTTGTTTTCACTCTGCAAACACAGACCCACGTCCTATGCATGCTGAGAGGATGCAGCAGCTGGTCAGTTTGCTTCAGGGCTGGGCGCAGCTGGCTGAGACACGCCACCATCTGACCCTGCGACGCTGTGCCAGGACACACGCCACAGCTGACCTGAGGGGCCTGAGCAGAGTGGGGTGGACGTTCTCAGAAGACAGCTTCCCTGATGTTTTCTGTGGCCACTGTTCCTGCTCCACGAAGCGATTGTTAAGAAGGGAGTTATGGGCGTTCGAGGAGGTGATGGATGTAAAGCAAGAACAAATTCTCGGGAAATGTTATTTTATCATCACCGTCATCGTCACCATCACCATCATAATTACCATCACCATCACCAGTCCCATCATCACTGATGCCTTATATGTGCGAAGCCAAGGGTCTCACCGTGGTTAATCCCATGATCAGAATTCGGTCACAGATGTGGGTCCCCCAGCCTGGCCCACACCCCTCCTCCTGTCCCTCGTGTGGACAGACTTGCTCTGTGCTCACATCTCTGAAGATTTGCCCCATGAAAAGGGCCTTCATGGCCCAGACTCATCAGAGCCCCAGGCAGCAGTGTGTGGCCCCAGGCCCCTAAGGACCGGCTCTGCCGCGTCATCCAGACAGTCCCCAGATTAGCGTCGACGCAGAGAGGAGCACAGGTGAGGGGGAGCCTCGGATGTGGGCCCTCAAGCTAGCACATCCTCACTGTACCTTCTGGGATATTTAGACATTTCTTTTAAAAATAGTGAAAATCTGTTAACTTGGTGACAAACAACTTTGTTTTCCATTCGTAGAAGTAATGTCTTTAAGAGAAGTCACAACAGGACCACAGTGTCTTGCAAACCTGGACCCACAGATGACACTGCTACCATCTGGCCTGTTTGCTTCCAGCATTTGCCCACGTATTACACTTTCCCTTCATTCCTTCGTTCACTCTTCAGAGTCCGGGCACCTGCTGTGTGTTGCACCATCCTGCACCCGTGGTGGCCGCGAGGACGCGTCGAGCTGACCTCTGTCCTTTGGGAGCTTCTCAGACCCTGAGGTGACGGTCAGAGTCCCCAGTGAATCAGCTGCATAGTAGGCATTAGCGAGGGTGTACAAAGCACAGGGCGAGGGGCACCCACAGGCCACCAGGGAGGCAGGGAGCGAGTGCCGTGGCCGGCGTCTGGCCAGGTGGGAGGGACACTGAAGCCAGCAGCGGAGGGTTGGAGGGTCCACAGCTGCGTTGTGTCTCCACAGCCAGGCACCTTGGGTTGGCCTGTCCTTACCCACCAGCCGCTGTTCGTGACCAGAGTCTCACCTCCCTGATGGCGAGCTCCCTAGAGGAAGGTCCCCATTGTCCCCAGGTCCGACCCCGTGTGCCCTTGGGGAAGAGCTTACTGAGTGAAGGTGGCAGAGATGCTCTTGGCCTCCCAGCTCTGAGGCTGAGCCTGGCGCCCATTCCCCATCCCTCCAGTGGCTACCAGGCTGAACGCAACACCGGGCGTCCCCTCTCCCGCTGCCATCACCTTCCAGTCCCTGGGTTTTCTCTCTCCTTCCCCTCCCAGGGTCACAGGGGGAGGGGTTACATGTCGCCAGGGCTGGACCCTGGTCCTGAGCCCCTCACTGGCCTCCCTCTCCTCCCAGACCACATCATGGCTCCTTTCACCTGTTACAGCTGAGGACACACCCACACACCAGTGAGCTCTGTGGTGCTGAACAGGTAATGCATGTGTTTCTGTGGCCCCCAACCCAGCCCATGTCACATGTGCTCAGTGGGGGCCTTTCAGATTCACAGATGTACCAGGTGGCCCCGCGCTGGGCCCAAGCCCACCGTGCACGATGAGGTCACTGAGCCCCGGGCACCGAGGGCATTGTGGGCTTCAGAGGGCACCCCCCCCCGGTGGTGATCACCCCATTAGTGGGGTCTCCGTCTCCCTTCACCTCTGCTCTCTGGGCCGTGGTCCCCCACCCTTTGGGTCCCAGGGACCTTCTTGCACCAGAAACTCTGAGGAGGAGAAAAAGGGTGTGGAGAGAAAGGGATGGTAAAAGGCAGAGTGGCCGGAAGGGGGACTGAACAGGAAGGGAGGCAAGATGCCTGCAGAAGGGCCGGACAGCAGGGGACACTCAGAGTCCCTGCAAGGACAGAGGACAGGACAGCAGGGGCTGGGGCCCTCCTGGGCCTCGGACGCCCCCATGATGACCGGTGGGCTGGGGTCTCCCGGGCCACACACACCGAGTCCCCGCTCACCCTGTGCCTCCCAGAAGACCCTGTCCAGCTGTGTGACAGCAGCGTCTGCAGCCACACTGAGGTCTCCGTGGCCTCTGCATGGGGCTGAGTCCCCACTCCCAGGCAGGGCCCAGCCTTGCAGCCAAACCATCCTTATCAGATGCTGGGAGGCCAGGGGGTGACGCGTGTGAGTGTCTCAGTGCCTCTTAATTTTACAGCCTCTTGTGGAAGTCGCCTCTGATCTCCTGGCCGGCGTGTGACTCCGGGCAAACAGCTGTGCTCGGGTTAATGGACTCCGATGGTTTGCTCTGAAACCTTTGATGTTGACCCTTCCCTGTGAACGAGTGTCAAAGAAAGACTTTAATAACTTGCTCTGTAACTTAGAAGCGTTCGAGATCACACCATTAATCCCTGTTTTCCATAGTTGGCAGAAAGCTCTAAGTACCTCGAATACTTTCTGAATCTGACAGTTTTAATTATTTCCCTGCACCACTATTGATCCGGCAACTCAGCCCAGGACTTTGAAGGAAGGCCTTTGTCGATACCCATTGCCAATACCAGAGCCAATCACTCCTGGGCCAAGGGTGGGGTCTGCGGGCTGGGGCAGGGGGGCTGCAGGAGCCGTGGCTGTGACAGCAGCTGCGTCCTGTGTCGGCCTCTGTGGGCAGCTCTCCCGGGGCCTTCCACGTGCGGGTGAGGGCTTTTCTTCTGAGACCCACGCTGCTGATGTGAGCACGGGGCTGGAGGGGACTAGTGAAGAGAGAAATCCTCACACCCTCGCACAGTCCCCTCCCCTGAGATAAACAGGCATTAACACGTTGCTATGCGCCCCCTTCCCCCCACATACGTGTACGTATACAGCTGAAAACCAGAACACGCCTGGAGGGCTGGACCCATCCATCGGACCATAAATGAGATCACCCGCTTTTATTTTTGTGCTGCTCACGTTTTTCCCTTTCCTGTTGTATTTTAGGACCTGTCCATCAGCACACAGACCCGGCCCTGTAAGGGTGATGCTGCAGGGTGCCCTCGCCCACAGCTACACCTTCAATAATGAACACTGTCCCTCCTGAGGGACACTGAGTGTGTCTCCTGGTTTTAGTAGTGAACTTGCTGCTGCAGAGACGTTTGGGGGAGGTGTCTTTGCACATGGTGTGAGGATTCCCCAGCAGTGGCACCTGGAGAGAAGAGAATGCCCTCCAGAAACACTCGCCCTGTGACACGCTGGGGCAGCTCGCAGGGGCATGACCTCCCCAGACCTCACCTGCCCTGAGTGAGGCGGGCTGCGTCCTGCGGTTGTGAGTCAGACACACCCGCTCCCTTCTCAGCTTCCCTTCCCAGGTGGAGATGGCCTCTGTTTGTTCCCCATTTAATTTTTCTCCTGTGA
This sequence comes from Rhinolophus sinicus, assembly GCF_036562045.2. Classification (NCBI taxonomy): domain Eukaryota; kingdom Metazoa; phylum Chordata; class Mammalia; order Chiroptera; family Rhinolophidae; genus Rhinolophus; species Rhinolophus sinicus. Next base: position 199,588,434 of record NC_133752.1, read on the forward strand.
CTCTTGCTTGTTTCCCTACTATTGCCTTTTTCTTTATCTTTCTGGGTGACCTCTAACCCACTGTGAACGTCACTCATTGATTTTACATATACAGCGAATTTTTTATATTATTTCTACTCATTGCTTATGATGTCATTTCTACCGGGTATTTTAATTTTCATGTTGACAAATCTGTCTTTTTTCACTCAAATCCGAGTTCTACATGTTACTCAGAAGGGAATTTTTTGTTGTTGTTATTCATTGATTGTGGTCTTTATTTGTCCCCGATAGGCTGTGATGGTCTCAAAACATTTCATGGAAACTGTGACCTCAGGGCCACTTGGCATGAGACCTCCATCCCACACCGAATTCTCGTGTGTGCGTGGGCTTCCTGTGTTGTATTATTCTCTCTTCTACCAACAGGCCTATTTTTACTCCGGCACCACAGTGTTGTCTCTTGAGTTCAGTATTGCACAGTTTTCCTTGATATCTGGTTGGAAGCCTGTCTGCATTGTTCTTTATCTGTATTTTCATGCTTAGACTTGCCAATTTTCTATTTCATATATAGTTAAGATTAAATTTCACCAGGCATAAAATTGGGATTTTGATGAAAATTGCCTTAAATTTACACAGTAATTTGGGAAGAATTTGTATCCTTACAGTAATAAGTCTCCCCCATGAAAGCACACTGTATCTCCCCATTCAGACGGGTCTTCTTTATGTCTTTTCAGTAATGTTTATAACGTCCTTAAATACAAACTTTGTATTTCAAATATTTTTCTGGATAGTCTGAGTTTTCCATCGCTAATAAGAATGTGGTAGACATATATTTTCCACTCAGTCATTGTAGGCCTGGAATAAAGCTCTCGGTTGGGGCATTTTGGTCTGATACCTAGCCACCTTCTGTATCTTGAAATCGTTCTAGTAATTTCCACTTCATTCTGTCGGATTTTCCAGATACTCCCGTCCCATTGGTTCATAATGACATACTTGTGAAAAGCATCTTCCTTCAAAATGCCTGCAGCTCTTTTGTCCTGTGTGATTGCAGTGAAGACTCTGTCTCCTCGTGTGACTCCAGACTCTTGTTTCTTGTTCATTAATCCCACAGTTTCCTCAGGAGCCTCTATTGTACGCTAACCCATGCTCCAGGTCCTGGCGGTACCGAGCGGCTAAGTCCCTCCCTGCTTAGAATCTGGGGGCCAAAGAGCCAAAGGAGAGGAACAAAGGAGGTACATTTCCTTATTAACCTGCTAAAACTTGTTAAAATTAGATGGGCATATAATCCGTGGAATGCTTTTGGTGTTTATCGAGATGCTAACGTGTTTTATTTTCTCTAATTAATTAATGCACATGAATAAATCCTAAAGTTGAAAAATGCTTGTGTTTCTCATCTAAAGCCTTTTGAGTTGTGATGTATTATTTTTTAGTACCTTGTTGGAGCAGCTTTCCATCTCCTTTGGAAGTTCTAGAGGGTTTTGCCTGTTAAATGTGAGGTTTCGTGGAACATACCTACTTACCATCTGCACCTCATGCCTGTGAAACATTGCCCATTGATGGTTTTGTACGTCTTTTTGAAAATTTACCCTCTTAGAGTTACTTTCACTTTTTTCAAATAGTTTTTCTCATTTACATTTCCCTAAGTATTGTATATTTCATTTAGCATTTAAAATTTACCATTCCATAGTTGTATTATTTTCTTAAAATTATTATGTCTCTCTTTTAGATTTACCATGTTTATTTTATTAGAATTTCAAGGAAGGAGCTCTTGATTTTGCTGATCAAGTCTACCTGTTAATTTATTTGTTCAGCTTTATTGATTTTTAATTCATTTTTGTTTTTTCAGCTTCTTTGAGATACAATGGACATATAATAACAATTGACATTCAAATCGCTCAGTTTGAGGCATTTTGACATATGCATAGACCTGTGAGACCGTCACCATGATCCCAAAGGCAGTCACGTCTGCACCACCAGCACCACCACCCCCAGTATCCATCCTATTTCTTCTCCTCTGAGACGCCAAGTTTTTTGTTTTGTTTTGTTTTGGTCTTTTCACACTATCCTACAAGTCCCCAAACTGCTTATATTTTTCAAAACTTTCCCCCCCTTTCTGTTGTTGCAATAATTTCCATTAGTCTATTTCAAGTCAATTTCTCTTTCTCCTGTCACCTCCATTTCGGTGTGGAGCCCACACACTGAGTACTTTATTTTTGCTACTGAAGATTTCAGTTCTAAAATGTATATTGGATTCTTCTTTATAGCTTCTGTTTCTTGGCTGGTACTCTGTTTCCATTTGTTTCAAGAGTGTTCGCCCTTACTCCTTAGCTCACGATGAAAATAGTTGCTCCCAAGTCCTTGTCGGTTAATCCAGATAGCTGTGTCTTCTTGGGTGTAGCTTCTGTTCGTTGTTCTTTACCCTTGTTAGCTGGACATTTTCTCTGGTGCTTGGTATGCTGAGTGATCTCCGGTTGTGTTCTGGGCATAGTCAACACTGTTCTGTGAGTCTTTTACAGCCCAAGGTGGATGCTGACTTCTGTGTGTTCGGCTCGTAAAGGAAATCCAGATCACGTCAGGCTTCAGGTTCCAACCTGCCGTCTGAGCTCTGTGGTTCTGACATCAGTCCAGTGACATTCACATCAGCCCATGTGTCACCCACCCCATGGGCACCCCAAGACCCGGGCAGTGGTTCGCCTCATAGCTCAGCTCTCACAGTCTTAGCTGGCTTTCCAGAGTCAGATCCACACATGCACAGCTCGGAAGCGAGTCCGGGGTTTATACACCACTTTGGGGACTCACTTTAAAGTCCCTTCTCGTCACCATGTCTGCAACACATTCCAGGCCGTAGACTTCCATTCCTAGGCTGGGCCAGAAAGCCGTGGCTTGTTTCCTGGTCCCACCATCCATGTGCTGTGACCACCCCTTCATCGGGGCCCAGGTGTCAGGAGGACAGGAAGAGGAACAAACAATGGGGATCACCAAACAACTTTGGGGTCTTAGCTCCTCTATCAGAGAGAAAGGCTGCCCCCCGTCCCCCTTCAGAGTTGCAGGTGCCCACTGGTGGTCCTGCTGTCATTGTGCTGCCACTGTCACTTCTGTCTGAGATGTGGGGCTGGGAAAAACAATCGGGCTTTTCTCCCCCTCTGTCTGATCCTCACAAAACCCACCCCACTCCTCTTACTGAAAGCAGCAGCCTGTCTTGGGGGGTCTTTCTCTCTGTACTCAGGGTGCCTCTCCAGGTTTTGTGCCTCCTTTGCTTCAGGCTGGGGATACTGGCAGGGAGAGGTGGGACTCACAGGTGGTTTGGTAAAACTCGGGTCTTTCTCACCAATCCATTGCTACCATCCCCTTCTCAGTCCCCAGGTAGCAGCTCTGGGCACTCCTTCCAGGCTCAGGTGCTTTCAGGGTGACAAGGTGCAGTGAGCTTCTGCTAGGGGCCAGGAACCCTGCCCGGGCAGGTGCAACTGGGTTCCCTTTCTGTCCTTATGAGAATGATTGAGCATCTTTCCCCGTGATTAATGGTGATTTGCATTTATTTCCTGTGTTCGTAGCACCAGTTCATTATTCTAACTGAATTTGGTCTCTCCCTTTTTTTTTCTTCATTATTTCAAAAGGCTCTGTCTACATTAAGGATAATTACTGTCTATCTGTGATAAGCCATGTAGTTTTCCCAGTTTGCTATGCTTCCTTGTACTTTGCTTGTTGTGTTTGTGCCGGGCAAAGGTGTCTTTATCTTTTATATAATCGAGGTAAATCCTCCATGTGATAACCGAGCTCATTTCTTCTAGTACCTGTTGGTTGGTTTTTTACAGTTTTCAACAGTTTGGAATTCATCCTCATTATATAGTGTGAGAAATGGATCCAACTTTGCCGTTGCCTGTGAATACCCAGTTACTCTATAGGGCTCATAAAAGTCTGTGTTTCTTCTGCTGCCCAAGGTGCTGTCTTTACTGCATATTAAATTTTCATGTGTAATTGTGTCTATTTCTGGGCTTTCCAGTCTCTTTCTATTCATGCACTGACACCTTCTTTTTATAACCATAGAGGACTCGTGCTGTGTTTTACTATTTGACAGATTAGCCCTCTACCTACTGCATTTTATTTTAGGGTTTTCTTGGCTAGTTTTGTTTTTGTTTTTTTCCTGATAAACTTTGTAAGCGACTCCTTTACCTCTAAAACAAAAACAAAAACAGATGGAATTGGATGGGAACTTAAAAAAAGTGACGTGTATGTAATGGAGATTTTCTATCCCAAGCGTGACCTTTCCCTTTTTTCCAGTTTACTTCTATGGGATTGCTTTATAGCATCCTCAGCGTGGTCAGTAAATGGAGCAGTCTCACTTACAGGCTCGTCCCTGGAGCGACAGGACAGGACAACGTAAACGCTGCTGGGGGACTTCTTGGTTTTATCAGAGAAGTGGCGTCAACCGTGGACTTTGGTGTTTGCCATGCAGTCTTTCCTGTGACTCTCCAGTGTGTCACCCACCAGCTGTGGCATTTGGGTACGTTCCTGAGCCTCTCGTGCCTCACGACCCACGTCTGTGGAGTGGGAATAAGCTTCCTCGTTCCACCCTCAGCACTTTTTCTCTCGCACTTGTCGTAGTCGTGTCCCCGTCCTAAGTCTTTTAAAGTCATGTTTTCACAGGTAGATACTTTTGGGGAAGAACACACTCAAGAGTTGGTGTTCTGATCCCTCGCCGCATACAATGTGTTCTATTCCGGGCTGAAAGTTGAAAATAATAGATGGCATTCTTATGTCGGCATTTGGTATTCTATTATTTTGAACCTTATTTCTGAAAGACAAAGTACATGTATTTACGTAATTGGATTCTTATCTGAAGGAAAAGGAACCTGCTAAAACTTGAGCGGTTTATTTGCCATTAATAAACACTTTCCTTTTGCCAGTATTTCAAGTAATGGCTTCCCCCAAAATATGGCCAAGAAAGATATTGCAGTGCATCCCCCTGCCATTTTTATTTTCTTCGTTTGTTCCCAGGTGGTATTCTTACACTCTTATGTGTAGGAAAAGAAAAGTAAAAATGAATTCTAGGTTTTATTTACAATACTATTAAAATGCTTTCATTAAGTATAACTTAACGGAAAACCTTTTATGTTTTCATTAAACTAATATTTATCAAGAGCCCACTTTGCACATATTTCCATTACATGCCAGGGGTGGCGAGTTACCCAAAAACTGTAGAATACTCCCGCTGGGGTCTACACGCTTGCGTTCCGGAGGCTAAGACAGCTGTGCCATAACCATGCAGCCAGGCTGCTTGTCTGTCCATCATCTCCAATCATCCATTGCCTTAGCCCTTCACCGTGTCATGTGCTGTCCACACAACATTTGCACCTGTCTGGATTCATCAGCCGTGGGTAGGACAGTCACTTCTGCTGGCACATACAGCAGACCCACAGGCAGGAAATGAGCATGTCCCACAGAGGGTCCGGTGGGGCGTGGGTGAAAAGGCCTCCAGAGAAGGGGACGCACGGAGGGGAAGTTGTGCCACGTGGAAAGCAGGGCACCGTGGGCTCCTGACCCCCAAAGCTGTGACACATGCAGACACTGGAGAAACCCCTCATGAGCTCAGTCTAGTGTGTCTCGTGAGGGCCAAAATTAACTCTCCTTCCTCCTTTCTAGGTTCTTCTGGCTGGGCTAGGAATCAGATTAGTAATTAGGAGACAGAGTAACAGGAGAAAATGTCAAACTTATCACGGATGTACATGTGGGGGGCCGTAAGCATATGAGACCCTGGACGCTTTGGCAGCTGAGGTTTACATGCCGTTCTGGGCAAAGGAGAGGGAGGCGGGGGCTGGGATTGCGAAGGGAAAGCAGATCATTCACAGGTAGACGAGACCGAGCAAACGTGTGGTCAACAGGTCCTTGTTGGGACACCCAGAAATGGGGGACACGAGGGGTGTCCAGCCCTGGGCTCTGCTAGATCCCTCCTGTCGGCCATTTAGTTCATGCTGTGATGCTAAGGGGATGCCCCCTTCTGTGAGCAGGTGTTTCTACCTGGATTCCTTTAGGCAGGTGGGGGGTGGAGGGTGGTTAAAGTTCTTCCTGTGTCTTAAAATCCATATCCCGAAAGGCATATTTTAGGGTGGCAAACTTTGATCCCCTCAGCTCCTGCAAGTGGGGGAGTGGGGCCCAGGACCAGGTGAGTCTGTGGGTGTGAAGTTACTGAAGAGCCAAATCGCCAAGCAGAGAGCAGCTCCGTTGTTGAGACCAAGGGGAAGCAGACCGGCCCCTGGCCAGCCTCTCAGGCCGACACCACCACAGACATTGCAGAGGCCACCGTGTCCCAGCCCACGTGCTTCCCACTGGGAACGCTGAGGGGCAGGACTCCCACACCACATGGACTTGATTCCTGAGGGCCGGTGGCCACCCTGTGGGGTGTCCAGGCTGCTGGGGTCCCGCGGAGGCAGGACAGCAGGCTGACCTCGGTCACCTGCTTCACTCCTCCAGGCCTCAGTGTCAGGCAGACAAGGCCCCCAGAGCTCTTCATGAAGGCTTTTCACACCATTGTGTAAATGTTCATGTGTGTACACACACGGAGAGGGAAGGGCTCCTTTAAATAAGGTGCTTCAAGGACATTTCACCAAAATACTGGCAGATGCGTTTGTGTCTGAGTGTGGAGGCAGCTTCTCGCAGCCTGGAGGGCAAGGTGGGCTCTGGGCGAACAGGCACTGTGGTCCGGACAGCTGGGCTTGCGCCCCAGCTGCTTCCCTTCCCTGGACGTGAGCAGGCTGCAGCCCCAGTGCCCCACCTGTGGACGCGGCCAGTGACAGCACAGGCCCTGGGCTGTGGTGAAAAGTAATCGACACAAGGAAAGCAGGGCCTGAGAGTCACAGGTCCTGACAGCTGCAGCGCCTGCTCTGCTCAAAGCTGTCTGATCGGCCCGCATTGCCCCCTTTGATCCCACCAGGGAAAGCTGGTGCTCGAGATTCAAGGAAACTGGGAGGGTGTGTGTGCGCGTTCACGTGTGTGCACTCGTGCATGCGTGTGTGGGTGGGAGGGCAGCTTTCTCATGGACGTCCTTGAACTGGTGAGACATGGTGATTGGAGAGTCGGCTCTCCCCCGCCTGGGAGCCCAGCTGGTGGGAGAGCCTGTGTGCCGCTCGGCCCGTCTGCACTGGCTCAGTCTCCCTGCGGGTCTGGCACAGATCTGACATGGCCTTCTCAGGCCCTTTACCTGTTGGCAAAACTCAGAAATGTCACTTCTCTTTGTCAGAAAATGGAAATCAGGTCAGAAGGAACTCTCCGGCCTGTGGCATCTCTGGGGGGATGAGCCAGCCGCATCCTTAATGGGCATAATGGAATGTGGAATGCGCTGGAACACATGGGAAGAAATGAGGGTCACTCGCTGAGTGCAGCTAATTCTCCTGTCCCCAGGCCACGCTCGCAGCAGCAGTGACAGCAGATCTGCTCAACAGGCAGGAAACCAAAGGATTTAGAACTGCCCAGCTCTGCACGGCACAACGTCAGCAGGTCAGACCGCTGTGTCCACCCCGGAGCATTTGTGCACGTGTGTGTGTGTGTAAGCACACATGTGTACGTAAGTGTGGGTGGGTGTGCGTGAGTGTGTGCACATATGTGTGTGACTGTGCACGTGCGTGAGTGTCTGTGTGTGTATGTGTATGTGTGTGTGAGAGAGAGAGAGAGAGAGGGAGAGAGAGCACTGCTGTTCCCTTTGCCTTTCTAAGACTCGGTCCCTGGCCTGTGAACCAGTGCCAGCTGACCCGCTGTAGTTGAAGTGGCCCTGGCAGACCGGCTTACAGGGGACATAGGGTTTAACATCACGTGTGGTCGCCCCCAGCAAGGTGTGTGAGCGCTTGACCACGAGGCCCCAGGTGGTTTGCAACGTACCTGCTTAAGTCGTCCTTGTTTTGAGCAACTTTCCAGATCCTGCTCCTTCTCGTCCTTGGAAAAGGCTTGAGGGATGCCAGCTGGGTTCCCTCACTGCCCTGGAACAGGGACAGGCTCCTGAGACAGGGACCTGGAACCGTATGTGTCACAGTTCCCCACTGTGCCCAAGGGGAGGCCTCAGGATGGCTCATGCTGGAAGGAAACCGGTTCAGGACACTCCCAGGAGAAGAGTCACGCTGGAGGGTGTCACCTGCCTGTCTACCCTGTGGGTCACGTAGGAAAAAACTAAGAAAGAGTAAATTCTGCACTGAGGGTCCGACATCAGCATCAGAGGCTTTGCATAGCTCACAACCTTGTTTTCAAAGAATTATGTCAAGAGAGGCTCTGATTTACTGTCCAGGAACCCAGAGCTGCCCCTGCTCTGCCTGTGGAACATTTACGTGGCTTCCTGTCCCCCCGCACCCCACCCGAAGCCCCTGTCCTGGATTGCTGCAGTTGCATTATGCCCCCTGCGGGCGGAATGTCTTGTCTGTGCTGAAATCTTATTGCTCTTTCCTGACCAGTGTGGTCTGCAGGTCTGAGAGCTCCTGGCCAGCATGGGGGCAGGGCACAGCCAAACGGGGAGGGGGCCAGCGCCTGTGTGTGGAGTACACATGGCGTCCCCAGGAAGCTGCATGGGGGGGGGTCAGAACCCCCACCCCCACCCCACCCCCAGCACTGAGACCCATGTCTTACAGACAGGTTAGCTCTCCGTGGGGGTCACATGGCTGACTTTCAGCCTCTCCCCCATGCACATCCTGCTCTCACTGCCCAGGGCTGGGGAGGCTGGGGGTTTGTTCACCAGCACCTGGAGATGTGGGTGGGCCCTACTGGGCCCCACCTTGCCCCGCCAACCACCCTGGCCCCACCCACCCCCCTGGCCCCACCCTGAGATTGGGCAGCTTCTCCCAGGCTCCGGAATGACCCATCCTGGGTGGAAGATTTCCCCAGGCGTGTGTGGTAGGGCGGCGATGGTGGTCGAGGTTAGATATTATCTGGGAGGTTTCTTAGGGTCTTCCTTCATCTCACTTCAGACCCCTAAAATCAGGCCTGGGGTACGGCTTCTCCTGGGGTGGGGTCTGTCAGGGGCGACCCAAACCTGTCAGCCTGGAGGTGCCTGGGGAAAGGGGGAGGCTGCTACTGGCATTTGTCACTTTTGTCACCAGGATCCAGGGACTTTCTGTACATGGAGAAGCTCCACAGGGCTTGTCACAGATGGGACAAGTGTGGGTCCCCTTCAATGTGGGCACCGACTCTGGGAGGTCATGTGCTGGGGTCTCGTAAGGGCAGATGTGGGCCCTGGCCACCCCAGGACCAAATACAGCGCCCCAGGTCTGTAGATGACTGTCCTCTGCCCCAGGTGGGGACCTGGGCCGAGGGTCCAAAGGTGGGCAGCCACGATGTCTTCCCCACAGACCGGTAGCTGGGACCCTTGAGCCCAGAGGCGGCCCCACGGCCACTGCACTGTGGTTGTCTGGTCCCCTTCTGCTTTATGGTGACGCTTCTGCTCCTTCTCAGGGTTTCCCAGAGTATGTGACACACAGGGCTTCAGGGAGCTGGCCGTCTGCTCTAGCTGGGGCTCACTCTGTCCCAGTGGGGCTGCCCACAGGTGGCACTAAGTGCTACTCTCACCGAGCAGAAGTTTTCAGAAAAGCGCTTTGCTATTTAAACCCAGGCCCATCGGCCAGACACACTGCACGGACATGAATGTGGGTGTGTCCGTGTAGACTTATGATGTGTACATAGAGACACAAACACACATGCACTTCCGGACGCTGGAGAGTCAGCATGTCAGGAACGAAAGCCACAGGGGCCAGTTGTCCCGGGTGCAGGCAGGTGCTAAGGGAGGAATGAGACAGGACACACAGGCTTGCTCTGGTCGGATATGTCATAACGCACTGTCCAGGGCTGGCTGGCCAGGGACGCCTGGAGCCCAGACACAGGGCAGGGAGGTGAGGGGACGGTCCAGGTCGGGACGGGAGGAGGAACCCCCAGACCAGCCTCTGCCGGATTGGCTCTTGTGGTTATTGCCAGAGTTAAAACCTGCACATTTGACTTCCTTCCATGCTTGTCTCCCTAGAGTCCCCCAGAAGCTGAGTGATCCTGGGAAATGTGAGCCAAGGGACATCTCCTTGCTCCTCCCCGGGTCAGCCTTACAAGGCACCCGCCCGTCTCACTCCAGCCGTCTCCCCTCCCCGGGCTCTGGGTACCCTGGGTCCCGGAGTTACCTCAGGACCTTTGTACGGCTGCTCTCTCTGCCTGTGTCTTCTGTCCAGTGACTTAGGCGTCCACTCCCTCCTCCCTACACGGGAATGTTACTCTGTGAGAAGCCCCTGGACACCTGGTCCAAAATTGAGCCCCTCCGCCCTGCCTTCCTCTTTTCCTGCTTTGTTTCTCTTAGCTGTGACCACCGTCTAAAGCGCTGCCTACTTTATGGTCTGTTTTGTCTCTGGCTGCTCCCCTGTTAAATGTAAGTCTCCTCAGGGCAGTGGCTTTGTTCACGGCTAGTTCCCCAGTAAGGGCTGGCACCCAGCAGGGATTCTGGTGTGAGATGAAGGACGGAGGAGGGGGAGAGGGAAGGAAAGAGGCCAGCGGAGGGCAGGTGGGAGGCCCACACCCCACTCAGGCCCCACACTGACTGCTGACAGCGCTGTCTGTGCTGCCAAACGCCCCTGGCTTCCGTGTGGACGGTGGGGTGGCCCTGCCCGCCCAGACCAGCCCCGCCCAGGAGCCAGAGACCTGAGTTCGCCCCAGTGCTGCTGTCGGCCAGCGTCTGGAGGGGGTGGGCCGGGGGACGTTCCCCAGGCACAAAACATAACTTTGTAAACCAAATCTTCTTAAAGAGCAGACAGCATTTAAAACCAATTTGAAGTCGAGGAATGTTCACACACGCACACCCCACGCATTTTAGCGGCCCCAACACTGTACCTTCCAAATCGTTTTATCCTGGTTTGAGCAGCTTCGCTCCATGGAAATGGCTTAATCGGATTCCTCTGTTCCTCGCAGGCGGGCGGCTTGGGGTGGTGTGTTTATTTTCCAGACTTGCTAGACTATATGGAAACAGACGGCTGTACCTGAGCCAATGTGCTGTCTGCACTGGGGGCAAGCACAGAACAGAGTGTACTATTTTGAGGGTGCCTGGCCAAGCTCCTCCTGTCCCCGTCCCAAGTGCCAAATCTCTGTGCATGCAGTGAATTCTATAGTTAGCGGCTGCCTCTCTCCTGTTCCGCTGCTATTTCAGACATGGTTCCTTTGGGGAGAAAGATGCGTGAGAATGCTCTGGGCGGACGATGTGCCTCAGATGCCTGGCTCCATGTGGGGTATTTTCCACGTGGGGCTGATTGCTGGGACGCGTGACAGCGACAATAAGAGCTTTCATTTCGGGGGACCCGGAGTGAACGTGGCAAGTCGAACACTTGCAAGAATCTTGACAAGTAACTTAAAAACAAAGAACAGAGGTCAAAGCTGAGATTTCAGAGAAGTTTGGTGAATGGCGTCGTGCAGGCAACTGCCGGCAGTGATGAGGCAGAAAAGGGTCAATAACCGTGAACCTGGGGGGGAAGCCCAGGCCTGCATCCCCTCCCCAGGAATCCCCCAGGCTCATCCCCTAGAAATAAATCTAAATGTCTAAACCCTCCTAAAAAGAGGAGATAAGACCCAACTGGTTTTAACTGGTTCTGCACACATGCACAAACTGCCAAAACCTGCCCATTGGTTGAACTCTAGCTTAATTATAATGCAATTAGAATGGATTGAACATTAAGGCTTGTCCCCCCGCCCCGCCCTGCGGGGTTTTCTGTGTGCATTCTGGGTACGAGCATGTGCAGAAAGAAACTAGTTACATAACCAACATATGTCAATCAAATGACCTCAGTCTATACGTCACATCTCCTGCCATGAGGAAATTTACCTACACTTTCCTATATAAGGAAAAGCTCAGCTAGAGTCAGGTGCAGTCGTCTGCCCGGCAACGTCTCGGCCGGCTTCCTTCTTCTTGACTAAACTTACTTCCTTGCTCTCCTCATTTCAGGCTAGAAATGAGAATTCTAGAGGCTAGAAAAGAGTCTGTGAATTCTTTCCACCTTTTGCAAATGACCGGGAGTTAATTCCAGTGACACAACCTCACTGGCCCAGCCACACGGACACGCTGCCTCCTGCGGCGACGTGAGCCCCGAGTTGGGTGTTGGCTTTGAAAGTTCCCCTTTCTTTATTTCTGAACAAGAGAATTCCATGTTGTGTCCCCTGTGTGTCGGGGGACTGTGTCAGCCTTCCCTGTGAAAAGACCCTGGGCAGCTGGCTCCCGGCAAAGCACTCACGGCCGAGAGCCCCACGGGTGACGGGAGCAGGCCTTGTGGTTGTGAAGCTGGTCCTGTGAAAGAGAAAGGGGGATGCGAAGGTCGTCCCTAGTGAGTTACTGTCCCCCCATCAGGGTCTGCAAACAAAGGCCGGAAGGCCAGCTGTGCACCGCCCCCCGCCCACCCCACCAGCCTGTTATTGTAAATAAAGTTTTATTGGAGAACAGTCATGCTGTCGTTTAATTATTGTCTCCAGCTCCCCTGCAGGACACGCGCAGAGCTGAGTCAGTGTGACACAGACCATCTGGCCCCCAGAGCCTAGACTGCTTACCTCCGTCTCTGCCACTTTTCAGCCTTCCTAGATCCCCAGTACTGGCCTCCCCATCTCCCCTGGTCCTCACTCCCTACCTCACGTCTCGTAGGGGACGTTGCTCACGTCCCTGGCTTGGGCCCCCGGACACTCCGGCAACTGGTTATTGATGGGACTTGAGCTGAGCACAGGAGTCAGGAAACGAAGGAGGACAATGACTTCCCAGGTGGGGAAGCCTTGTTTCTCCTGCATCAGAAGCCTGGACACACCATCTAGAATGTTCTGCCAGAACCCAGGACGCCCCTCACCTGGACAGGTGGTGGGAGGTGCTCACCTCTGCCCAGGGGCCAGGTCCATCGATGAGAGGGGCCGGCTTCTGGGCCCGCCAGGCAGGGCCCTCTCTCTTACACGTCCCAACTGTGCCCGTCCTCCCTGGGGGCCACGCACAGAGATGCCATCTGCCCGGAGGTGCTGGGCGGAGACAAGGGGACCAGTCCCTCTCGCTCCGAGGCTCCTGGAGCAGAAGTGTCAGGGCAGGTTTCCTTCTGGGCAGGTGTCTGGTCGGGTAACAGTTTGCCATCTGATCAGTGAGCCGTGGACCCTGCCCTGCCATTCTGAAAGCAAGGCTCAGGCTGAAAGCAGAAAATGCCCGTCACTCCCCGGTGACCTGCCACTTCCTCAAGGACACTGTGCTTCCCCACCTTCCTTGTCAGGAGCCTCCCACCAGTTGCGGGGCGTCCGCACCGTGAACGAAGACGGCTTTCTCCATAAACGGTCCTGTGAATCAGACTTTCTCCAACATTCAGGAAAGGACTTTAGACAGTCTCTGTCTGCTGTTTAATTACTTGATTTTGTTTGATTTTAGTCACAAAATAATTAGCCTACTAAGCATCTAATTATTGCTCAGGCATGCACTAGCAGCATCAGCCCCCGCTCTCCTCTGGCTGCGTGTCCGGACGCAACGACACTCTGAAATTAGTTATGTTCTTTTAAAAAGGCGGCTCAAATTTAGCATTGTTTGTGCTTGATACAGTTTCAGATGCCCATTCCCTTTGAAAGACAACAGTGTTTCCAATTGAAAGTCAACTCAGAAAACAATGCTTCCCAGCTCAAGGTCAAAGCTCTCCTCTAATCCCGTAAACAGGGTGAATCTTCTATCTCGGTGCCTCTCGGAGATTAGGGCAACATCATTCCCTTCCATTTATTCAGGTGCGGGACCCGCGCGTGTCTGCAGCAGATGCCGGCCGGGAAGGCTAATTAGAGAGACGGGCAGATAAAGTAGATGGTTTATAATGCATCTAATCACGGAGTCAACTTTGCCCCAGGCGTGCTGTCTGCACGGGAGCGATTTCTATCTGGAATGTGCTCTGATGATCCGGGAAAAGAAACTGCTACCAGCTCACTCTCCTGGCTGGTTGCTGCACAAAGTTTCTGCCTGTGGCTGAGAGGACGTGGTGTTTGCATCAGGTTACCTCGGCGAGGACCCACCCTGGTCCTGGGCTGTGACCCTGGGCAGATGACCTGGCCTCCTGGAGCTCCGTTTTTAAATCCTGTTGTGGGGATTTCGTGGGAAAATGCATCTGAAATGTTTTGCATCCTGCCTGCACTGAGCACCCAGCCACCTGGGGAGGGTGTGGGATGCCCAGCTCCCCTAGGGATACCTCTGAACCCTCGTTCCTTGTTGGAAACACATGCTGGGGACCAGCCCAAACCCAAGAAGATGGTGTCACGCAGGCACTGCAGTGGCTTTGTCATCTGGAAGGTGAGGCCACCTATCCCCCCTCCTCAACCCCCGGATGCACAGGCCGCAGTTGGCCCCCACGTACCCAGCAAGGACTAGGGAGCTCTGAGTTCATGGATTTGAGATTTGGGGTGTTTCCCTTGGTCCCCGAGGAGAAATAACACCCCACGCACATCGCAAGGTGAGCCAGTGGTGCGTCTTGAGGTGGGGGTGCCTTTTCCCTTGAGAAGAGAAAGCACGTTGATAGACCTATTTTTATCATCTGTCAATTGTGTAAAACCCTTTTCAATTTGGGGGAAAGAGCCAGGGCTGTTGAAAAATCAATCAGGAGGTGAGCCTCTTGGGAAAGAATTATCACAGGTTTCCAGATGTCAGCTTTTAAAGACACAGCCACCCGTCTGGAGAATCAGGTGGGGACAGGAGGGAGGGAGGGGCCCAGAGTGTCCCCTGCTGGCCTGTGGCCTGTTCTGCTGGCAGAGGAGGGGCCCGCTGACCACACCTGTGCATCCACGCCCACGGGGCCCAGCCTGACTGCTATGCTGGCCTCTGGGGCCACTCCAACTCAGGCACTGAGTGTGTTTGGGATTTCGAGGGAGGGTCATGGGGACGGATGGACAGTGGGAGTTTTCCTAGGATCTGAGAAGGGGTCTTGCATGTTGGGGTTTGTGAACCAGCCACCCTCGTGCAGGCTCGGCGCCCTCCTCATGTGGGTCGGGCCTCATGGCGTGGCCCTGGGCTGAGAGCCAGGCCGCGTGTGGGATGACACCGCAGTCCACACAGAGGCGCACAGCCGAGCCGGAGAACGCGCACAGTGGGGCTGTGACCCAGCGTGCAGGCTCCCGAGGCCACCTGCTGCCCATCTTTGTGCCTCAGTTTCCTCTGTGAGGTAACAGTGGGCAGACATGAGGATGACATGGGAGGCCGCCACCACGTAGGGATGGCCCAGGGGACACTGTGAGATACACGTGTTCTCTGACAGTGACAATGACGCACACACTCTCGACCTTCAGAAAATACGCAGAAGCTTCTGGAAGGAGACGCTGCTCTCCCCCTCCTCAGTGTGGGTGCTGAGCTGGCCCCTTCCGCTGGGTGGGAGATCCCTTTACTGCCATCTCTAGTCTATGGACAGATGCAGCCAGAGGGGGAAGTAAGTGCTGAGCACAACCCCGCTCTCCGCTCCGGCCCCGTGCAGGGGCAGGGACGGGGCAGGGGCTGCTGTCTGAGGCTGGGGGGGGACTCGGCCGTGAGCCATGCTGGGACTCAGGGACGTCTGGGCAGCCGGGGGTGCGGGGGGGATCCGCCAGAGTCTTTCAACCCAGAGGGGAGTCATGGCTGCAAAGCCCAGGGGAAAGGAGCAGGGATGGGAGCCCCCCTGCTTGGGACGCAGCTGAGCCCAGTAGCCGCAGGGACTCCAGGACGAGGGGAGCCTGGAGCTCAGGAGCACCCCTAGGTGGGCCAGTGCTGGAGGCCCTGAGCGAGGTCCGGGCTCCCAACGAGGCAGCTGACCAGGGGCAGGTATCTGAGCCCCCAGTAGACCAAGTGAAGCTCAGGTGTGTGCAGGAAGGGGCTGCCATCCGTGAACTCAGGGCAGCCTCTGCATGAGGTTTCACTGCTCAAGGCTGGGTCTGGAGCTGGGGAGACGCCATATACATACATATGGGGAGAGAGAGAGAATATGCACGTAGTATCTAGTGTGTGCATATAGAACCTAGAGTGTCACATATGTTATACATCACTTACATAAGCTGAAGCTACTGCTGCCTACTCATCGCAACCAGCAGCTCGCTCGCTGCCCTCGTCCCCACGGCATCCCGGGAGTCATCAGGTCACGGCTCCTGAGGCGCCTTATCATCACAAGGACATTTTCCTTCCTGAGATGCTGCTGCTATGAGGGGGCAGCAGCGTGACCTAAGCAGGGTTCTCAGTGACAACGAGAGCCTGGCCAGCGTCCACTTGCGTCCTCCTCAGGCTCGGCGTACGCCGTGGACGAGTGGGTAGAACAATGTGCCCCCACCCCCCCTTCCAGGCCAACCCCGAGGTCTGAGCCCATCGGCACCCCTCGCTCTGCTGTGTGATTATTCAGACACTCAGCTGCGTGAGGCCTCTCCCTTCTCAGAGACATCGAAACCCTGTCACATCCCTCTGAGCCACGCGTGTAGATCAAACGCATTAAGAAATCGCGGTCTCATCCATCACGGTCTGAATGGTGCTACCGAGGTCAGTAACCATCTGTTTACGGGAACCAGGTAAGGTTACTTTCAGTCTGAGGATTTAACCACTAATGATGTACACGTTACTGTGTTAAATTAACTCAGAATAGTTTCTCTGCACGAAGTTTAGCTACCAAGTTGATACAGCTGTGGGTTTACTTGTTGCTGTTGGTGTCTGCGGTGTGCAGGTGTGTTACAGTCTTGTAAGCGTGTGTGCAGAGCGCTGAGCACTCCGCTATCTGCGTGGGCTCGCCCAGCCTGCCCTAAAAGCACCTGCCAGGCTGCCTGGGCGCTCGCTCTTCCTGCCTCTTTGTTTTGCTACGAGACAGGCTTCTCATAAGCACCTGTGTTTCTGTGTCCTGTGCCTGCTCCTGCGACACCCCCAAAGTGGTGGGTGAGGTCGGCCTGCGTGGGGCTCACCATGGAGGCACCCCCAACCCCCCACGAGGGCCGGCTCTCCTGCACTGTCCTGGCCCCTCCTCCCTAGGTGCTTCCCTCTGCCTCTCTAGGGTCCACACCTGAAAGGGCCGAGCGTGTCCTGCCCTGGACCGGCCCCTCTGGGGCTCCTGCTCATGGTGACCCAGGAATCTGGCCTCCTAGCATGTCTGACTCTAGTCTGTGATCGGGCTCTTCCTCCCTGTGCCATGTCGCCTTATGCGGACGGGGGGCTCCCCGTGCCTGCACAGCCAGCCTGGCACAGTGACCGGGAGGAGCAGGGCCCCACGTGGAACAGTGGGACCAAGGCGCTCACCGCATATTCACTGTGGTCTGTGCAGGAGGGAAGGCCCACCCCTCATGGGGTGCAAAGCTTCAGACACACTCCCTCCTTGTATGCGGACAACAGAGCCAGCCAGGAAGACGGGTGCCTCCTTTGCAGCCTGTGGTCTCCAGGACCAGCTCTGGGGGGTCAGCTCCACCCTGGTGGTCTGCAGGAAGCCCAGCTGGGCAGGGCCACCCGAAACTTGTCACATCACAGACCCTCAGGCTGGCCTTGGGGTGTGCGCCCTGCTTCTCCCTCCCGGTGTGCGGCTTTCATCAGCATTTACATCTTTTGTGAAGGACGGGAGACTTGTTCTGTGTTGCTAAGTAAGAACAGTATTACTCTGGCACAGAAGGAAGTCTTAAATAAAAATATCACCATAAAGCAAACACAAGTTATTCCTGTAATGTATTCAGAATGTCCTCGCCTGGCGTGTAAATCCATGTAGCTCTTAATAATTTCTGTGCCTGTCTAGCATCGGTACACATGTGATATTGATTTTTTTTTTCTCAGTCGGTGTAAGAAATATACATTTTGTTTACTCTTTAAGAAATCCCCAACACCCGTCACTGCTGGTTTGCAGCAGGCACCGTGCGTGGCAGTCGGAAAGCTCAGCAGCGTCCTGGGAAACAAACCCCCACTGTCATGTTCAAGGGTCTTCCCTGCTGCCCAGGCTGGAACCCAGGGCTGGGGACGTGTGTGACAGAATCAGCTAGGAGTGTCCTTTGAGGGCGTCAAGGAATGGGGGCTGGGCTCCCACAGGAAACCACTGCCGCTGATTCTGGGAGTTCTCTGGGCTCCCCGTGTCCACTGCTGAGAAGGCCGTCACCTCTGAGCCCTGAAGGTGTTCAGGCGGCAGCTCGCAGGCAGGTGCCTCCTGGCATCACACCGGCCTCTGTGGGAGCAAGTGGGACACGGGGAGCCCTCGGTGGCTATGTCTCCAGGGCAGTTCTGTCGCTGGGGCTCCCTGGGTGCCCAAGGAGACACGGGCTACAGTGGGTGGCCTGCTGCCCCCGAGAGTCAGCTTGGTTTCGGGGTTGCTGGCTGGAGCTCCAGGGCTGAGGGGAAACCCGCCAGGCCCGGGCCCTGCACGGCAGTGAGAGGCCGTGAGCCTCAAAGCTGTGGGTCTGAGCCACGCAGCCCCTCCTGCCTCCTTGGGTCGCTCAAGCAAACCCCCACAGTCTGTTGACTTGGCCTTTGAACATCACTCAGTTCTCTCCTGGGTGGAAGCTCCTCTTCTGGGAGCCACCAGACAATAGGAAATACAAAACCAACAAAATCACCCAAAACAGCAAAGCAAAACATAGACTCTCCTGGCCGGCAAGGCTCCAAGTCTCCATTGCTCCCTGGAATTCCGCTCTTGCTTACAGCAGAAAGGGCGGCCGTGCTGCTGAGCGCACCGCAGCCCGAAGGCCGGCCCTGATGGGGGCTCAGGGTGTCCAGCCTGTGTTTCCCATCTCCAACAGCGCTGTGCCAGGCGCCTGTGAGGACCCATGCACGAGACAGGCAGCGCTTCAGGGACGACTGGGGTGGCGTTCTCTGTAAGTGCCGGGCATCTTTGTCAGCATGTGACCTGTGCTCGCAGCTTTTATCCACCTGGGAGAAACCATCTGGTTGCCCAGAAAGCACAGAGGTGTCCCAGACACCGTCACCGGTGGGGCCCTTGCTGAGGATGGAAGGCTCTGGAAAGCGAGGGTCCCGAGTCACAGGGAAGTGTCTTCTAAACGGGAACAGACTTCTTTGCACTGCCTCCCGAGAATGCGGCTGCAGTTCTCCTTTCCACCATCAACGGCAGGGCGCCTGTCTCCCTGCTTCCTCCGACAATTGCTTTAAGCGCTGCCTGTCGATAGCTGCGAGACAACCAGGAGCATCATCACTAACACGGTAGAAATGCTTGAGCAGCGATTCACATCTCCGCTTCTCTAATTGCCTGCTCAGTGACACCCCTTATGAATTGTGCGTTTTACTGTCATTACTGTCCCACTTATGCATAAGAATGTTAACTCTTCATGGTCAGACACGTCGCCGATGGATTTCCTGAACTATGGTTTTCCCTTCAAACTCGTGCGTACAATTGTTTGACACCCAGCCTTCTCAAAGTGTTGTGGAGTCAAGTGTATCTATATTTTAAACTATGGCCTCTTGATGTTGGGGCAGAAGAAAAACCCTTGCTCCAAAGTCCCACGAATGTTATACTAAATGTTCCTCCACACTTTGTCTCTGTTTCACTTTGAGATAGTTGATCTACCTTGAATTTATTATAAGTAGGTGTGTGGTAGGAATGCCTTCTTGTTCTGAAAAGATGGCCATTTATGTTGGTACCAATGAAACGAACTCTCCTGGCTCCATGAGACTGGGAACCCGCTGGCCAAGTCCCCGTAACAGGATGGGCCGCGTGGGGATGTCGTCCACTCGTCAGCGTCCTGACAGCCAGGAAGGCAGCTGTCGATCCCGCTGCCCTATGCTCAGCTGGGACGTCAGTTAAGTGCGCACTTCCCCCTGTGGTCTTTTCCAGAATGTCCTCAGAGACAAAGCTGTCCTTCCGCGGGAATTCACACTATTTGCACAGTCAGAGGAAGCCCCACTTGATTCTATTTGGGAGGGCTTTCTAGACACATTTTAATCAAATAACAAAACACTAAGGATACAATCATACGTTATTATTTCGAGTTTTCCTAGGCCAGGAAAAGTGCCATTTTACTTATTTAGGTCTCCCTCGGGCTCATCTTTTATATACTTTTATATACTTTTTCTTATGGGCTCAGTGCCTTTCTTGTTTGATTACATGAGATCTACGCAGTCTTCCTTGAATAGAAGATTACCTTCCATTTCTGTGCACAGCTTCTTGCTGCTGGTGTAGAAGATGTGACTAATCTTGCCTGTTTACTTTGTACCCAGAACCCTAAAATATCACATTTGGTGAGGATAATATGCT
The DNA here is from genome assembly GCF_036562045.2 of Rhinolophus sinicus. Classification (NCBI taxonomy): domain Eukaryota; kingdom Metazoa; phylum Chordata; class Mammalia; order Chiroptera; family Rhinolophidae; genus Rhinolophus; species Rhinolophus sinicus. The sequence continues at coordinate 199,608,569 of NC_133752.1, forward strand.
TTTCCTGTTCAACTACAAATGGGATGAGAGGATAACAGCCCAGGGGCAGGTGAGAGCCACCCTGACGTGTGTCTGCAGCTGCAGCTCTGCTTCTGGTTGTCCCAGGTGCCAGCTGTCCCCAGAGCCACTGGCCCTGAGTTCCTGGGATGGGCAAGGTGTAAACCAAGGCATGTGTGTGTGCGCACATGTGCATATGGGTGGGCAGGTGTGTGCATGTGTGCACATGTGTGCACATGTGAAAGGTACACACACACACACACACACACACACACACACACACACACCAGGGAAGCAGATCTCACTGGCAGTAAACAGATTGTCAAGTTCCAAACACCCCATGTAGTCAAAAGCCATCTAAAGAGAAGGCACGTCTGCTGGCTCAAGCTGACCTGGCTCTCGCTGTTTGTCCAGAAACCCGAGTGAAACATCCATGTGGACCCGGGGTTCCCACGCACAAGGACACGTACCAGCAGAGTATGACATTCATAAGGGGTGTCACTGAGCAGGCAATTAGAGAAGGGGAAACGTGAACCCGCTCAAGCATTTCTACCGTGTTAGTGATGATGCTCCTGGTTGTCTCGCAGCTATCGACAGGCAGCGCTTAAAGTAATTGTCGGAGGAAGCAGGGAGACAGGCGCCCTCCCGTTGACGGTGGAAACGAGAACTGCAGCCGCGTTCTCGGGAGGCAGTGTGCAGAAGCCTGCTCCCGTTTAGAAGACACTTCCCTGTGACTCGGGGGCCAAGTGGGCAGCTGCACTGAGTCCGGGGCACCCCTGGCCTACGTGGAAGCCTCTCACTCTTCCTGTGGCTGCCAGCTGGACGTCCGTACTTCTCCTTCCCCGCCTCCCTTCCATCGGTCTCCCCGCCAACGGCTTGTTTCTCCAGAGGCATCTGAAGGCCCCTGGCCGGCTCTCCCCCTCACTCACCCTCGGTCTGAGTGTGGCCGTCTGGCTGCTCCACGCTGCTAGGCCTGGCCTCTGAGGGCACCTCTGTCCACGTGGGCCTGGGCCCCAGGCAGGGACCCCACAGCTGTGCCCCCAAGAGCCGGCCTGCAGGGCTCTGCACAGGCTGCATGAGATTTGGTTTGATCATGTGACCAGTCAGCCCCGGCCGTGCTCTTGGGCCCCATCCTGTGTTCACCCAACATCTCCTATTCCCACCCTGCCATCGTGTGCCACCATGAGCAGTGGCAGGACGGGTGGGGGTCAGGACCTTGGTGCAGGTGATGGGAGGAAACTACCCAGGGACCCAGGAGGGCAGGGGACACAGGGCACTGCTGGGACAACCTCACAGGAGTCCTGCTGCTGGTGGCCCCTCGGGGGTGGGGCAGGGCCCTGCGATGGCACTGGTGTGCCTGTCTCCTGCCACCCGAGCTGGGGCTCCTGCGTCACTAGAGAGGGTCCCTTGCCCCCCTGTCTTGTCCAGTGTTTTCTCCAGGAAACAGGTGACAATAGCGAATGTCCCTAAACTCTGTCCTCTTCAGTGGGTTTGAGAAAGCAGTGTGGAGCCGCGATGTGGCATTTCCGGAAGCCTCTGTCCCAGCTGCTGGCAGGAGACACAAGGGCGGTCCGGATGCAGAGCACAGGCTTTGTCTTGTCCACACACCGTAAAGGTCAGCGTCTGCATGACCTCTCGCTAACAAAGGTCTCTGCTGCCAGCTGCTCTTGCAGACGGGGCACGACAGCAGCCGACAAATGGCTCAGAACGAACAGAGGCCACCCTGGCCTCTAGTCACATGGGACGGTCACTGGTGTGTCCTGAGGCAGAGCACAGACAGGTCCCAGGGACAGGTGCCTGGTGCCAGTCCCGACGCAGAGGTGGAAGGAAGGCCTTTACTCACAGTGCTTGGGTCAGCGGGCCGCACTGTGTGCAGCCAGCCGGTGGGTGAGCCAGTGCCTGGATGGAACTGGGCCTGGACAGGGACCCGCGGTGGCCTGCGCCCACGGGGCCTGGGGAAGGCATCTTGGAGAGGCTGACCGTGGTGGAAGAAGAGTGGCCGTCCATGATGGTGGGACAGGGGCCGGCTGTGCTGGAGACACTGGACGCTGGCAGGACAGACAGAGCAGTGGAGCTGGACAGAGGGGGTGCAGCCGACCCCAGCTCCAGCTCCTGGACAGCAAGGCCAATTTCACTCTTTATGAATCTCCTCGTCCTTAATGTCGTCTGTTGTGGGACAGGGGTGACCACCTACGTGAATATCTCAATGAACCCTGCACAGTGGGGGCAGGCGGACCCAGGGCCCTTGCTGATGGAGTGAGGGGCTTCCCACAGGGAGGGGGAGCTGGGCTGGGCGAAGCGCTGAGTTGTGGGTGCGGAAGGGAAGCTGGGTAGATATCCTCAGTGGACAGATGGACAGTCGTGTGTGTGGACGAGCATGTCTGCCTGTGGAAGCCCCGCATTCCCAGCCCCTCGGTGCCTGAAGAGCCTCTGGAAGGCCACTCATCTCTCCCTCTGAGCAAGGAGGACCCTCCGCCAGGCCGGGTCTGGACTCCACACCTGTCACCTCCCTGCCCTGGTGCCTGGATGGAGGGCACGGGGGGGCAGGGCAGGGCTGCCCTCTGCCCTGTCACCACAGCCTTTGTCAGCCCAGGAGTAAGCAGGCAGCACCCCTCCTAAGTGGTGAGACACTAACAGTGATTTCTAATGTCACACTCTGCACAAGGTCACCTGCCCTGATGACAGAGTGGACATGTGCGTTTCGCCCACTCAGCTCCTTTGAAGACTTTCTCCTGGCTTCCGGGCCGAGAGACAGCTGGTGAGGAGGGAGAGTGGGTGACAGGCCACCGTGTATGGAGCGGTTCGGGGCCTGGGGCCTGGGGCCTGGGGCACAGAGACGACACAGCTGCCTACCTCGAGGCCCTGGGGAGGGTCTCAGGGGGCCCAGGCCACTGTCCACCTGCTCTGGGATTCAGAAACACTCAGGGAGGCTCTTGTTTCCAGACTAAAACTTCACCTGCAAAATGACACCCTGACCTGTCCTTCCTGTGCCTCCTCATGCGGACCCACCCTCTGAGGCCCCTGAATGACAACGTCCTCTGTGCCCAATCCGATGGCCAGCCACTAAGTACCTCGAACAGCCCTGGTCACACCTGCCTTTGCTCTCTGCCCATCTTCTCTGTCTGAACCCCACACAGGTGCACTCAGACACTGTGACGGGCCAGCCGCCACGAGTCGATGGGTTCCCGAATGGGGGAGTGGGAATGAATAAAAGACACTCTCACATATGATGGCAATTGCGGACTTCAGTGATCCTGAAGACACTAAGTTTATTTTACTGCACCCATATAAGCAGTTTGAGCACGTGCAAGTATGTATTAACATGACAAATGTAAATTCTTTAGCTTTCACATAGAGGATACAACATTCACCGAAACTCTCACAAGTAATTATCTTATCAATTGCCCTGATAGGCATCAGCCTTCTGTGTCCGGGAATGGGCCGCTCCCACCAAATTCCTCAGCAGCTTACAAGCTCAAGATCCCCCCAGGTGCAGGCAGAGACAATTGCCTCAGGGGGAGGAAACAGGTAGCATAAACCAAGCCATTCTGCAAAGCTCAGAGTTTCCTGTAACCATGGCTCCCCACAAGACACCTCCTCCTGGAAGCCTTCTCAGATGCCGAAGCACCCAGGTAGACGTTGAGAGAAAGGCCAGCACTTTTTAAGCACATTGCTGTGTTTATTATTATCATTATAATTCCCACATCACATATGAGGAAACCGGTGCCATGGGGTCCGCGGCGAGGATGGAGGCAGGGCAGCCCTCACACCTCACACTCACCTCTGTCTGGCTACAGCCTGCACGTGCCCCTGGTGTGACAGCTCAGCGGAGCAGAGGCTCTGGGGCAGGAGGGGCGTTGGCACATACCTGCTGCTCCTCAGGAAGGGCCCGGGGTCCCAGGGCAGCTCCAGGGCAGGACAGACCAGCTGTGGGAGCCCGTGTCCTGCCTGATGTCCCTGGAGGTCCAGGGCGGCCATCCTGTCCCCTGTTGTTGGGAATGTAGTGGGGACGTGTCTCCTTTGCTCTCCTGACAGGCAGAGAATTGTCTGGATTATGAATATCAGCTCAGGGGTGACAGGTGACAGACGTCTCGGTATTGACCTTGTTCAGAAAAGGCACCAAAATAGAAAGTTCAATACTCTCTATTTTAACTGACAGTTAAAATCCAATAAATCCTCGTCTTGCCAGGCACCTGCATGTAATCAAGCTGAATAAATGGTTGGCGTTTCCTGCACACGGTTGGGCTGTCTGTGTGTGAAGTTATCCGTGAGCCGGGAGGCGCTGGGTTCCAGACTCTAGAGAACGGCCCTTTGAATGTGAACAATTCCTCTGCAATCACAGACTCTTGTGACAAAGCTGAGAAGTGACGCAGAGGTGGGACATAAAAGCATGCTACATCTCCCCTTGTCCCCAAGACAGAGGGCACGAGGTGGTTGCATTCAGGCCGTCAACAGCGAGAAGCAGACAGCAAGAAACAGGTGGGTCAGACCCAGGCTGCGAGGCAGTCCCGCCAGGGCAAGGACCACATCAAACTTGAATAGTGTGGGAAAGAAAATAAATACCAAACAGAAAGTAAGAAACAACATCACCGAGAAGAAACAAAGTATCAACACAAGGAAAATGTCTGCCTGTTCACAAAGGGGGTGAACAGGTATTTTTCCTTAGGAAATAAAGATCCAGCATTAAAAGTAAAAGTAACGCAGAATGACAAATGTCAGGAACCAAGGGAAGGGACAGATGTCATGAGAATTGAGTCACAACAAAGACTACACCCAAAATATAAAAAGAACACATTCAAATCAATGAGAAATAAATGACCCAAGAAAAGTAAGCAGAGGGCACGGACAGCCTGCTCACAGAAGCAGAGGCAACTGTGAAACTGCAGGGAGGTGACCGGCCTCCCCGTCATCAGAAGAGCTGGGGACGTAACGAGATGTCAGCGTGTGACAGGTCCTGCATCCTTGACCCCAGTGAGAACGGAGCCGGCCCTGCCTCTGGGCAGAGGGGCTTTGCAGGGCCCGGAGGAAGGGGACAGGCTGTGGGGCAAGTAACTGTGTCACTTGCTCACAATGATCTGGGTCCGCGAGCATTGGTGACAACGAATCTCGAAGACAGTGCACCACACGAGTAGGAGGAAAAGAGCTGTGCACGGCGACACACAGCGTGTGCAGAATATCACCCTCCTGAGCAGAAGACTTATTCTGTGCGCACACATACATATTGGCGGAGAAAACTTAGAGCCACGCGGGGAGCCCTGCACCAACTTCAGGATGTCAGGCCTCCCTGAGGGCGAGGGAGGTGCTCACAGGGGGTTCGGCAGCTCCATCATCACCCTGAGCATCTCTCCCCATCGTGGGGACGGGCCCCCACAAAAGGGCGCTGGCCTTGTTTATACAGAGCAACTGAACAAACGCAGTGTCACCCTTGCTGTTCTGAGAACCACACGCTTTCCTGTAAATCACTCCAGATTTCCATGTGGGGACACCCTGGAGCTGAGGGAATGTCTCGGGGTTCATGGCATTGAGTTTCATTAATTCAGATCAGAAACACGGCACCCGAGTGAGCAGCACGGGGCATGTGTCCCTCTGAGCCCTCAGCCTGGGGGGGGGGGGTCAGGCGGCCACGCCGGTGTGTGTCTTCACTTTCTGAAACCAAGGGCTGCTTGACTCTGATTTGTAAATTTAGTTTGTGACAAATATTGTAAGAACAGAAAAGTTCAATCACATGCATTCAGTAAGTTACATTTATCTAGCAGACTGAAATTTCGTGGAATGAAATGCAACAGGTAATGAAGTCCCCGTGTGGCATGAAGGCAGGACAGGGTACCTGCTGGCATAGGACAGCCTGGAAGATGCGTGCGGAGGGCTGGGTACCCGGGAGCCCCTGGTGTCTTCCCAGAGCACATGGCAAAGGGCGCGGGGCCAGCGCCTCAGGACTGTGGACGCCCCCCCCCCCAGTCAGAGACGTGTGCAGCGTTTCCAGGCAGACACTCAGCAGTGGCTCCCATTTCCAGGGGGGTGGGCAACATGGAGCCCCTTCTCTGCACCAACCAGGAGAAAACGGAGGCGCCCCTTTCCTACATGTTAGGGCCGTGCTGTTCCTATGAGGCTGGGAGTCCTGCGTCTCCCCTAAACCCAGGTTTGGGCTCTTCCGGGGGGGCCAGGGCCATGCATGGGACTGAGGCTTTGCGTTTGGGGGGAGGGTGCTGGGCGGTGGCTGCTCGGGGCTGGGGGAGCCCCTGTGCTCGTGCCTCTGCACCTCAGGGGCCGGCCCTGGGGAGGGGGTGCCCCCACCTGCCCAACGCTTGGACCCAAGGCCTTGGGGCCTGTGGCCAGGGTGCCTCTGTCCAACCCGGGGGGGTGGGAGGCCATGATGGGGGGCACCGCAGGAGGGGGAAGGATTGGGGAGCAATGTGAGTGCCTCAGATGAGGGGCCCCAAAAGCTAAAGGGCAGAGGCCCGTCCCAAGACCCCTGGATTGTGTGAGCCCCACAGAATTCCCCTGGGCCCTGTCCCAGGACCTCACCAACACGCCAGGATCTGAGTGTCCTGTCACCACGTGCAGGGAGGGCTGGTCCTCGTGACTAACCCAGTGTGTTCTCGACACTCCTGGCTGTGCCTCCATCCAGCCTCGCTTCCACCTTCCAGGCCACAGCCTGGAGCTGCACGTGCCTCCCCCAAAGTCTCGTGTGGAAGGAATCCATGCTCTGGGCTGCCTACGCCAGCGGCTGCCCCCAGCCATTGCGAGGGGGGGACAAGGCTGAGCACACAGCCAGACGTGTCCCCCCCACCAGGCCGCTCCCCAACGCTGACCATGCAGGAAGCCCCCCACCCCCCCACCCCGCTCCATGGAGAACCTCCATGGAAATGTCAGGACCAGAGGCCACTGGCCTTCAGTCTCTGTCCATCTCTGGCCCCAGAACATACAATTGTGATGACGGCAGGTGGGGAGCAAAAGTTCGTGTCTGAGGCCCAGGGAATCCAGCGGACGCTGGCTTATCCTTGGAATTTCTTCATTTTGAATTGTGTTTCTCTACTCCGACAATTCCTTGTTTTACATGTTTGTTACTGCAGTTTCAAATGGCCCTTGGACGCAGCCACAGGTGTCCTGGTTAAGTGGTCAGCGACAGGGTCCCCACTTCCCTGCACCCTAGTTGGTGGGGACGAGCTGCGGTCTGAGTCTGGGCTGTGTCTGCAGCTCCAGGCGGGGGAAGTCAGCCTGCCTGTCTGGGTCCGTCCGGACGTGACATGGGCCTGCTGCCCACCCACCGGCAGGGTCTGTGCGGATGCCATCCAGTGCCCTGTGTGCTCGCGTAGACGGCAGGTGACAGGGTGGCTGTGACGTTACCCACACTGGGCAGCCATCACTGAGACCCGTTTGGGGGTCTCACTCTTACTTTGAAGGGACACGAGGCAGCCGAGTGGGCCCAGGTTCCCTCTGGGGCCTCCAGCCTGGGCTCTGGGGCCAGTGCTTTGTCCAAAGGACCTGATGTGCTCACAGGCTGGAGGTGAGCTTACTTTGCCAGCCTTTCCAGGGGAGCGGGCCCCACACTGGGCGACGTCTTGTCCAGCGCAGGGACCCAGGACAAGGGTGTGACACACACCCTCACACACATATACACATATTCAGTGGAGGCCCCTTTGGAACTCGCAGTCATTCCTGCCACCTCCTAGGACGCTGGTCTCTACCTGTGGGGACCATGACAGGGGTGGGGCTTCCCGGTGCCCCCAAGGCTTAGTGCAGTTGGGGTTCTTGATTGTACCCTGTTCTGACACCTGCTCGTCCACAACCCTGGGTGGCTTTATTATAACCTTCACTGAGGCTCCAGCCCTCTGGTTACACCAGCTGCGCTCTACACAGCAGACACGGGGCACCTTAGCCTCAGCTCTGGGAAGATTCAGTTGATGTGGTGTGTGCACATACATGTACACACACACACAGATACACATGCAGACACAGGCAGACACGCAGACACACAGACACACACCTTCACACACGTGCTGCATCTAAGGCACCTGAGGCTGGAAGCCGGTGGCCCTGGCGTGTTGAGTGCAGAGAGCTATTGGGCACGTGAGCTTTCCCTCTGGGACCATCAGTCGGGCACCGTCTGCTGCACGGGCACTGCCACTCAGAGCCCCGCCCTCTGGACCCTGTTGTTGTGGACGTGGGTTCCTTGAACCGTTTCCCCCTTGGGAAGAGATGGGAGACCCTAGCTGGAAGCAGACCCTGCCCCTGGCGTGGGCACAGTCCGGGTGACGAGGCCACATATGCCCCGTGGAGGAGAACAGGACCTGGGCCGGCAGCAGACCCGGCCTCGTGCTGCACAGACAGCTCCTGGCAGGTGCACGGCAGCTAATTAGCAGAGGCAGCAGGGCCCTGGGCCTCAGCTAAGTGCCTCCGGGCAGAGGAATCAAAGCACAGGTTTACCTGTTTATTTATTATTTTTCTGGTCCTGGCTTCCTGCACACAGAACGTGGCTGTTGGAGTCTTTCTAAAACAAAAACAAACTGTTCTATTTTGGATTTTAAGCAATTCGAAATTTGATTTTAACTTTTCTCATTGGTTTATCACTGACTCATCCACGCATTCAACAAGAGCCGCGGCCAGGTGCTGGCCGCTGTCAGGTGTCAGGGACTCGCAGTGTCACGTGGCAGAACACAGCAGGTGAGGGAGAGGCCGCGGGCGGTGGACACAGACACTGCGCCCCCAGGGCCTCTGGGGCCTCCAGCAACCGTCACGGGCGGGGCACACATGACCCCAAGGGCATGGACGACCCACGACGTCTGCGAGCCTTGAGGGGAGCTGTGCACTGGACAGCGGGGAGCACGGTGCAGCTGAGACCAGGGAGTCCGTGGAAGCCGCCCTTTTCACTGGCTCATTCGTTTGTTCGTTCATTGACTCCACTTACTCTGCGATATTCACTGAGGAACAGCTAAGTGTGGGCACCCGGCCCAGCCCAGGGCAGGACAGAGGCGCTGAGTGCCTGTGGCCAGTAAACCCAGGTCAGGGTGACTGATGGCAGTGACAGAAAGGCAGCCACATGTGGGAGGGGACCACGAGATGCCACGTGAGGAAGTGTCCCGGGAGGTTCCGAGCGGGTGTGTGACCAGAGCCTGAGTAACATGAGAGTGAAAACAGGGGGCGGGGGAGCTCCCAGCAGGCAGACGCCTGTGCTGTGTGGGCCTGTCCTGCCTCCCCGAGCAGCAGGGATGAGGGGAGCGGGCCCTCCAGCCGTCGCACCCTCGCTCCTGCTCTGCAGTTACTCTGGACTGAGTCTGATAAGGGACACTATCTTTCCAATGCCATGCAAACATGGAAAGTAATAACACGATGTCTCAGCGTCCTTGAGCGGAACTCGAGAGACAAACAACACGGTGTGAAGGTGTCATGCAGGGTGTCATGCGGGGTCTCAGCTCCCGCTCCCCACACAAGGACGCAGGACATGGTGAGGCCAAAAAGGAACACTCACGGAGCCATGGATGGGGGAGTCACACCACTATAGTCTCGCTGGCGGCTGGGTTGGAGATACAGGAAGCAGGAGCCACACGATCTGCAACCTGCCGTCCACTTCTCTGCCAACAAAGAAACCCCTTGCTAACTGCAATCCCTGCTTGCTAGCGTAGCCACGGCAGTTCTAACAGTGGCCAATGGCTAACTGATTACAGCTGATGACCATCTACTACCTGAGCCAGCACCTTTCTACGTGAGGCCGAGAGCCTGGAAACTGCTCTCTGGGGCTCTGCCCCCATAATGAGACCAGCTAACACTGGGAGAAAACATGTGTCGAATCTCCTCAGGTCCCAAGACGGCTGGGGAAGAAGCATTTCCAGAATGAGCGGCCGCTCCACGGGGGGCCTGGGGCAGCGTCTCCTTTCCTCCTGCTCAGCGTCCTCGGCGCCTTGGGGACACTTGGGGACACAAGAGGGCGGCTGCTCCTCCAGCACCACGTCGTCCTTCCAGGCGGGAGAGCGGGAAGGACAGGGCCCCAAGGAGCTGACCGACCAGGCTGCTTCCTCTGAGAGCTTCTCTTGAGGCCTCAGGGGCACCTGTCACATCTCCCAGGCAAGGACGGGCCCACGTGACACCAGCTAGGAGAGAATGGGCCGTGCTGGGCTCTTCGCCCGTCCTTTATTTGGCTGCTTGTTTGGAGTGAAATCTGGAAGGAGAAGGTGGATGTGGGGTAACACACAGTTTTCACAACAAGCCTCTCGAGTACGTAGTTTGTCTTCCCCGTGAGGACGCCGGGACTCGGGGTCACGGAACTCACCCCAATTACCCCGCACCTTGGTGGACTCAAGCCCGACAGGTTATTCCGGAAGCTTCCCTGAAGTCCTTTGCCACTGGCCCTTCTGAGGTGGCTGCAGCCACCTGGATGTCACCGTCCCCTGTAATGCCATGAGCCGCAGGCAACTAGGACCGTGACGTTTAAATTGAAGCCCATCCATGTGCTCAAAACAAACCCCTAATTTCATATTAACCTGATACTTGGTGCTTGATTTATTTTAGTGTTTGTGGTAATTGTTTTTGAAATTTTGTTTGGTAAAGGGGACAGAGAGGACCTGGTGGCAAAATGCAATTGACAGCGAGTGCTTATTATGTGATTAGGATGCTTTAATATGCATATTTTCTCTGTGGTTGGTAGCAACTCAATACATAATTAGTGAATTTTTTAGAAGATATTATCTACAGGGCCTTCTGTCTGCTGACAACTAAAAGAGATTCTTGTGTGAAACATGCCTAAATTCCCTTTCAATACGGAGATGCGTGAGGGTCAAAGCAGCCTCTGGGAGGGGGGCGTGGAGAGGGGTCCCATGAGGATCGGGTTGGGGGGCGGCCTGAGGGCCTGGGGGTGGGACCAAAGCTGATGTCGTGTTGGTCCCTGTAAGGAGCAGATGCACCTTCTGACTTTTCTACTTGAACGAAGTGATGTAAGGATGCCACGTCCACACAGGTGGGAGTGGGGACGTCCTGGGAATAATGTGTCAGGGCCGACAAGAGTTGGGAGGGAAAGAGTTGGGAGGGTGAATGTTAAGAAAAATACCAGCGAGACGGCAGTTGCAGGCCTGGGATGGACCCTGCAGAGGCCACCGAGGGTGATGGCAGTGCGGGGAGGTGGGGATATGAAGAGGGGCTCAGATGGCACTGAGCACACACACGTGGACCTGTGCGCGCGCACACACACACACACACACACTTCCAGGATCACATCAATAACTACAGACACCAGGAAAAGCATGTCCTCTTCTTCCCTCTCTCTGGGGAGCAGTCCTACGCCCACCAGCACCCACCCCACACCCCGCCAGAGGATGCATCAGGACTCCTGGGCTCTGGACATGGTGCCCGTTTCCTGGGACCCCCCAATACTGTGCCGTCACGGCTCCTAAAACCTGAAAACTCTGCACCGTCAAGGTGAGCCAGTGCCCTGCTGACTCTAAGGCAGGAAGGGAGGCCAAGGGCCGTCATCCAAGCACCCTGCCAGCACACCTGGCACACCTGGGAAGGGGCGGAGGGGCGGGACTGGCTGGACGGACAGGACGGCAGGACCTTCCCACTAATGGCTGAGAGGCCACGACCTGTCACCTGGCTCCCAGGCAATGCCACCCTAGGTTTCAGGGCTCTGCCCAGACTTGAGGTTTGCCCTGACCTCTGTGTATGCAGGGAGAGGGCCCAGATACTGAATGAATGAATGAATGAATGAATGAATGAATGAATGAATGAATGAATGACAAAATGGGGGAAAGACTGGATCTGAAATTCCCGGCTGCCCCGTTCATCTGGCACAATCACAGTCACCCTCCCCTCAGGACAATTTTGGGCTCAAGAGGGAGAGACAGTAGCCTCTTCCTGGGTCCCCAGCCCTCTGAGCAGTCACAGATATGTCCCATCTTTGTCTCGATGTCACTGGGGCTGGGAATTACCCACGCACACTGGGCACCAAGGTCAGTATTTTTAGATGTAATTCTTTAATTTCTGAAAACCCTCCAAAGAGATTTTAGTGATGGGTGCGTATTTGATAACTAAATAAATTTAAGAGCTAAAAACGAACTTCTCTAGAATGTCCACTCTCTATTTCCCCTTTCCTGGAAGCACACACATTCTGGAGAGAGAACAAGGCCCCGGCACCTGCCAGCAGGACACCGACTGAGGCCGATGGCCCTCTCCAGCCACCAGGGTGGGCCCTGAGGCCCCGCGGCTGGGAAAGAAGGTTGTGTTGAGACCAATGACAGAGTCGTACAAGACCATAACCAACCTACAACAACTAGCTCTTATTGATGCAAAAACGGGACCCATAGAGATTTATGGAGACAGCGAATGAATGAATGAATGAATGAATGAATGAATGAACGAACGAACTGCAGTATCATCACTGAGGCAGGGGCTGTGGCCATGCCACCCTCTTACCCAAGCTCTGAATTCTCACTGGATGGGCGCCTTGGTGGGTTCAGGCGGCCATAACAAAATACCACAGACTGGGGAGCTTATAAACAACAGACATTGACTTCTCACACTTCGGGGCTGGACGTCCCAAGTCAAGGGGACAGCAGATTCCGTGTCTGGTGAGGACCTGCTTCTAGCCGGCTGCCTCCTCGCTGAGGCCTCACGTGGTGGAAGGGCTGGGGCTCCCTGGGGTCTGCTCTATAAGGGCCCGAATCCCATGATGGGGGCCTCACCTTCTGACAGTGTCACACGGGGGGTTAGGGTCCAACATATGGGTCTGGGGGGACACAGACCTTCAGTCCGTGACAATGGCCCAAGCAGGTGAACAATCCATGCCTTTAAATTCAAATGAAAGGAAACCGCAGACTTTTGTACCTGAGCCTCATGTCACAGGCCAAACACTACGATGACCTACTGCACAGACCTCTCTAGGGTCACGGCTCTCATTTGGCAGGAACCACCTCTGTCCAGAAGTGGGCATGCTTGTGGGCTGGCATTCAGAGTGTGGAGGGCAGGTCGTGAGGCCCGCGGCGCCCACACCTGGCCACGGGTCCATCCCCCGCCTGCCCTAACCTTGGCGTAACGGGGACAAAGCGTCTGACAAGTAGATCTGTGTCGGCCGGCAACCCACAGATGAACAGGCCCCTGTGGGAACGTGAAGCACACCCTCCTCAGGCCTCTGCCCGGACCTGGTGGTCCCTGTGGTTTGGGCCACCTCCCTGAAAACCTGCAGAACCGTTTGTAATTGTTGCATCTTCAGCTGCTGAACATTCGTGCACACAGTACAGGCTCAGGGGGAATCGTTGGAACTCTGCCTCTGCTCAGGGCCCCCAAAACCTCACCAGCAGCCCGGCCAGCCAGGGAGGCCTGGGGCCACTGCCCCCTGTGTGCAGGGCCTGGCCTGTGCGTGGACTGCTCCCGCCTCTGCCTTTCCCTTTAGCCTGTGGGATACCATTCAGAATCGTCTCAGCCTCGTCCCTCAGTGACCCCTGTGTCGGGTGGAAGACCTTTTTGGAAATGGTTGAGCGTCTCTGAAAACCTGTGTCTATTTCAGTGTTACTTGGTCCTCTAATACCCGCCTTATCAGCCCTCCTATTTTTCATCATGGTCCCGGCTATCTGCCCGATTACTCTGCATGCCTCATACCCTTTGTTTCTTCCACTTCTGTAGCCCTTGTTGGCTCAGTCACCCTAGTGAAAATTTTTCTGTGTACGCAAACTCAGCCCTAATTAATGTCACTCTTGGACCTGGTTCAGCTTAAGGTTCTACCTAGACTTGTCAATGTCACCCGTTTATTGGGTGTCGAGAAGCTACCAGCAGGAGTACTTCCTCTGATCCCACACGCCGTCTCCTTTTCTCACACACATATGATTGCTCTGCCTCTTCCTCCAGGCAGGCGTTGTGATTTGCTCTGTGACTCGCTTGTTTGGAGCAGAACTCATTGCAGACTTACCTGTCTGCTCCTCCACGGAGGTCTGGGAAGGTGCAAGGCATTTCAGCGGCCAAGGGAAGTATCACAGAACCCACATTTGGGCTCCTGGCCTTTGCACAAAGGCCGGGCACCCCAGGAACACCCTCAGAGCCTATGCCACCTGACTGCTCCCGGGGAGGACACGCCCAGGGGCTGGGGGCTCAGTTCCAGGCAGGTTATGTGACTGTGAGGAAGTCTCCAGGAAATTCTGGTCACAAGACCAGAAAGCTGGCTGCCAGAGCTGAGCAAGCCCGCGTACACAGCAGGTGCACGTATGCCGAGCAAACACATATATGCACACACGTACTCGTGTGTCACCGAGCACCCACCCTGGGCCCTGGGGACTGAGCAGAGAACACCTGCTATAGACCTGCCCCTCTTCCTCTGGATTCATTCATAGCCACAGCAGGGCATTCGACGAGTGACCCAAGGACATGAGGACGCAAATCGTGTCCCGGCCAGGAAACCCTCTCAGCTCCCGAGAGCCGGTGCAGAGGTCCTGCCCACGTGTGTACACCTGCACACGCATGCAAGGAGCACACACACTCACAGTGTGACCCCACGGTGGCCGTCGTCCACAGGCCCTGCTGGCCACCGATCGGTCACTCTTTTATGCCCTGACAGAGGCTCGGGGAAGTGTCTACTTAGTATATAAACAGTATCTCATTTGACATTTTTAAAAACTGAAATATTCCAAACCTAGAGAAAAGTCAACAGTAGACCAACAGCCGTCTCTTACCACACAGATTTACCCATTCCTGAAATATCTGTTTTGACTGTTTTCCTGAGAAATAAAGCCTTACAATGTAGTCAAATGTTTGCCCAGGACCCCTACCTGTCCCTGTGGCCACTGCCTGCTGCCAGAAGAGCCCGGAGACCAGAGCATCCGGAAGAGAACAAATGCCCCCCCCCATTCCCCGTTTCCCACTCTTGGCTCACATGCGTGTGTCTAAGCAGCTGCAGTAAGGTTCTGCGTGTTTCACAAAACACACAAATGCTTGGTAGTGTTCATGTCAGGGCACACTCTGCTTTCTTCACAATTCAGCCTGTATTTGCGATTTACCAAAACTGGACACGGATGTGCGGTTCCTTTGTTTTGATGTCTGTGCAACTTCCGGTTTGAGGAACCATCACATTCAGGTTGCTTCCTGCTTTCCTAGTGACAGACAGCACTTGTGCAGGCGCGTCCTCAGGCACGTGATCTTATCCAGGGACGGGACACTGTCACGTCTGCTCTCTCACGTGTGCCGTGTCTCCCGCGGGTGGGGGCGCCGCTCTCTTGGGCTCTGTCACCGCTCAGCACCGGGACCCTGTGTCTGCTACTCCCGCTGTCCCACACCACGTTTCCAGTTTCATTCCCTTGATTAGCAAAGAGCACGCGATCTGAGCCAGACACTGAAGTTCCCTTTTCATAGTAACTGTGGGGGCAGAGCCCCAGAAAGTAGTTTCCAGGCTCTCGGCCTCACATAGAAAGGTGCTGGCTCAGGTAGTAAATGGCCAACTGTGATTGGATGGCCATCAGCTGTGGCTAGTTGGCCGTCAGCTGTAACCAGTGAGCCATTGGCCACTAATATAACTGCTGTGGCTATGCTAGCAGAGAGAAGAATGGGGGCTAGCAAGAAGATGGTGGCTGAGCTGGCAAGCGTGGATGGCGATTTGCGGACAGTGTGGATCCAGCCTCCAGTGAGAGTATAGTGCCGCCAGAGAGAATATAGTGGTATGACTCCCCTACCTATGGCTCCGTGGGTGTTCCTTTTTGGCCTCACCATGTCCTGCGTTCTTGTATGGGGAGCGGGAGCAGAGACCCCGCAGGCCTCCCAGCACGACAAATGGCGCAGCGAGCAGGGTCTCCCGCATGACAGTAACCGACCCTGAGCACTTGCTCAGCTTCGGAGATGCCTGGCTCTCACAAGCTGTGCCGCCTTCCCAGTGACCTTGGAAACGGAGCAGTGCCACTCCCTTTGGCGTCCATTGCTCACACAGGGCGCCTGGCCCTCAGGTCTAAGAGGGAGCCCCTCCCAGTGTGAGGAGCATCAAGGAATTTCCTCCTGTGTATTTTGAACGCCCACACGACTGTTTCTCAATTTATGTTTTCCTCTGTTCCCCTCTATATACCAGCACATCTGCAGCCCGTCTTAGGATAGCAGAGCTTAGTTACCCTGACCGATTCTTAGGGGGGGGGGCAAGCCACTCGCCCTGGAGCCACTCACCCCCCTGCATCAGGCCTGGACCTCGTCCTCCCCTGTCAGTGCCTATGGCCTCGTCTGCCCCCGGCCAGGCCCAGCGAGCCCCACCCACCCTCCCCCTTGTGACTCCCCCCAGGGGCTTAGATTTAACTATGGGGGAGGGGCACAAAGAGCGAACAAAACTAAATATATTCATGGTGCAGTCTGCAGTCCTGATGATAGATGTGGAAAGACAAAGCTGGATGCAGAGTGGCTGGTGTTGTAGGCTCGACTGGCCGGGGACAGCGCCTGGGAGGGGTGACATTTAAGCAGAACATTCAATGTGCCCATGTGTTCCCAAGGGCGGGAAATGAGACGTGGAGTCGCTAGGTCAGTGTGTATACACGTTATTAAACACTAATCTTTAAAAACATGATTTTAATTATGAGATAGTTAAAGCATACAGGAAAATTCAGGAAACAATTTAAAGGGACCTGTGGGTATACAGCAAGAACAAGCTGTTTTCCTGTTTTGCATATTTGCTTTAAAGCTGTAATAGTCCAGCTTCAGCCAAAGCCCCCCACCCTGCCTGCTTCAGGGGTGAAGACTGCTGTGAAGGGTTTTTATCATTCCCAAATATTTCCATGCATTTTACATCGCGTGTATGTGTTTGTAAATAAGATCTACAGCTATGTTTGCATTGAACAGATGTACATAAATCGCATATTATCATATCTTGTCATCTGTGATCTCCTTTTTTCTTTGTATCACTCCAGATCATGGCTTTGAATGTTATCCATGTGAAAACACGTGTACCTGGTGTGTTCACGTTAAGGTCCATTCATTAGGTCACCTGAATAGCCCGGTTCATTTCTCCATCTCCCAGTGAGGGCTGTGGGTTGTCTGCCATGGCATGTCCTCATTTGCCAATGACGGTCCTATCTCATATCTGTGTGGAGGACGTGTGCGGCTGTCCCTCGATGGAAAACACCTGGAACGGAAGTGGTCGCGTCACAGAACCCACGTGGTTGCTCACCTGCCAAGCTCAGGAGAAGCCAGGTTCTCCTCTGGGACCAACATACCTGAGGCCTGAGTGGGGGAGGCCCGTCTGGGGACCAGGCCAGCTCGTTTTTCCACAACTCCTGTGAGCAGGCAAGTCTTTGATGTTTAAGTTGACTGTCCGCCAATTGTTACCACAAGGGGGCGTCCTTTTACGTGTTTTCTGGCTCTTGATGCTTTCTGTATGAATTGCCTGTTCACACGTTTTGCCCATTTTCATTGTATGCTTAGTGTTTTTTCTTATTCATTTTTTGGCGGTTCTCTCTGTTTCAGACACAAATCTCTTTTTTTGGGTTTAAGCATGGCAGGTACCTTCTCCCAGCCAGTGTATATTTTCACAGTGTCCTCCAGCAGCTGCCAATTTTCATACAATCAAATCCATCAACTATTTCCTTTGTGGTTAGTGTGTATTGTGCCTGGTCTAAGAAATCCTCCCTGCCCTATCATTGTGAAAATAGTCTCCTAGATTTTTTCTAAAATTATAATTGTTTCTTTTCCCATTCAGATCTTGAATGTACCTGAATCATATTGTGTGTACTGTGTGGCATATTTGTAATATTTTGGGTATTGATTCATCCACTCCACGAAACATTTATTTAGATTTATTTTCAAATAATTTTTGCAAAATTCTATTTTCCTGGGTGAGGTATATTACCAAGGGATGTACAGATTGTCTTCCTATGATAAATGATGTATTTTAAAGCTACATTTTCTATTTTTTGTGCCTAGTTTATAGGGACAGCAACGATTCTTGTTTACTGATCTAGCTCCTCTTTCTTGAGAGGCTGCTTACTATTCACTCTCCACATATTCACTGAGGACCTACCATGGGTTAGACACTGTCAAAGGTGCTGGAAGAACATTTGTGGACAAAACAGAAGAATATCCACGGTGCGTACATCCTTGCGGAGGGACACGGTCACAGCTGCTCCACTAGATAAATGACGGAGCAGGCTGTTAGTTTTGAGCATTTCCCGTAGATTTTCTTGGGCCCCTTGGAGATGCCTTCAGTGATTTTCTGAGCCGCCTCCACTTTTGTTCATTGTATTCTCTTATTGGGCTGCCTAGCACCTCCAGCACAATTTGAACGAAAAATGGCTTTTGTTGATTTCCTTTATTGGCACTCAATTAAAAACACGTTTCTAATATGTCACGTGAACTTGGATGTTTGCCCCGGTGACGTGTAGGACGTCCTCTCTAAACAGAACTGGCCAGTGGCCTTTGTTTTCTTTTCTGTTATCATGACAGGAGGTAAAAATTTATGAGATACATCCCTGCATAGACGGAGGTGGTCACAGGCTTTCCTTATCGCGTCTTTCAGACAAGCAGCCTTTAGAGCATCAGTGGGGTAACACACGTGACGCCCTCAGCCCAGGCCCACGCAGGGAAATGCAGTAAAAACATCAACTTGTGCTCTGATTACAGCGGGAGGTTTATACAGAGATTTTCTACCATTAGGTCATCGCTGCCTTCGGAGGTCAGCCTGTCTTAAATGTCACAGCACTTTTACACATTCCCACTTTTGACTTGCCGATCTTTTACGTATGAATTCTGAGTTTATGCTTCTAAGTAACGTCAAAGGCTGTTTCGTTTCCTCTCAGGTGACTGAAACCTAATTTTGATATCAGGGCTACTTTAGCTTCGTTAAAAGAGTTAAGGGCAGCCGGTTGGCTCAGTGGTTGGAGCGCAGTGCTCATAACACCAGTGTCCCTGGTTCGATTCCCACACGGGCCAGTGGGCTTCGCCCTCCACAACTAGATTGAAAACAAAGACTTGACTTGGAGCTGAAGGGTCCTGGAAATACACATTGTTCCCCAATATTCCCCAATAAAAATTTAAAAAAAGAGAGAGAGAGAGTTGAGACTATTTCCATTGTTTTCCTAATTTCTTGAAAATTTGATATAAAGTGGGCATTTTCGGTTCTTTGAGAGGAAACCTGGAGAGCGTTTTGGCTGGCAGGCGGAAACGCCAGCTGATTCTAAGCAATGGCGGCTGCCTTCCGCCGGGCCTCCTGTCCAGTGTGCCTGGGGTGACGTGTCCGTGTCTGGGTTCCCTCTTCATTAAGAAACAGCACGTGACGTGACTGAGGACCCAGGTGTTTTGTTGGCTGGATTTCATGGGTGCCAAGTTGGCACAACCAGTGAGGTTAGCACATGTGAACTGCACCTCTCACTAAGCAAATTCCGAGGAAATTACCCCATTGGCTCAGCACTGTTTAGGGAGAGGGGCCATGTGTGTCCATTGTGTGTCCCACGTAAGTTCCTCTGTTAACCACCTTCCCCTTCCTCCCTCCTCCCTCCTGCTTCCTTCTTTTCTTTCTCCTCCCCTCCCTCTGCCCCCTTAGCTCCCTCCATCCCTCCCTCCCTCTCTCCCCCTCTCTTGATACAGCTCTAGCTATAGGTTTGGATAAAACATCAGTCATTTTGGACGTGACACTGGACAACCCCAGCCTTCCTAAACGGCAGACATTAGACACCATCCAGTTTACTGCTGAGCGAGGATGCAGCCTCACCAGCACACGGAGGGGGTCCCCGCGGGGTGTGCTCAGTGAGCTGTGGCCCCGACGCAGCAGGTCCGTGAAATCCCAGAGCGTGGCGTGGACAGGCGGTTACGAAGGTCACATGTGCTGCCCGCACAACCTCCCAGCTGGCCGAGTGTGTGGGGCCTGGAGCAGACTGCTGCCCAGGCAGGAGCAAGGCTGTCCCCCTGCCGCTCCATCTCTGTTAGGAGGAGGCCACCTGGTCCTTTCAGGGAGCGAGGGGGCGGGCTGGGGTGGGCTGCTGCAGCCACCACAGGGCACCCATCTCCTCGCTGTGGAGTTGGCAGCAGGAGCGTTAAGTGGCCTCTGAACCCCACCACCTCTGTGCTGAGGGAGGGTCTCTCATCTCCCACAACAGTACTGAGCACACAGGACACATGGAAGGGACTCGACCTGTGGGTGAATCCAGGCGCCAGGCCCGTGTGTCTCTCTCTGGTCATCTCAGACATGCAAGCGCTGGACGTTCGTGGCCCCTGAGCTCTCAGCCACGTTGTCCTCTGCCAGCGGCGTGTTTCATGGACAGGGGTCTCCAGGAAATGCTGGTCCTCGTTGTCCCCTATCCCAACCCCCCCACTGTCCCTCCCGCTGCCCCTGTGCTGTCTGAGGCCTAGCGTCAGGTGTGATCAAAGGATATTTCATTTGGAAAGAGGACTTAAGACCACACTGCCTAACTCGGCACAAGGAATGAATGTTGAAAACCCAGACGGACTCCACGGGGTAGGGAGATGACGGGGCACTGGGCTGCCTCCCACGGACGGCGGGTGGTCATCGCAGAGCTGGCCCTGCTCTGGGGGCTGCGGGGACCGGGCCTCACTTTCCTTCTTCCTCCTCAGGCGCCTGCCTGGGCACTGAGCACAAAGGACACTCCACGCCATGTCTATAGGACAGGTGACGGCATCGTCCTTCTCACGCTGAGAAGCTGGGCTGGAGAACAGCACAGCCCTAGGACTCACGTCTACGTTGGTACAAGGTTTCAAACGGCGCTGTGGTCCCACGCGTTGTCTTATTTCCTATTGTTTCAGAACTCAGGAGGGGCGAGGGATGATGTCCCTGGAGCCACCTCGGGGGACACAGTGTTCCCTCCCAGGCCCCCTGTGGCTGGCCGGTGCCCTCGGAGCTGGCACAGGGCCCGGCACGTAGGAATCACAGCAGGAGAGGAAGCTGCTCGTCCCCAGATGTGAAGACTGTGTTTTAATAACAATTTAGCTTCCCCAGGTCAGGGCCTGACTTAAAAGTGACGAGCAGTTTCACGGGATTGTTGTAACCGACAGTTACAACCTCCTGACCCCTGACAGGCGCTTAAAGCTTCGGTGCCTTTCACACAGGGCTGGACTGTCAGAGCTGAGTGACCGGCATGACCCTCACGTGGAAATGCTCACGCAGCGAGCAATAAAACCAAGAGCTGAGACACTTTCCCAAAACCACACTTAGTGCACAGAACGCGTCAAGCTTACACCTTCCTAAGGCTGCACAAGGCAGGACCAGAGAGCAAGTGGTACCTGGGTCCCAGGCAGAGCAGACACGTGCAGGAAAGCGAGAGAAGCCAAGTCACCCGTGACCAACCCAAGCCATTTACCGAAGGTTTTCCAAGAGCCTGGAGACCACAGCTCTGTGTTGGAAGGGGGGTGGCCTTTGGAACGTTCCAGAAAGACTTTAGACTGTGTTACAATTGCAATCGGAGAACCGACTGGCCATTCCTGTTTGTCAAACTCCTTGTGGCCGGATTGTATGCCAGGCAAAAAGTTTCCGGGTGTGCAATACAGAGGACAGCTCAAGTTTTTTGAAGAAACTGGTCACATGGAGACGTGTGACCTCGTGGTAGTAGCAGACACCGAATTCCGGAAAGGACTCCATCTTCCCTAAAGTGACGATGCCCACGCTGGACAGAGGGGCACTGAGACTTACTGCAGGCCTTTCCTGGGAGGACAGCACCTCCTGAGAGGGTCTATTCCCAGTCCTGCTGGCTGGAGCCAAAGACCTCAGCGGGCCTGTGGTTTGAATGGTGTAGAAATGGTCACAAAAGGAGTAGCTGCAATTGTTGTCAGTTACTTATTGCAGACAGAACAGTCCGTGGAGAGGGTGCCACTGTCCCTGGTGCTTTGCCGTGCTCAACGCAGACATCTCTTGAAAAGGCGATTTGCAGAGTCAGGGGGTGAGGGGACAGTTCTCTGCAGTGGACCCAATACTGTCCTTGCCGGAAGCAATGTGCTATCATCACACCTCCCCACTTTTTTGTGTTCTTCCCTAGCATATGTTTCGCAAAAAAAAAGCCAATAAGAGACTTTCCGTGAGACGCGACTAGATGAGCCACACATACTGCAGGGCGGCCTTTCTCCAGGGTGGGGGGAAGCAGGCGGGGGGAGGGGGCAGCAGGGGACACTTCCTGGCCATGGACTTGGCTCCGGGCTTGTTATGCCTGTCTGCCGCCTTCTAAACGTCGGGCACTATGTAGATTTTTATTCCACTGGCATGGAATGGGGTGGAAGGACCAGGCACTGAAATCAGCGCCCACAGAGGAGCAATGCCAATCCTGCTTGTTCCCAGCAGCCCGCAGACGCCAGCGTTTGTATTTTAGGTGCGTCCTCCTCTGACGCAGTCTCTTTCGAGGTCGCGGTTGTGACAGGAGTGTGTGTGTGTGTGTGTGTGTGTGTGTGTGTGAGTTTACATGTGCAGACGTGGAGAGGGTCTTCAGTAAGATGTTGGTTATGCTCTGAACAGTCCCACAGATCATTTTTCACAGCTAAGTGGGGAGCATGTCTTGCATCGGTAACTGCACACTCTGTCATCGCACTTAGGGCCTGTGGGGCTGGGTCACGTGGGCACACTTTGTATATGTCACTCTGCCACCCTTGCTGGACCGTTTGTTGTTTCCTAGTTTTTCACCGAATAAACATACACTTGTAAACACCTCTCTTCACACTTACCTGATTATTGACTCAGGATAAATCTCTCGGAGCCGTGGTGCGTGTGGGCTGACTGGAGCCATTGTGTCCACGTCACAGGTGGCCGTGGGGGCCTGTGGGGTCACTTCCCAGCCCCACCCAAGGGCCCTCATGCCCACGAGACCGTAACTCTCCCGCGGAAGTGGCTGTGACCTGTTTTCTTCTGTGTTTGGCCGGTTGTGAATTGCTGCATCATTTCTTTAAGGATGTTCTGAGTGCCGTTTGCAGAGCGTGGGCAGTTCAGCCTGAACACGGCTGCCTGGACGACAGAAGCAGGCACGTAGAAACTCAGTAAGTGTTCATCAAACCTGTTCATTAGCACATCTAGGAGTTTCATTTTCAGGTTTAGTTTTGCTCTCAGATGCTAATTGTGTGGTTTAATAATGATTTCTATTAATTAGGCCATTAATTTTGCAAACTGAAGCTCTGGGGCCATTTGGACACAGCTCCCGTCCTAGATGGAGCCAACAAGCATTGACCTTGAGAGGCAGAGGGACTGAACGGGAGGCTCGGTGATCTCCCGCGGATGAAATCACTCAGGGGCAGAATCTGGCTCAATAACCATTAGGAGGTAACGATTGTGAACTCAATGATTTTAATGGTTTGGGATAAATTACTCCCGAAAAAAAAAAATCTTTAGTACATTGTATTTCGGAAGGTTTTTTTTCCCCCTCTGAAATAATTGCTTGAAGACCTCTGAATAGCAGCAAAATGAAAAGAAAGTGAGAACTTGCTGATGTATCTTATTTAACTTTAAATAAAGGCATGAGAACACAGGATTCGATGACTTTATACACACATTCTATGCATTAAAGAAAAGTTGATTTAAGCCCATTGTAGAAAACTGTTATGAATTTTATCATTAAATCCTTTAAATTTATCAACAGAGTGTCATCTACCCCCGCCCCCAACCCCCAAACCCATATTGAAACAGCGGCAGTGAAAGGATGCCAGACGCCAGAAGGGAGCCAGAGTGCTCAGCACAGACTCCTCCTCAGTGACCATCCCAGGAGGTGACCGTGACCACTGGGCAGTAGGAGAGGAAATACGGCTATGATGAGGCCATTTGACCCGTGACTCAGAGCCTCGGAGGCCTGGAGGATGGATTGTGTGCCCAGCTTTCTCTCCTCCCCTGGCTCAGAGGGCCAGAAGCTCTGCCAGTGGTGGAGGCCACTGTCCCCATCTAGGAGGCATCGCCCCAGTACCCACACCTCTGACAGAGGGCAGGAGGGCCTTCCGACATGGTCAAGCTGAGAAACGCAGGTTTCATGCCACTGGCCGGTAGGGAGAAACAGTGCCAGGCCCGCAGGGAGAGCACCGCCCCATGACACAGACGAGGACCACGACCACCTTTATCTCAGCAAATCCTCAGAGGTGACCCTGCCAGGCCCCAGAAATGGGGTAAGGCCGATGCCCACCCACCTGCCCCAGTTTCAGATTTGTTTGTATCTAACCCCTGAGTGGTTCCGGAGGCCTCTGGACTCATTCTGGGGACAATTATCAGAGATAATCATGTCAGAGGAGGAAACTCAATCTTTCCTGAAAGAATGAAAGCAGGCCACATCCGAGGATCCCGGCCCCATACTAAGTGCCAGGTGGTGTGGGAGCTGTGCCAGAGGCCTGGGACGGAGGGAACGTCTGCAGCTGAGAGGGGTTCATGGGAAATTAGGCAGCACAGAGACGCAAACAGGGACAAGTGCTGTGGGGAGCCATTGCTGGTCATTACAGATAGAATACAATGGATTACATACATAATTGATCGCATACCGTGTAATCATACACACATGCATATGTATGTCATCGCACGCACACGTATGATTTTTGCTGCTTGGACAGTACACCTCCCCTATCAGCGCCCAGGACAAGTCTGGACACCGTCCCTCATGCAAACCTTGCAGCCTCCAGCCCAAGGTGGTCGTTCTATCCCCATGAGCTACCCCAGAACACAATGTCTGCTCACAGATGACGAGATATATTATTAGGCACGAGACTGAACAGCTGCGGTAGGTGTGCTTGTCAGCTTCAATGCAAATAAAGCAAATAATAATACAAGAGAAGCTTGGCATTTTAAAAACCAACGCCAGTTATAGTTAATAATAAAGGAATGGGGGTTCGGTCAGGTAAGTTCCGTAACTTGCACGTGGACGTTACAAGAAACCCTACCTTCCTCGTGAGTTTGGGAATGGAAACATAGGTCTCCATATGGATTTCAAAACCTCAAATGGAAATAATAAGTTGGATGTAGTCAGTCAAAATATTTGCAGGACATTAAAATAAAGCACCTTTTGTGTACAAAGTATAGAAAACAAAAAAACGAAGACGTAAGAATGGATGTCAGGAGGAACATGAAACAGAACAGTTATGCCCAAAATGTAAACACTGATTCAGATAGATTCAAAGTAAAGTGCTTTTTAGAAAGACCAAAAGTGGGCAAAAGGACACAGGGTAGAAATAAAACAATGGGCAGGTGTCACTGGCACATTCACAGAAGACGTGGGGCTGTCAGTCTTGTCTTGCAGGACACAAAGCGACTAGGGCCCAGCTAGTAAAAACTCACCAGACCGAAGCATCACCGAACACTTTTCTCTGCTGTAATTAGCACATTGTCCAACACCCCCCAAAATCAGGTTCCATTTTAAATACTTGTGGAAATGGTCAGGAAAGACGCTAACACATTATTATTATAAAAATTGATGTTGCAGCAAATAGACCAAGAATTAATATGGATATTAAGGGCCACTGGGGCGTTAGTTAGCATGGAAGCTTCTGGACTGGGGCACCAGTGACCTAGGGCCAGGTGGTGACGGCTGTGGACAGCATCGCAGCACCTCCGGCGTCCAAGTGCTGGACGTCAGGAGTGTCTTCCCCATTAGAACAATAAAAATAGTCCAGATCTTTGCCACTTGTGCTCTGGGGACAAAATCATCTGAGCTGAGAACCACTACACTCAAGTGGTGAACAGCACCACACAGATGCTGAAGAGAGGCTTTTTGGACAAGCACACAGTAGGTGCTCAGTAAACATTCACCAAATAACACAATGAATAATCTCTGTTATTTTACAGTGCTGAAAGATGGTTAAGAAAATATCACCAAGGAAACATCAGGAAATTAAAAAAACAACAAAACAAAACAGAAATTACCCAAAAATTACCCAAAAAACACTCTTAACAAGATACAATAAATTTAAATTACAGTCGAGAGCCATTGGAGCTAAATAAAACAATAACAGTAATGCTTTAAAAAGAATGACAAACAATAGTATGTATCAACTACAGCCAAGATGGCCAAAGCCGTATCTATAGGCCAATTACTTTCCTCATGTAAGAAAAGGAAGGAAACAAACTAGACACTCAACATGCAAGATTGGAAAATGAAAAACAACAACAACAAAAAAAACCCTTAATGTCTAAGGAGATTAGAAAAAAGTAATCATTTTTGAGAAAAAATAAGTATAAACAAATTTCTTGCAAATTCAAGTCTATTCAAGACAAAATCAAAGGACTGGGAAAGGCAAAATAACACAGAAATTTTTAAGCAATAAGGGGTTATTCTAAGTATCCAGGGGAAATGGGGTCTTTCATGAAATAACTGGTTTAATAGGTTCTCTGCTGTCTTCGTCTGGATTTATCTCTTTCCTCCCTTCTCTCCCTCTCTGTGTACACACACACACACACACACACACACACACACACACACACACACACACAAAGGTAGACACAAATAACCCAAATTAGATATTCTGAGCAGCCGAATAAAGGAGGAGGAAATGGAGGGTGTGATTATGGCGTTTCCCCCTCAAAAGCATTAGGGCCTGATGGAAAAAACTGTGTATTTCCAAGCAATGAATTATCTCCACATATTAGTTAGAAAGCACCTGTGCTGTGTTTGAAAGCATAGAGCAGAGCAGAAAGCACAGACAGCCACAACTTCCAAACCAGAAAAGGAGGGTAGTGTCATGGAGAGAAACAGGGCCCTCACGTTTAGGAATGCAGATGTGAGCATTCCACGTGAAATAACAATAATCCTGTAGCATATTAAGAACATCTCACCCCTGCTCTAAATCCTTCTCTTGTAATGAAGCTGCTTCGATATTAAAAATAACATGGTCAATGGAATACTAAGCAGGTCAGAAGAAACACGTGATCACTTGCCAGATGCCGAAAGAGCATTTTTGTTTTCAAGTGTGTCTACATTTTGACACGCGCGTATCTTTTACTTTTTCTATGTTTATTATCATATTATCTCCACTGCTCCCCGAGGCTATAGAAACTTGGACCTACACGTACTTCTGTGGTTTTGCTTTTTATGTTTATACATGGAATCCCTAAGACGTTCGTACAGACAGAAGCTTGACGTAGGGACCTAAGCCTCTATCCACGTATCCAGGGCGCTGTAGGGAGCCCCTCTCTCCTCTGTGTGAAAAGGCCCCTGTGAGCACCCACATGAACAGACACTCCAGACCCAGACCATGTCCTTGCACAGTCAGCCCCCCGTGGGGGTCAGGAACCTCCTATAAAAACTTCCTGCTTCCTATGAAGTGCATTCCCATGGCTGTGCAACTGACCTCCAGAACTTTCTTTCTCCCCAAACTGGGACTCTGTCCCCATGAAACGCTCACTCGCCTGCCCCTCCCCCAGTCCCTGGCACCACCGTCTACTTCCTGTCTCTATGCGCGTGACTCCTCCAGGGACCTGCTGTGTCAGTGGAACCTACAGTAATTGTCGTTCTGTGACCGGCTTACCTCACTGAGCATGACGTCCTCCAGGCCCATCCGTGTTGTAGCAGGTGGAGCACTTCCTACTTTTGAGGTGGAATGACAGATACTCCACGTATGTAGAGACCACTTTTTGTGTGTCCACCCATCCATCCATCGGTGGACACTGGGTTGTGTCTACCCTTCGGCTGCTGTGAACCGAGCTCTGTGAACGCTGGTGTTCGGGTTCTCTTGAGCCTTACTGTGGCTTCTTTGGGTCCATGCCAGACTGTGCGGGAATGCTGTTTAACCCACGGTTGTCCACAGCGGCCACACGAGTGTACACTCCCACCACAGGGGACGAGGCTCCGACTTCCCCGCAGCTCCCCACACCGACCTCTCATTGCTCACGGCCGTCCTAGGAAGTGTGAAGCGCTACCTCATCGAGACTCAAACTGGCGTCTCCATGGGAGCTAAGGGGACTGAGCACCTCTCACCAGCTCACTGGCCACCAAGTAGCTTCTTTGGAGAAATGTCCACTCAAGTCCTTTGCCCATGGTTGAACTGGGGTGTTTGGGTTTTGCTGTTGAGTTATAGGAATCTCTTATATATTCCGTTACCTTTGCTTTTACTATAATTTATTGAGTTGTAAGTTAGCATAATGTCACACTTAATGATGGCACCTGTGTATGACAGTCAGCTCCCAGCACCCTGGACGCGCGGTCGGCTCTCCCATGCTGATATGAGCCAGCTCTGGATGTCACCGTTTACCCCTCCCTGGGTTCTTGTCAGGATTAAAGAGGAAATGTTAACAAGAGTCTGAAAAATCTAAAGTGTTTTCCTAATCTAACAAATACCATCATTATCATTTATGGCTATTTTTATGCCTCAACATAAACCCACGAAATTCACTCATTGACGTGTCTTGTGAGGGGGGCTTTGGTGGACAGAGGAAGCTGGAGGCTGTGTAAAGGCTGTTCTGGGATTATCTCTGAGCTGGAGATCACCAGGCCCCCAGCCCCGTGCACGTCTGATAACCTAGAAAGAGGACACCAGCTTTCCTGCCACTGTTTCCAAAGCGTCTCGGAGCATTTGAAACCCTTGAAACACCGTTAGTTAGCCGATACAAACCGTTCGAATGAATAAAAGTCAGGCTCCTCTGAGCAGCACAGGCTGGGTAGGCAGTGACTGGCGAGAGTCCCTGCTCACTCACTTGGAGCCCAGGCTTTGTCCTGGTCACAAGCCCCCCAAATGCCACCCTCAGTGGTCCTGCGTGGCCAGTCTCCTCCTGCAGGACGGCCACTCTTTACACTTCCTGTCCTTTGTCCTCGCTCTGAGTGAGACAAGCTCTCTCAGGAATGAGCTGTGCCACCTCAGGGGAGGAGCTTACCCTCTTCCGTGCATCTCTTTGCTCTCCTCTGGGTGCTGGAACATCGGTCTCCCCCTGCCCTCGGCTCTCCTGGGCCCCCGGCTTGCAGATGGCAGATCACCAGACCTCTCAGCCGCCATAATTACATGAGCTAGTTCTCATCATGAAACTTTTTATAGATCTCTATCTCTCTATCTGTTGGTTTATCTATCATCTATCTCTATCATCTATAATCTATCTCTTTATTGATCTATCATCTATCTATCTCCTATTGATTCTGTTTTCCTGGAGAACCCTGTCTAATAGTGACTGAGGCCTACTTTGGATGAAACACCCGAGCAGGAGAAGGGTCATGGGGAAACAGTGGGCTGGGTCAGATGTCTCAGTTTTCAGCCCAGTCCTGCCGTGGACCAGGGTGGGGGGTCAGGAGCTGGGCATCATCCTGGTTTCTCCTTACAAGCTCCAAGTCCTTTTCTAGCCTGAAGCCAGAGCCCGGTGAGCTTTGGTCATCCTGGCATGTTGCTCACAAAGGCAGGCTTCTGTGTGAGCCCGAGGTTCTTGCAAACTCAGGTTCTCTCGGGAAAGTTGTCAGAATGAGGCACAAACTTTCAAGTGCTCCTTAGCAATTCTGAACTTGCTGTGTCCCCAATCGGAGTGATTTATGGAGCAAACAGTAGCAGAAGATTAATCAATGTGCAAGGAAGGCCCTCCCACGGCTAAGGGCTCTCACAGCCCTCTGGATCCCCAAGCAATGTGCCTCCTCCCCAGCGACCAGGGTGAGCCCCAAAGCTGCCACGTCATCAGCAATGTTGAAAGTCTGCATCTGCCTTTTGAAGAAGGAGGTGTGTTGTTTCACACGGGAAGTCCTGCTGGCACGTGGGAGGGCCCTGTGTGTGTGCATGTGTGAGTGTGTGTGAGCGAGGGGTCATAGTACGTCTACGGCTTTATCATTCTGAACTCAGAAGGGGCCAAAAGCAGCAGAAGCCACTCGGCAGTTAGAGGAGCAGCCGAGTCGTGTCCCCGCTGTGGGGGGAGCAGCGTCTGGGAGAGGCCACCGTCCACATCAGGACAGAAACGGGTCCCTGAGGGTGGCTGTGATGACCCTTTGCTCCTGGTGTGCTCTGCACAGGGCTTTGCTCATCACAAGGCACCCTGATCGTGTGTGTGTCCGTGTGTGTGTATCCGTGTGTGTGTATCCATGTGTGTGTGTATCCGTGTGTGTGTATTCGTATGTATCCGTGTGTGTGTATCCGTGTGTGTGTATCCGTGTGTGTGTGTATCCGTGTGTGTGTATCCGTGTGTGTGTGTATCCGTGTGTGTGTGTATCTGTGTGTGTGTATCCGTGTGTGTGTATCCGTGTGTGTGTATATCCGTGTGTGTGTATCTGTGTGTGTGTGTGTGTGTATCCGTGTGTGTGTGTGTGTGTGTGTGTGTATTCGTGAAAGAGCACATTGGATCCAGTCTGGTCTGTGACATGCCGAGAGGCCCCTGTGAGGAGTGACAGGGAGGGCGGGGGGGAAGGGGGCAGGTATGTGAAAACACCTCGGATGGACGGAGGTGAAGGAAGGCCTTTTTCACTTAGGATGACAAAGGGAGAAGGAAAAAGACCCGTCCAGAAATCCGATTATGTTAACTTAGCTCCCCTATCGATCCTACATCCCAGGCTGAAAAAAAGCCCTAATTACTGGACCACTAACGACTAAAGTGACAAATCGAGGCACGCTGGGACCGCTGCTGGTAAGAATCTCATGTTCAGAAGCCCCGCGTCGGAGAGAATGCAGACGCTCGGTCGTTTCCAGGCCCGGCGGTTTTTCCCAGTTTTTCTGGTCATTAAGGATACACACGAAACACCTCTGGCCACCTGTGAAAGGACGGGTTTCTGCAGCCTCGTTTCTTTTCTCGTGTCCGCCTGTGGATGTCAGAGGCACTTTATTCTCGACGCTCTGAGGGGCGCATTGTGTGGTTCGTTCTTCCAAACGCAAAGGTCTGCCGCCTGCTCATGAGAAAGACCCCACTGAAATCAGCTGGCCCCTCACTGTCCCGGGCGTTCTCGGAGGTGGCATCTGCCATCTGCGTACGCGCTGTCCTAAGTGCCTCCAGAAAGGCAGCTGGAGTGACAGTCACATCACCGCTGCTGTCTGCAGATATAATTATATATAGAATGCATTTAATGCTTCAGTGGACAACTGGTATAACAGTTTAATTTTTCACTGAAATCTAAATTTGCTTGCAGACTGTATATTTTTCTATCACATTAGATAACCAATCTGAGCAGAAATCCAATTTTAACTCAATCAACACTTTTCTGGAGAAGGTTCCACACATGAGCAGCCCCTCCCCTCTTTTGAGGCTGGGAGACCGGTGGCCACAGCCGGGGTGTGCATGGACAGTCAGGGAGTGGTCCCCGGGCTGACCCACAACCTCCCTATGACTGGCCAGGGGTCCCCCTAGCAGAGCTGGGCCAGCTGCCTGGGGTGGAGGCGGGGGCTGCACCCTGTTGGCCAGTTGGCAGAGAAGTGCCAGGCAGGTGGGGACCTCTGGGCCTGCCCAAGAGCTTCTCTCCCTGGTTACGCATTTATTCTAGTGTCTTCCGCTAGAATGATGTGAGAGGCCGCTGGTGCCTGTTCCCAGGATCTCCAGGAAGCCCTGCCCACTCACAGCGGGTGTTGGGCGAGCTGGCTCCTGACCTTGGCCTCTGGTCCCCTGTGTGGAGTGGGCGAGAGGCTGGACACAGTGCTGGGATTCGATGTAGGCCCCGTCCCCAGCCCTCTGCTCAGGGAGGGAGCGTTTTCTCGATGGCAGCAGGTGGGTGGTTTGGGACGGAAGTGGCGACCAAGACAGATGGGGTGGCCCCGGCACCAACTGACCCTGAGTTGGGCAGGGTCCTCCTGTGCAAGGGGGGACCCTCTGTAACTGCCACACACAGCAGTAATTGACAGCCAAGAAACAGTGCAGCCGTGAATGGCGTTTTTCTTCCACGACCAGGAGAGTCCCTAATTAGGACAAACGAGAGGGCGTCTGCTGGAATTCATGAAAATACTTCGTTGTGAATTGCTGAGGAGCAGCCCAGCATTGTTACGGGCAGCTCTCTGGGGGCCCCTGGGGTGCGTTCCTGAGGGGCAAGGGGACAGCCTTTCTTAGAGAACATCAGGGTGACGACGAGGAAGGAGTCTGCACAGACGCGGGCTGAGGCTTCTGGGACACACCTGTCCCGGCCACCTGCGCTGTCCGTCTTCAGGACGACGTCTAGGATCAGGCTGCCTGAGGTCCCTTGTGCTCGTCACATGGCACATCGGGCAGTGCCAGGGTCTGCCGGGTGCTTCCAAGGGCAGCACGGCTCCTTGTGGAAGCGTCTAGAACAAGGTCCTCTCACGGTGCGCCCACCAGCAGGCATCCTGCACACTCTCCGCCGTGGCCACTGCGCCCGCTGGACGGCTGGCCCCGCAGCCTCACAGCTATTGCTTGTGTCTGTGGTTTTCGCGTCCTCAGAGCACATCAGCTTCTGCATGTTCACACCAGGGACCCGGGGGAATCGCAGGGGCCTGGGCCACACGCGGTGCCCATCAGTCCATGTGTCCCAGGAGGGCATACTCAGGCCTGGTCCTGAGCGAGGGGCCGGGTGCCTCAGACTGAGGGGACTGCACCCTGGTCACTGACTGGAGTGGCACCCAGAGGTGACAGAGCCCCGGGTAGAGGAGCCCCTCCCAGGCGTCCTCTCCAGTTTCAGCTCTGGGCCCTGATTACAGGAAGCTTGTGCTGTAAAGGCCACGGAAGCCAGGTCAGGCACAGGCACTGGTCCTGGCTCAGCGTCTCTCTGAATTGGGATGGAGGTGAAGCTGTCCATGGGGGGGTGCTCTGAGACGAGCATCTCCCCTTCCTGACACAGAGTCCATGGCCATGACTGATGGCAAGGGGACTGCTCGCTGGGCAGGAAAGAGTGGACATCTGCACGCACTGGGCTAAGACGCTGTGAAAGCAGAAGACAGCGGCGCTGGTGGCAGTCCTGACACCCACTGGTGACAAAGGAAAGAAGTTTTCTGGGCAGCAGTCTCCACATCCACAGAGGAGGGACACCCCCACCCCCACCTGAGGCTATTCTGAGACGAAGGAAAGCAACACCCCGTTAGAGCCGGGTCTGCAGAAACACGAAGGGAAGCGTGCGCTGAGGGGGAGGTGGTGACACCAGTTTACCCTCGGGGGCAGGCTCAGTTTTCTAAATCAAAGCTTTAAACCTACAAGCCATAAAGAAACTGTGGCAACATAAAAAAGTTTCAAAAGCGTTGCAACAAAAATCACCATAAATAAACGCGATGACAAGTTCCACGCAGGAGGAAATGTTACAGCACAAAGCAGAGACCAGATTAACGCCACGCGGAATAATTAAAGAATTGCTGTAAATCAATGAGAGGGAAACACGAGCAGGAGGCTGTTTGTAGGCGACTCACAGAGGAGGACGTGTACGTACACGGTGTGAGCACGCAGGTGCCCGGCCTCCCCGGACCGGCCGTGAGCGCAAAGCACGTCACCGGTCACCGCCAATGATGGGCTATTACATTTGGGGGAGAGTTCGGGGGGCCGAGAGCACCCAGAAACACTCAGGGTTCGTAGGCATTGGCAAAGCCATTTTGGAAGCTGTCACACCGTCCTACCCGGAGACGCCTCTTGTGCCCTCGGGCAGCTGGGGCGGCCATAGGAGCTGTTCGGATTGGTCCAGTGGTTGACTGAAAGCCACCTTCTCGACAGGCTTTCTGACCACTTGCTTAGAGTGACGCCCTCCTTGTGTGCGTGCCCTTTCCTGTCCTCTACCTGTCCCCTACTCTTCCTACCCCGGCCACTGAGCGCCAAACCCAAGATGGGGCCCCTCCCAAGTCTCTGTGCTGAATGAGTGTGAGGGAGCACACACAGCTGAAGTGCCCTGGGAAAGTCACCTGCGTGAATGTTCCTGAGAAAGGGGACATCCGTCAAACAAGCAGGAACAGGAGGTGGGGTGTCACTGGGCAGGATCCCAGCGCAATGGCGGTGGGGCAGGGCAGGGAAAGGCCGTGGAGGTGAGTGTCCCAGGGACAGGCATGGGCCTTGGCTCCGTGTCTGCAAATCAGCGCATTCCGAAGCGACGTGGGCACAGGTGCCTGAGTTTCCACGTGTAGAACCAGTGAAAACTTAATGCTACAGAACAGAATGTAAGGCTGTCCCCAGGCCGTGCCAAAGCAGGAGTCGGGGTGTGGGCGGGTAGCTGCTGGAGGAAGGATCTCGGAGCTGGACACCAGCCTGCGAGGGGCTAGAGGTGATGGAAAGCTCACGGATATGGGGATTTAGGACAGCGACCGAAGCCACGCAGAGCGGGGGTGGCAGAGAGAGTACGCATTCCTAGCAGAAGGTCCTGTGCATGGACCATTGTTCTAGGGAAGAAAGATGTAAGTTGTTTGAAGGAAGTTACACTGGCCACAGACGAGGGGCAGGTCCAGGACAGGGGCACAGTCCGTCAGGGACAAGCATTCACTCCTTTGATGGGTCGCGGGCAACAGTCCTGAAAGTTCATGCACGTGCGGAGGTGGTGGCCTCTGGTGCCGGCTGCAGACGTTCACTCCAAGCTCCCACAGACATGTGGGAGTGGGGGCATCTTGTCAGTCGGCCGCAGCGGTTAACTGGTTAAAACTCCCGTCTCCCCGTCACCCCCCTCCCCGTCTCAGAATGTTTCTCTTGTCAGAGGCAGAGCCTCATCCTGAAGGGACAGCCATGATCGCTTTCCAAAGGACACTTGCAGGTCCCCGAAACTGGCAGGTGAGGGGGGGGGGCAAGCTGGACAGCATCGGCCCTGCTCCGGACGACGGCGGTGGGGTCCCTCAGAAGCAGGCTGGTGTGAGCTGTCCCCGAGTGCACACGCGAGCACATCTGACATTGCAAAGTTTGTGAACTCTCTTCACAGAGAGAAAGAGAGCAGGCCTGCCACTCCCGCTCCCCCATGACAGATGGGGCCCCTAGAAAGAAAGCCCGGTACCCCCACCGCAGGGCCGCGTGGTAATTACTAGGCAGCTGAAGGAACTGGATGGCTGTTCCTGGGTCTGAAATGGATAAACAGCCATTATTGCCAGAGAGGCCCAAGCCCATATTCATCACGATTATGGAGAGCGAGGCTGCCGGTGCATGGTAATCAGTCACGGCTCTCACTGGGCTTTGGCCTGGCCGGTCCCCAGGCGTGGACAGCCGTCAGCAGCTCGTGGGCCACAGTCCAAGCGTGATGGATGGCAGCTGCTGCGGCTCCAATCTGGGCAGCATTGTTGGGGGCAAGGACGGCATCCATCCCCTGATGCAAATTATGCAAATGAGAGGAGGGCAGCAGGGGCTTTGTGCTTCATTTGGAGGGAACCCAGGTGGGCACAGGCAGAGAGAAGGATCAGGTGTCCCGTTGGTGACCAGGGAGACTGCGCCACTAGACCCCACAGGACACCTACTACATAAGCGACTCTACTAAGACTGGGAGACATAGCAGCTTGATGTAATACATAGAAACAAAGACAGAGAGGCAGCCACAATGATGACACAAAAAACATGTCTCAAAGGAAAGAACAGAACAAACCTCCAGAAAAAACAACCTAAACAAAATAGAGACAAGCAAACTACCAGACGCAGAGTTCCAAACACTGGCTATAAGGATGCTCAATGGTCTCAGGGAGAACTTCAACAAAGAGATAGGAAACATAAAAATTGAGATAGAAAACATGAAAAAGAACCAGTCAAAAATAAAAAATACAATAATGGAAATGAAGAATACATTAAAAGGAATCAACAGTCGATTAAATGAAGGAGAGGACTGAATCAGCGATTTAGAAGATAAGGTAGCACAAAACACTTAATCAAAACAACAAAAAGAAAAAAGAATCCAAAAAATGAGGATAGTTTGAGGGGCCCTGGAACAACATCACATGTACTAACATTAACCAGAAGGAGAAGAAAGACGGCAAGGGATTGAAAACCTACTTTAAGAAACAATGACTGAAAACTTCTCTAACCTGGTGAAGGAAATAGACATACAAGTCCAGGAAGCACAGAGAGACCCAAACAAGATGAACCCAAACAGGCCAACACCAAGACACGTCATAGTTAAAATGCCAAAGGTTAAAGACAAAGAGAGAATCCTCAAAGTAGCAAGAGAACAGCAGTTAGTTGCCCACAAGGGAGCTCCCATAAGACTGTCCTCTGATTTCTCCACAGAAACTTTCTACGTCAGAAGAAATTGGCACGAAACATCCAAAGTGATGAAAAGCAGGGACCTACCTCCAAAACTACTCTACCCAGCAAAGCTGTCATTTAGAATTGAAGGAGAGATAAAGAACTTCCCAGACAAGAAAAACTAAAGGAGTTCATCACCACCAAACCAGTATTACAAGGCATGTCAAAGGGACTTCTTTGAGAAGAAGAAGAAGAAATCAAAATATGAATAACAAAATGGCAATAACCACATACTTATCAATGATTTCTTTCAATGTAAATGGATTAAGTGTTCCAATCAAAAGACATAGGAGGGCTGAATGGATAAGAAAACAAAACCCTTACATATGCTGCCTATGAGAGAATCACTTCAGATCGAAAGACACACACAGACTGAAAGTAAAGGGATGGAAAAAGATATTTCATGAAAATGGAAATGAAAAAACAAAAACAAAAAAAGGCTGGGGCAGCAATACTTATACCAGACAAAATAGACTAAAACAAAGGCTATAACAAGAGACAAAGAAGGACCCAGTTATCCTACTTCTAGGTATTTATCAGAAGAACCCCAAATGCTACTTCGAGGGGACATGTGTTCATTACAGATGTGGGCAGCCTGGGTGTCCACTGATGGATGATGGATAAAGAGGAGGTGGTACATATATACAATGAAATATCACTTGGCCATGGAGGACAATGGCTTCTTGCCATCTGCAGCGGCATGGACGGACCTGGAAGGTACTACTGGGCTGAGTGGAGTAAGTAGACAGAGAAAGACAAACACTGTATGATCTCACTTACATGTGGAATCTCAAAAACAAAAATAAATGAACAAACAAAACAGAAACAGATTCATAGATACAGAGAACAAACTGATGGTTTATCTGATGGGAGGGGCTTGGGGGGCTGGGTGTAAAGGGTGAAGGGACTAAGAAGTACAAATTGGCAGTTACAAAACAGTCATGGGATGTAAAGTGAAACACAGGAAATATAGTCAATAATATGGTAATGATGATGCTTGATGACAGATGGCTACTAGATTTATTGAGGTGATCACTTCATAAGTTGTACAAATTTCTAATCACTATGTTGCACACCTGAAGTTAATGTAATATTATATGTCAACTGTAATTGAAAAAAATTTAAAAAACATTTCTATATTTGTATTAGAAAACAAATTAGAGCACACCTCAGTCACTTCTGATTAAATTACTCAAGAAGAGCTGCTGGGTGACTCCGAGAAATGAATATATTTTCAACTCTTTTTTTTTTCTGTTGAAGGTAATTTTCATGGCTGGTTTAACTTGTGAGGATGATAGAAAATATTAACAAAACATTTGCTGTCTAAGTTTGGGTGAAAGTTCAATAAATGAGATGGGCATCGTTCACTTTTGTCCACGTGACAGTGATGGCTTTGAAAGGGATTATTTTAGAAAGGAAGACGCTGCTGGTGAAGTCTCGGAGTCGCAGAATGTGGGACGGACGGGGAGCCACCCAGCCCTTCCCTGGAGGGGTCACGGCTCCGGGGAACAAATGGCACCATTGCCATCACAGCTACGAGACAGGACACCCCTGTGGCCTCCCGGGGGTGGGGGTCTTGTTGGAAGCAGGCAGGGCTCCGGACTGAACGTGGCCGGAGGGGACCCGCAGAGCCTGACCCAGCTGGTGGCCTAATCCAGGTGGTGGCCCCTCCCAGTGGGCAGAGGTGGCTCCGCACATGCTGCCCCTTTGCTGTGTGACTCTAAATGTAAGCTGTGACGTTAGTCTTGGCGAGATCTGTGGGGACTAGAGAAGGGATTATCTATAAAAATGTGCTTTTCCAGTGATGTACCGACTTTCCTGAAAAAGGAAGGCAATGAGAGGAGTGGGAGGGTGGGGGACGGGGCTGCCTGGCCACACACACTGTGGTGATTCGTGTCCAGGATGCGACTGGGGGCTGGGCAGCTCACACAGTGTCACGGGCGGCTGCTCCCTGGAAAGCAGGGTCTTTGAATGGGGTCGGGCGGGGGTGCACAGCCTGGGTCTCAGAGCCTCCTGGGCCCCGGCTGCTGTCAGCACGGGCTGTGGGGCTCATGGGCGCCCCAGTCCTGGGTGCACGTTGCTGGCTCCTGTCTGCAGCTGGCCTGCGGGGGGTCAGGCTCTGTTTACTGCTGTGGGTGAACAATTGGGAGGAAGTGGCCTGGAGGCCCTGCTCCTGGCCAGGCCACATCCGGGCGATGCCGGGGTGTCAAGATGGGACCCCGTGGGGACAACAGGATGGCCTTTCAGATGGCGACACACTCTTCATGAGGCCACTTCAGGGTGGGAAAGATGTGGCTGCCCAACACGCACGCACACCCTCAACTCACACACAAACATGTGAGGACACACATGCACACGCAAATGCACATTAGAGACACGTGTGCGCACACAGTCACACATACACACTCACTCATCATAGACACAAGTACGCACACACACACGCAGACTTTCACAGGTGTTTTGTGCAACAAGCTGCAAGCTGGTCACGTGGGCCTCAATGAAATGACGTGTATGAGGTCTTGGGGCGGAGTCTCAACAGCTTGGTGACACGACTCCAGCTCCACCAGGGCCACCTGCACGGTGGACTGATGTGCACAGGACCCTGAGCTCAGACCCCCAGCCCCAGGTCAACGGTCGGTCGTGGGCACCATCTTGAGACCCTCAGCAACTTTTGAACAAGGGCCCCTGCTTTCCGTTTGCAGTGGGTCCCGCCTGTCATGAGTTCCCCTGCTGCTGAGGAGGGGGACGTAGGAAGTGCCCTCTCCTTCTTCCCAGCAGCTGGGATGCCGGCACCCACAGGCCTTCCCTGGCCATCCTGCCACCAGCCCCGGGACGGGCACTTTACAGCCTGTGCGTGTGTGAAACGGGCCATCGCGAGGCGCTGCCGGATTTATTTTGCCCAGCTTGTGTTTCATACGTGTAAATGATGGCAGCCCAGCAAGTTCGTCTCACGGAGCTCCTGCAGAATGAATCGGTTTTACAGAGCAGTTCATTCATTTGAAAAATGCCTGGCCATCTCTCGAAAATGAATCACTGGACAATTAGCCTCAATATTGAAGCAGTCAGCTTTCATCGTGCAGTATTGCAACGCCACAATTTACAAAGCACATTTAATTACTGAAAAAATATTACATGCTGGTGAGTACGTTTCTGTGATTAAAAATAATACCCACGAGTAAATTTAGCCATGACGTGAACACTAAAACTTAATGGCAATGTTTGCACTTTCTGCCTCCACAGTCTGAGGACGAGGCACCAAGTTCTGGACACAAGATGCACCCAGGTAGCAACGGGCCGAGCCTCGGACTTGGGTCTTCTCTCCCACAGGTCAGGTGTGTCCTAACATCTTACGGGTGGTCCCTTCCCACCAAGGGTAATTCCTTCTTTCTCCAGCAGGGGTGCAATCTGCTGTCTCAGAGGGGAAGTGTCCCACTGAGGCTGTCCCCACGAGGGAGGCCTGGGCCGCTGGAGGCCGGACCCCGGGGCCGGGCAGAGGCTCTCTGGGCCGGCCATTGCATGGCTGAGGCTGAGGCCGAGCTCCTCAGGTGGGGCTGGGGCAGTGGGGGGCGTTATTGGAGCCACTGTCCCCGAGCTCACAGCCGCTTCCCCACCACCCTGGAGTTCCACACGGTGTTGTTTCTGGTTGAGGAACTCACTTCACAGCACATGACACGCAGCAGAGGGCCCGTTCTCAGGATCTGCTGGCCTTGCCGTGTCCCCACCATCCTGGAGCAGCCGGCTTTGCAGCTGGGATGCCTGTGGAACAGGCAGTTACAGCGGGCTGGGTGCTGCCACCTTGCAGGCCTGGGGTGAGGCTCTCCAGAGGCTGTACCCGCTCTGAATCGGTGTCTCCTACATGCTGTGTGTCCGCCAGCCAGTGGTCAGCAGGGAATCCAGGGTGGACGTGGGGGTGGACCACTCACTGTTACCCCGATGGTCCACCAGCAAACAAACTGCCTCCGTTCCTGAGACTGTGTGCTTGGCTGGCTTAGAGGTCTGGCTCCCAGAGTGAGGGCTGCTTCCAGCAGGAGGCACAGTGGCCCCACGGCGCGGGTACGTGAGACTCCCCCGGCCACAGTGGGCCTCTCGCCCCTCTGAATCACCGGGCACAAAACAAAGGGGGTTCCCGCACAGGCTGGGTGATGGGTCCTGACCCCACAGGGACACTGGGCTGCTGCCCCACTGTGGAGGTCAGGTGAACATGTCTGAAAAGCAAGAGGTCACTTAGGCGTTCCTTAGCATCGCCACACTCTGGGGTAAGGTCAGTGGAAATCTGCAGTCCATGCAGGACCACGAATGGCCCACGCGTTTCAGGAATGAGGATTGGGTGACTCCATCAGGAAAGAAGCCACGGCCAGCTGAGCTGCCTGCTGAGGACAACAGGAATAGGAAATGGGGAACGGAAGGCGGTGGGTACGACCCCCGCGACGGCCGCGTGACCAGCTCCAGCGAGGAGCGGTAAAGGGCCCGAGTGTCTCCTCCTCACTACGACTGAATACGCTTGTACGCGCGTGTGCACATGTCGTGTGCTGTGTGTACATATTGTATTTATATAAAAATCTTCCTGTGCTTCCCTCTGTCCCTCGCCCTGTAACACTGACATTGTCCCACAGTGTGCGAGTGTCATTAACTTCGCCTCATAGTACTTGTCACGGGACATCAAGGATGAGGGGACATCACCAGGACATCGCCCCCTCTTCTGGGTGGGGGGCCCAGCATGCGTTTGGTCCTGTGCAGGATGGCTGTGCCATGCTGGGGACAAGCATGACGAGCCTTTCTGTGGACATTCAGCGTGAGTTAAGACGACGTGCACGGTGCCACGTGGACGGGGCTGTGATGGTCAGTCTACATGTCAGCCTGGCCAGGCACAGTCCTGGGGTGTTTAACACAATGTCCGTCTAGGAGCCGCCGTGCAGGGGTTTTGTAGGCGTGGTTGACACCTACAGGCAGTCGCCTGAGTAGAGGAGACGGCCCTCGACAGTGTGGAGCCTCCTGCAGGCGGCTGAAGGCCGTAAGGGGAGTGGATGGCACGTCAGCCCCGCAGAGGTCCCCACTGTCGCCCCGGCAGGCGTCCCCCAGCGTGACAATGGGCTTGGGCGCTGGCCACAACCAGCCTGACCAGGACAGCACCAGCTGGTCCGCAGACGCTGCATGTGCGGGTGACTCAGGGGCGCTGGCGATGGCCGGCCGGCCAGGTGCACACACAGTCTGCCTGTCACACCCGGTGCTTCCTCACCTCCCCTGGGGCATCGTTTCCCGCCCCGGGGTGGAGGGACGGCCGGAGGAGGGCGGCTGGGAGTCCATCAGGGTGCTCCTGGGCTACAGAACCAGTGGAGACACAGGAGGGAGAGGCGCACGGCATAGCAGACCGGCCGTGAGGACCGGCAGCGAGTGGGAGCCCAGCTTCTGCCCTGCATTGCCCGACCCTCCTGACCACGCGGCTGCTTTGTCTGTTCATAAAAACAGGATGTTTTCTTAGATTCTAAATGAAGGAAATCTGTATTAGCACCATGTTTGTGGTAAATAGTTTGAAAGTAATGTTCTGGTTCCTTGGTGCCTGAGTGAGCTTATGAGTGAATAAATGGGGAGCACATGGTGTGCAGGGTGCTGGGTGGGGTGTGGTCGCTCTAAGGGGCCCCTCTCTGTGGGCAGGGAAACTGAGGCTCGCAGGACCATTTGGGCCTGCCTCGGGTCACTGCCCCGACGGGCTCTCTTGAGGGGCTCCCTGGCACACGAGGCCCCACGGGTCATGCCACCGTGCGGGTGAGGCAGGGACCAGGGCAGCGTGAGCTGCTGGAGACTGAGTGGGGTGGACTGGGAGCCACTCTCTCTAACCTCTGGGGAGCACTGGGAATCCCCAAGGCCCAGGGACAGTGTCCTCCCAGGTACAGGGGCAGACAGGTGGCAGAGGCGGCAGGGGTGGTCACCAGCTCATCTGTGCCCCCTGCCTTCCATCAGCTCCCCTCGCAGAGGAGCAGGGGCGAGGGTCTCAGCACATTTCTGTTTAGGATGCCCCCCATCCTTGGGAAAGCCCCACTGTGTGGACGCTTCCCTCACCTGCACTGCGCCTTTCCCTGCCGCAGCTCCCACACCTGGTAGGTGGAGGTGTGGGGCCGGATGCCGCCCAGCCCAGGCTGCTGCCAGCACCAAGGTTAAGGGCAGAGATGCTGAGGGAGGTGGAGAGGAGCCAGCCCCCAGGTCACACCTAGGACAGCCGGAGTCAGAGCCACCCTCCAGCACGCAGGACCCACCGACCTTGGGCTTCACTCAGACATCGCCTCGCTCCAGACTAAGGGCGGTCATGTGACTTGTTTTGATTTGCTAATTATTTTTGTATTGAATGCATACATTAGGTTGCTTTAATGGCTGCATAAAAACTATAAACTATGGGATCTGTACTTAATTAATATCATAATGGAAATCCTTGAGCTCAGCACTGCTATCGGCTGCATTACTG
This sequence comes from Rhinolophus sinicus, assembly GCF_036562045.2. NCBI lineage: Eukaryota > Metazoa > Chordata > Mammalia > Chiroptera > Rhinolophidae > Rhinolophus > Rhinolophus sinicus. The sequence continues at coordinate 199,650,931 of NC_133752.1, forward strand.
AGGGGGGTCGGCCTGTAGGAACATCGGGCGTTGGACGCGCTGCAGAAGCTGACAATGTTCCCTCGTGCTGGGGACTTTTGACGTCCTGGGGGCCACCGGCTGAGGAACGGGGGCAGCTGGGGTGTGGGCGCTGCCCCTGGTCTGTAGGTTGAGCCTCCTGGGCTCTCCTCCCTGTTCCCACCTGTCCCCCTTCCTGGGGTGGGGCTGGTGGGGCCCCTGTGGGGAGAGGCACAGGGACCCAGGAACTGGAGCCCCCCCCCTCACCCCACCCCCGAGCCTCTGGGCTGAGCTCCACGCTCCCCAAGGCTTGGGGCATTAATTTAAAACAGCTGATTGCCAGCGAAAGGTCTCATCAAAGATTAAATAAGCATAATTTAACTGAGGGAATGATAATAGATTTAGTTAAGAAGAGAAAAAAAGGAAAATTGAATTAGAATGCATATTTGAGGCAAAATTGGAGTTTAATATAATTACACTTAGAGATGAGACAGATTACAATTACCATGTTCAGAGGTGGAATTTTTAATTGCATTATTTAAAATCGAGCCTGCTTTGCAACAGGTCAGGGGAAGGGTCTGCCGATGGGGAGGGTGAATTCGGTCCTGCCTGCCGCCTCCCGACGGGCCAAGGAGGTACAGTATCCCTCCCCACCTCTCGGGTGGGGGGCTGGGGGTCAGAGGGACCCTGCCAGGACACAGCATGTCCCTGAGCCCCCCGCCCCCCGCCAGGCCAGAGGCCCTGCAGAGGGGACGGATGGGCCCTTTTATTACTCAGAGCTTGGGGACCAGGCAGCCGGCAGGAAGGCTGACAAATGTGTTCACGGGATTAGATTATCCTCAGAGCTGATCCAATCACCTGGGCAGAAATGAACTATTACAGCAGCCAAAACCCCAATTCCACCTGAAATCAGGTTTCCCAGAAGGTGCTTTTGTTCTGCAGTCCTGAGCTTCTCACCTTCGCACCATGTGGCCGCGTTTGTCCCCTGAGAGTGTGGAGCTGAGTGTCTGTGCTAGGAAGACGCTCCCTCGGAGTGTGACAGCTCCAAGCCTGCGGTGGCATCTGAGGCAGTAGGTGAGCGTTCCGCCTGCACGTGTGAGCTGCAGGGCGGCTGGCACACCGGGCACTCTGAGGGGTCCCACCAGTACTGCTGTGTCGGCGTCTGGGCCAGACTCCCTCACCCAGGACTTGGGGCTCAGTCATTGTTAGGGGTTCAACTGTGTCCCCCAAATTCCCACGCTGATGTCCTGACCTCCAGGACCTCGGAATGTGACTGCATTTGCAAACAGCACCTTGAAAGAGGTGAATAAGGTGAAATGAGGTCATATGGGTGGGCCCCACTCGGATACGATCGTGTCCTTAGGAGAAGAGGCCGCCAGGACACAGACACACACAGACGGATGACCATGCGAGGACACAGGGAGAAGCCAGCCACCCACACGCCCAGGAGAGGCCGGACACAGATTCTCCCTCACAATTCGAGAAAGAACCCGCCTGCCGACACCCCATCTCAGCCTCGCAGCCTCCAGACTGTGGGACAATGAACGTCTGTTGTTTAATCCACCCAGCCTGCAGTGCCTGTTACGGCAGGCACGGGATACTGCTCAAGTCGTCTTAGCTTCACGAAATAGAAAGCCTGCAAAAATACACTTTCACGTCACAAAAGGAGATATGCTACAAGCCAATAAGCCTGTGAAAGGGTGCTCACCACCTTCAGTCATTAGACGATGGCCAATTAAGAGCCCACGAACAACACATAACGTGCCCATTGGAACGGCAAAAATGTGGAACCACCGGGACGCTCACCAATGCTGGAGGGGACGGAAATGGTGCCACCGCTTTGCAAAGCAGCCTGGCACGTTCTTATGAAGGTAAAATTACACCACCCTGCATTCACCTGGGGCAACGGATGCCCATGTCCAACCAAGACTAGTTCAGGCCTGTCCACGCAGCTCCATTCACAGCAAAGAATCTGAAAAGCCCAGGGCCCACGCCGAGGGAATTGCTGGACACGAGTGTATTTGTGCAATGGATTCAGACTCAGCAGGCGGGAGGGACGCTGCCCTGCCAGGACTTGCGGGGCCAGGTGCCCATGTGGCTGGGGAAGGGGCACACGGCTACCTTCCGTTCCGGGGGGATAGAAATGTCTCATGTCTGGATGGCGGTGATGGAGGCCTGGGTGCAGTGCTTTGCCCAAAGTCACCAAATTGTCCTCTTAAAGTAGGTGCATTTGACTGCATGTGAGATGCCTGAAATAAGTTAAACGTGTGAGCATTTCTGTGAGTGTGTGAGCGCTGGGCAGCAGGGCCAAGGCACTTTGCCCCATGTCCCCTTCCCGCTCCCAGCCCTGCAGCTGCCCCATGAAAGCCTCAGTCAATAGGTCTGACTTCACAACGTCGCCTCAGGTGCTGAAGAGCCTGGACAGAGATTGCTGGCACCCTCGGTGTTCTGGAAGAGTGGGGCTGTTTCATGTTCACAGCTGCAGCTCAGGATATGCTCCATTCAGAGACTGGTGCGCTCACCGGACACGGGTCCAAATGCCTGGGGAGAAGAGCAGGTGATACAGAAACCTAAGCCCTTGATGTCGCAGTGTCTCCTGAGTTCTCAGGGCAGGAGGTGAGCTGTGACGGGCCCTCGGCTCCCTGCACACACACCGACCTTCCCAAACGTGGCTGACTGTCGAGAGTCCCTCGCCCCTCAGAAGGGGGCACGTGCCCGGGGTTCCACTCGGAGCTCCTTGGCATATAAAACGCCACACCTTCTTTGACTATGCTGTCATTTGCCTGCCTTCTGCGTCATCCTGGCACCCGCGCTCGATGGTTCTCAGAATCATTGCACGTGCCGGTTTACAGAAGGGCATCGTCCTGTGTGGCCTTCAGCGGGAATCTCCATTTCTCCCACTTGAGGGCCATCTCTTGCACATGGACGCACCCTGCGGGAGCTCACCCAGGGCGTCTGCTCTGCATGTGACCCCAAACTGTCCCGGCTGATGAGCGACTACCTGGAATCACAGTAGGAATCCTGTGACTGCAAACAGCCTTTCCAGAACCTTCCTTCATGGCGCTGGCGTATGCTGTCCGTCGTTGTCTGTGTCTCTAATTGCGACAATGGTTTGGCATAATAATGCCCTATTGGTTTTTGTTTTTCTCTTTGAGGCACAGAAGGGACTCGGCGTGGGATGGGGTGGCATTCTGCCCCCAAATGACAGACACACAGTGTGGGCCAAGGACACAGAAGGACAAAGTTCCAGCAATGACACCGCACATGCTTCAGAGGCGACGCGCTGAAGAGGCTGGACTTCTCTTCAAGATGAATTTTCTCGAGCGTGTGGCCCTGTGGGTCCCGGCAGGAAATGCTGGCACTGAGGTCACTGCCAAGAAACCAAGTGTGTGTTTACCTCCGGGAGGGGACTCTTGGCTCCCCAGTGTCACAGGATGTTCACATGTTCCCTTTCTTCTGTGCTGACACGTTTCTTCTCTCTAATCAGAAAAAAAAAAAAAAGAGAGAGAGAGATTCTGAGGAGAGAAAAAGAGGAAGCCTCCTCCGGAAGGTGCGGCCTCGGCCTCGTCCCTGCAGCTGGGAGCGGGCACGGCGCAGACAGGCTCAGAGGCCGCCCCTGCAGCCTGGCTCTGAAAAGACAGAGTGGCCAGAGCACCAGGAGCCAGCGGCCTCCCAGATGCCCTGTGCCAGCCTTGCTCGAGCCGGTGCCTGGTGGCCAGTGCCCCCAGCTGGTCCCCCGGGCAGTCAGTTGAAAAGCATCAGCAAAGTCAGCGAGGCCCATTCATCCTCAGCCACCGGGGTCCGGGCGGGGCCGTCCAGGCTCCACTCAGTGGCCCCCATGACTGTGTGACCTGAGACCTCCGTCGCAAAGTCGCTCAGTGCTCACACCAGAGGAGACCTACACAGCCAGGTGGCCTTCGGCTGCGGGAACAGCCGCCAGCCCCTCAGGTGCCCCTCCTGGGGGCTGCGTGCTCCAGGGGGTGCAGGCGTGGGTGTCAGGGAAGAAGCAGGAGTCGGGAGCTCCTAAGCGGAGGACGATGGCCACCGTTTAACCGGAGCTCCCTCCAGCACCTCTGGGTTGTCACCTTGTCACTGCCATCGCCATTCTCTGCAATGGCTCATTGACCCATTTCTCAGACAGGCACAGGGAGGTGCAACAACTAAAAGAAGAAGCGTGTGCTGTTCAGAGCGGCCCATCTGTCCCCCTGCGACCTGCGGTCGCCCCTGCCTGCCTGGGCGGGATTCTGGGTGGGAAGGGGCCGCGTCCCTTGCTGTGGGACCCGCGGGCCTCAGCCTCCTCACCTGCAGAAAGGCAGTGGCCGCCCCTCATGGGGGGCTGCGAGGAGGAAAGAAACAACGTGTGCACAGCGCTGAAAAGGCAGCATGCACGCGACACGTAAGGAATCCAGTGCTTTGACTGTTATGAGGCCGCCTGGCGGGGCTCCGTTTCCAGGTAGGACCTGCCAGAGGGGGCCTTGGGACGAGCTGGTTGGAATATCCCTTACGGAGGACTCATAGTGGGCTCACGGATTGGGATGGAAAGCTTACAATGAAGGCCCAATATTAGGTGTTTCCTTGACCCCTGGTGAAACCAGGAGAGCCTGAATGCCCTCTGCTCCATGCATGAGGCCCCCAGCCACGCCGCCTGTCACCACAGGGACCAGGAGCAGGACCTGCCATCCCGGGGCAGTGGTTTGCCACCCGCTGGCCCACAGGTCTGCTCACATAAGCCGACCAGACCCTCCCCCGGGAACCAGGGGCCCCCACCCTCTAGTTACCACAGATCTGCCTCCCACCACCCTGGCTGGTCACTCTGCACCAAGTGCAGCCCCGCGTGGCCCTGTGACCAGCTGTCGACCTCCTCTACCCGCTGTGGGTGTCATGCCGCCAGCCAGCCCCATAACCTGGGGTGGAGCCCTGCCTCAGCCACGGGGTGAGAGCAGGATCCTGGCTCCATGGTGCTGGGGGCTGTGAGGCCCGCCTGGCTGGCCTTGCCCCCCGTGCCAGGGATAGCAGCTACCCCCCAACCCCTGGGCACGGTGGGCGCTGAGGCATCGGGGGCTCACCCCAGGTCTGGCACCTGCCACCACACAGAAGTCCATCTTCCAAGCCCATGAAGGTATGTTGCCCAGTACGGCTCCTGTTTTCCACAGCTGCCCACCCTGCCTCGCCTCTCCCAGGCGAGTGTCCAATGCCAGGGACAGCATTCTTGGACCAGTGAACTCGGCTCCGGGCCGGGGCTTATTTGGCTAATGAGCACAGGTTTTCCAAGGCAGAGTTCAAATTCCCATCCATTTCCTGAGAGCGCCAGGAGGCGTCAGGCCCATGTGTCAGGGAGCCGTAAATCTTCAGGGAAATTTTTAAATGTAATTTTCTTCTCATGATTTTATTCCTGAGAGTTGCTTGGCTTGTCAATCACTTGGCTTAAAAGGAATCACCATAAATAGCAATCTGGTCGCCATGTGACAGAGACCCGTTCCAGCCCCAGAGACAAGGGCAGATTCTGCAACCTGGACACGGGGCGAGAAGAGAAAGGGGGTCCTCGCACCCCGGGGCGCTGGACAGAGACAGCGCCAGGTCCCAGCGACACGCAGGGAGGCGCAGCGAGAAGCAGCCCCTGTCCTCCCGGGACTGTGGAAGGAGCCGTCAGAATATTCCATCGGAGCAGTCTGACTACGCGGGGGCCAAAGCTGGCCCGTGCAAAACCCAACCGCCTCCGAACTCCCTCCAGACCAGGGTCCTGACTCACGCTCTTCTCTGTTCCCAGCCCCCCGCCCCCCACCCCATCGGGCAGCTGTGGCTGAGCCTGTGCTCGTGTCAGCCCCTCCCCCTGCGGGACCTGCTCTCACATCCGAGCTCTCAGCCCCTCCACTTTCCTGCTCCCACCCCCTGCTTTAGTCTAGTCTCAACAGATGTATTCGCCATGGTTTTTATTTCCTGTATTGTACGATGTTCTGACGTCTTTCAGGAGGGACTGCCCCTCCCAGGGCCGCCTGGTTCCCACTGCAAACCCATCGGGGGGAGCCCACCCCCAGGGACTCCTGGGTGTCACCCACACCAACACAAGGCTGCCCTGCCCTGACCACCCCGGGGCCAGGTACAGGACAGCGGGAGACCCCCCAGGCCCAGAGCCTGCCCATATTACTCACAATAGCCAACCCGAAGCTTCATCAAACTTGCCGGCCATGCTTTACCCGGACCTTCCTGCAGAAAACAGTGAAATCTGGGCTGTGCTGTCTCCTCCCTCCTTCTGCTCCTGGCCGTCAGTGCCGCCCCAGGAGGCCCTACGTGGTGTGGTGCCCCCCTCCTCTGGGGAACCAGGACTAGGAAACGCTTCTTTCACGGCGGCTCCTTCATGCCTGTCCCCTCACCACACCTGATTGAAACAAATCCCGGTACAAATCCTGAAACAATGGAGGCCTTGAGGGTCCCAAGCACGTCACTCTGGTGGCTCCTTGTTTAAGGGTCAAGGTCTCCAATGACCGATGAAGGGCCCCCTACCCTCTCACCCTCTGACATCATCTATCTCCCCCTGCCCAGACCCAGACCTCACCCGGCTCTCCTGGAATGTGCCGACCGGGCACCTGGCCTCACATACTTTGCCATCAAACCTTTCCTGAGCCTGTAAGAAACCACAGGCCTCTGTTCTCTCGTCAGAGCTTAGGGTCTATCGACATCAATACATCATTCAGATGCTCATAGCGTGACACCCGGTCAGTGGGCTACTGGTCCTGAGTCCCGGTGGGCAGCTGTGGCCCAGTGGAGAGCAGCCTGGCCCAGCAGGAGCGTCCGGAGGCCTGGGAAGCCCTGGTCTGCATGCACTGCCCGCCGGGAGAGCCCTTCTAACCTGAGCCTCCAGCCAGTTGTCTGCAAACAGAAATTCCATCCTCCCTGAACATGCCCCGAAGCCCACCCAGCCAGAGGTAGGGACAGGTGCCCCCAGACCATGCTCTGTGCTGGCCGTTTTCCAGGGAGCCCTCAGTCGCTGCCTGTCCACCCCGGGCACATGGAGCCACTGGCTTCAGTCTACGCTCTGGGACATGGGGGCTGGGTCGGCTCATTCGAGGTTGGACCCTCACTCGTGCCCCTTCGAGGGCTGAGGGCCCCCAACAGCAGGAGCTCTGGGCCCCTAAGCTGTCATTGCTCTGGAGGCCACTTCAGTGTCTGCCCACCCCTCTGACCCCAAACCATCACTTTGGCTGGTTCCACCAGCACCACTTTCCGGTGCCAAATCCAGACCACAGGACTGTCAAAATGCAGTGGCTTCACATTGTGCTGTCAGCCAAGTTAAAGCTCAGCCTCGTAAGCATAGGTTGGAGATGACATTTATTCTGCTCCCAACTCTAAAGCCTGGGCTGGGCTCAGCGACACATCATGTCCCCGCTCCTCTTGGCGTCACTTAGGGCCACTCCCTAGGCAGGAGCTGGAGCCACCTGAGGGCTGGTCACTCACAGGTCTGGAGGTGAGCTCCAGGTGTCACCAGCCTCAGCAGAGCTGTGGCTGTGACGTCCCCACCGTGTGGGCCTGGATCCCGAGTAAGAGCGGTCCGAGTGAGAGCGTCAGATGGAACCAGCATTGCCTCTGTCACCAGGCTCGGATGTCAGCCAGCACCACATCTGCTGCTCTCTGGTCATTGAGTCAATCATGAAACCCTCCCTTTGCCCCCATGCTCAAGGGGGAGGCTGAAGAAACGAATCCCTTTCATGGGTGACAGTGAGGTTCTGAAAGGGCTTTGGGACCGCCCGCATTGCCGTGGAGATTGCACGATAATGCCACTTGGTGCAGAAAGTGTGCAGGGTGTTTCGTCACGGTCTGAGCAAAACTCCTTCGTGTCTTCATGAGGGAAGTGACTGGGCAGCTTGCTTGCTCGGGAGCGCTTTCACCCTGAACCCATCGCCAGCCCCACCCAAGGGAACAGCCCAACGACGCCCATTGAAGCTGGGAAGGTGGCCTCTCAGAGGGAGGGCTGAAGGCCAGCTGCCCGGACTCGGGGGCATCATGCACCCTGGGGTCCTGAGGAACCAAGGCAACTCCCAGACCCGAAAGGCTGGGGAAAGGAGGTGTCACCAAAGTGGCACCGACAGGAGCTCGCGCACCCAAGGACTATGAGCTTGGAGGTGGAAAAGTGAGGACACACGAGCCAACAACCCACCACCTCTTTAAAAGTGTTGTCATTTCAATAATGAAACGTTTCCAACATACAGAGAAGGCCACTGATTTACTCATCAAGGTTAAACGGATGTTAACCGTTCGCCATTTTTGCTTCAGGCCTCTCTTTCTAAAGAAAGAAAACATGACAGGCTGAGCCCAAAACTCACCGCCTGCCCTTCTCTACCTGCCCCCTTCGCTCCCCAGATATCCTACCAAATGGATTGTGTTAGCTACTGATTCTTTATGGAGCATCGCGGTAGAGCTGCTAGATGAATACCCATCTTTAAAATGGTCACTTTTACCTTTACATTTTACTTTTATCACAGGGACTTTGGCATAAGCTTGTCAAGTTCCACAAAATACTGTTGGAATTATGTTTCAATTTATAGCGTTAGAATATTGAGATTTCTAACCTGCAAGCCATGTTTCTCTCTGTTTCTTCAGGTCTCTTTTTATGTCTGTCATAAATTGTCTTATTATTTCCACAGAAATCTTGTACATGTTTTGCTAGGTTTATTCCTGGGCCTGAGGGCTTTATTGATATTGTAGATATTGTAAGTAATATCAATATTATATACCAAGTGAGACACAGAAGCAGCATTGTATATGACCCTTGTGTTTCAAAACACTATGATATTTAGCTTTTATTTTCTCGTAAAGATCTCCTTCTGGTTGTATCTTTCTATTTAGGAGTCGTTCAAGTGCAGGATAACTGTGATCCTAAAAAGGTTAAACAATGGTGAAGAAAATTGTTCTGAAACAAAAAAGTACCTTCCAAACTGTGACTTCCCTGGATTGCCGCTCCACACACCACCACCCACCGTCAGCTCTTCTTACTTCGGGAAAACAATGTAAATACGTAATTTTTTCTATTACAGTTTCTAATTCGATATTAGTGTTATAGAGGAATTGTTTCTATTTTGTGCACTGAGTTTGTATCCAGCAACTTTTTTGTGTTTGACTTTCAGTTCTAATAATTGTTGTAAATTCCCTAGGATTTTCTGTTCATTATCTGCAAACACAGTAAACATGGTGCTTTCTTTTCAAGTCTTACAACCTTTGTATTTATTTTTCTTGTCTTATTGTTTTAGCTAGGACCTCCCTTCCCTCCAGTGCAATGTCAAGTCCATGAAGCCACAGCACGCAGACTCCTGCTGTTCTTAACAGACATGGAAAAGATTCCATAGTCTCATCTTTCAATACGACGTTTATAACTTGTTTTTGATTGCTGCCATGTTTTCTAAGATTGATCACATGTGAATGTGGAATTCTGTCATATGCTTTACCTGCATATATTGAGAGGAGATAAACATTTTTCTGTTCTGATTTTAGTTGATTTTTGGATTATGAGTCAAACGTATTGTTTAGCGGTCTAAAGTCATTCTCTTTGAGATTTAAATATCTCTACTCTATTTAAGTTATGTTCACATTTTCTTATTAATGTAAGTTACTTCTTTTCTTATCAGTCATGCTAACAAGTGGTTTTTCTTCTTAAATTTAAAAAAAAATTGCATTTGTTGGTTCTCATTATTTTTTCTTTGTAAGGTGTTGGATTGATTCATGCACTTGTCTTTATTATGTTTTTCTTTCTTTAGATTTATTTTAATTTCACTACATCCTACAGTTGAACATGTATAGATTTTCATTAATAAATCCATGTAAGGTTGTAACTTCCTCCATAAGTATTGCTTTACCTAAAATACCTTAAGTTTTGACAAATAAACTATCATTGCCTGTCAGTTACAATGACATTGCATTTGCATCATTTAGAAGCACATTTTGAAGTTTCCAAAATTGTGTTTTTCTATGTTTATATTTTATTTACTGCATCGTAATCAGAGAAAAAATATATCAATTAAAAGATTAAGATTTCACTGGTGTTTATTACAGTGTTAATTTTGTAAATGCCCCATACATACCAGAAAAGAGTATATTAAATATACCTGTAAAATGTGCATACAAACTTGTTGCTTTGCATATGGGTCTTGTATGTATCTGTTTTATCAAGTGTATTTATTTTGTTACCCAAATCTCCAGAGGCACAATTATCTTTTATTTAACCTACAAAAACGAACGTGTGTTAAACTCACCTTTTATGATGCTGAGTACACCCATTTCTTCCTATCATTCTTTTAGGTTTTGTATGATTTTGAAGATTTTTAAAGTAAACATGATATTGTGCTACTTACATCTTCTTGCATTTTACACCGTTTCTCATTTCCTTAATCCTTGTCCGTCTTCCCACATTCCTTAAATTTGGATTCGCCAAATGTTAATATTGTTACTTTAAATTTATCAGGTGATCTTTTCAATCCCTTCATTTTTAAACTTTTGTGGTTCCGTTTTGCTCATGCCTCCTGCAAAGTTTTAAAAACGTTCACTCATATAATGTTAATCTGTTCACAGTGGAGTTAAATTTGATTATATTCCTGGTGACTACTAATAAATAAATATACTTATTTTCCCCATCTTATTTTGCATTTTCTAATTGTTATTCTTCATATTTCCTTGATTTCTGTTTGTTCCACCCTGTTTTCCTTCTGCATTCACTTCCGTTCTTACTAAAGCACATCCTTTGTATATGATTTTAATGAAGTTGTATAGACAGTAAATTCTTTAGTCCTGTGTAACCAAAGCTGATCTGATTTTGCCTCATGCAAAAATTATGCTCGGGCTGGGATGACTTTAGGGGGACAGTTGGTCCCCCACATATCGAGAAGGCTGCCGCACCGCTCTGTCTTCTAGAATTTGTAGAGAGAGGCTGCTGTCCAGGTTGTCCTTTCACCCTTGGCGTGTAGAGGAGTGGGTTTCTTTATATTTCTCCACCTCCTTACTCAGAGTCGGCATTCAGTCCGAGGATTTATGTCTGTCTCCAGTTTTGCGAAGTTCACAGTCACTCGCTCTGCAAATGCTACTATGTTATCTTTTCCATTGTGTGCCCTAAATGTGTCATCAAAGGAAAGCTGTGCTCTGGAGAGTCGGCTTTCAGGCCATGCAGCTGTTTTCTTTCCTCATTCAGACTCCTTCCCGCACACAATGCCATGTGGAGGGGGCCGGGTCCACCGCCCCCGGTGCTGTCTCTCCAGCCTCCAGCTCACCGCTCCCACCAACTCCCAAAGCAGTGTCTACACGCCTTTTCTCAGTTCCAATTTCTCATTTCCCTAGTATTTTTAACTGCAGCTTTGTATAAGCTACCTTGTCATGCAGGGTGTCATGCGGGGTCTCAGCTCCTGCTCCCCATGTAAGAACACAGGACATGGTGAGGCCAAAAAGGAACACCCACGGAGCCGTGGATAGGAGAGTCACACCACTATAGTCTCGCTGGCGGCTGGGCTGGAGACACAAGGAAGCAGGAGCCACACTATCTTCAAACTGCCATTCGCTTTTCTGCCAACCAACCCCACTTGCTAACTGCAATCCACTCTTGTTAGCTCAGCCACCATCTTCTTGCTAGCCCCCATTTCCTGCTAGCGTAGCCATAGCAGTTATATTAGTGGCCAATGGCTCACTGGTTACAGCTGATGGCCAACTAGTCACAGCTGATGGCCATCCAATCACAGTTGATGGCCATTTACTACCCAAGTGAGCATCTTTCCACATGAAGGCGAGAGCCTGGAAACTGCTCTCCTGGCTCTGTCCCCACAGATCTCTTTCGTTTTCATTTTTTTAAATAAAAGTTATACATTCATCTATCTCGTCATGCTTGATATATGTATCTAAAATTCTCATTTCAGTTCAAGTATTTTAATGTTTTGGTAATTGTATTTTTGTTTACTCTGTTTGTTAATATTAGTTTCTTTACATATTCTAGCATTTTAGGATGAAACTGCATTTTGAGTGAAAGTGTTATTTTTTGTGTCTCTTCTCTCTGTGCTTCTTCCTGTCTGTGCAACAAACACATTCTCTGAGCCCCTGATGCAGGCCCGGTCTCATGATGGAAGGGCAGAGCCCTGTGCTGGGGACACGGGGATGAGGCTGAGGGGACAGAGACAGTGAGTGTCTGGCTCCCCACTGACCTGTGCGTCCGACAGCAGATGCTGAGCTGCCCACGGGCAGGCGGAGCCCTGCCCCCACACGCATTCCACAGCCCTGTTCCTGCTAAAAGCTCATCTATCCAGAACAGTTCGCCATCTAGAAAACGCCGTTCCCAGAGGGCTGCAGAGCTGACGTGCGCAGGCAGGGTCAATAAGCTTTCTCTATAAAGGGCCAGTGAGTAAATATTTTCTGCTTTGCAGCCTTCAGGGTCGTCTGCTGCCACCACTCAGCATTTGCACTGTGGCCCAAAGCCCCAGAGCCGATCTGTAAACAAATGTGTGCGGCTGTACCCCAGTGACACCTCACGGGCGACGCAAGCACTGGCTGAATTCAGCCGAGAGTGAGGGTTTCCAGTGCCCATTCTAATGCACGGATATGGGCGCTGACTTGCAGGGATGTCCCTGGATCGCTTTTGCATATGGCATCTGTGCACACGAGAGTTTACTCTGTATTTCCTAGCAACGTCTGGAATGGCTCAAAAACAGAGGCTTCTGCTTGGCCAGTTCTGTAGAGCCAGTGCTGAGAGAGTGAAGACCACACACAAATATTTCTGTTTGTGTTGTATTGATATATATTTACATTCTGTGTATTCCAGCGGGCCCACTGAAATTTATAATGCGATGGGTTCACCAGGATCCCAATTATGGTTACAGGAATCAACACTTCTAATTACATTTTTATGTTTAGATAAGTGTAGTTCAACATCCAATCATAAGCAGGGGTCCAGCGAGATGCCAGCTCCCCAAGTGGCAGCCCTGCTAGGCTGTCACCGAATGTGGCGACCAGCGTGTCAACATTGCTGCGGCCCAGCATCTTCCTCGGATTTCCCACATCGACGTGTGTGCGTGTGTGTGTTTATTTGGTTCTGTGTCCACACTTTGTTTTGAAATGGAGAAGAGGTTGGAATCGTGTGTGATGACCCAGCGGAACGAGGCTCTGGAGAAAGCCTGGTTGTGACAGAAGTGTTCCCAGCCAACATCGCATGGCTTTTATCTGCATTGATATCACCAGGACGCAATTATAAAAAACAAACTCACTTAACCTGGGCTAATGACAGCAGGCAAATTGCTCCAATTCGGTATTAATGGCAGTGAAATGGTGGTGAGCTCGATGGTAATTATGCTGAGGTTAAAAGCTTTCCGAGCAAGCCTTTCAATAACTGACTTTTCCAAAGACCTCAGGGACCTAAACAAACTCCCGATGTTTATTCAGGCTGAAATCCGGGCTCTCATTTAGACTGCCAAATTAATAAGCGTGGAGACCTCTTCTCTCCCCGAGTCGGCTCTGTCTTTCATTTACCCCACAGAGACGCATTAACATTCCACAATATCATCCATTATTTGGGATTATTAATTCATCAGTTACTCAGTTGAAAAATCTGATGAGTCAATAGGGCAAGTTGTAAGGAAAGTGTAAGACCCTAGTGAACAATTAGCAGATTGCTCAGGAAATAATATTCAGGGAACACTGATTAACAAAAAATATTCTTTACAACATCAAAGATGACCAGCGTCTCCTTAAGAAGCTCAGGCTCTCACTGAACCCCCGTGTAGGGTGGGGGTCCTGCTGGCAGAACACGGCTGTGCTACTGTTCACCCTTCTCACAGAGCCACGGCCTCTGCATCCCGGACAGGACCCTGGTGGGGGGCAGGGGGGACTGTGGGGGCAACAGGAAGAGGCGTGTCTGAGGGAAGGGGAAGGGGGGGCGCGGCCGTGGTCACGCTGTGCTGATTGGGACGGCCCAGGCGCAGGAGACCTGTGATTGCAGCACCCCCTCCCTGTGCAGCTGGAATGGGCAAGGCTTGAAGAGGGAGATGGCAGCGATGACACCCACCCCATGCACGAAGCACGAGGGGGGACACTTGACCCCCAGTTAGCCCCCCGCTGCCTCCCCGAGGAACCTAAATTGGGTGCCCCCTCATTTAGGGAACACTCACTGCGAATGAGTAGAACAGTAACAACGGTAAGAGGGCTGGTGACAGATGCGTCACCTGACGGTGAGCAGCGTTTTAGCCATCGTTTTAACCCCGTGGTGAGTGGGTGTCTGCAGACAATTAACGCTTGTTACATTGTACCCGACAATCTCCCCAGGACTGACGCACCTCCACGGGCACTCTCTGGCCTTCCTCACGGGACCCTCAGTCCTCGCTGGATCTGACGGCGGCCCTCCCCCCAGCGCCCTGCTCTCCGGCTGCCAGGCAAGCGGCTTCCCTTTCCCTGACTTCCAGCCAGAAGCAGCCCCTGTTTAATGGCCTGAGTGCCAGGCAGGGACCTCGGAGTCATCAGCTCTCTGAACCCTCACCCCATTTCTCCAGCTTATGCTGCTGAGAGGTGAGGAGTGGCTGGTGACGCTCAGTAACGCCGTCAGCGCCCCCGGCACTGCCACTCAGGCATCTCCCTGGGGCAGGATTCACGGGGACACAGGGAGAAATTCCCAGCCTTCTCTGCTTTTTTTTTTTTTTTTTTTTTTTTTTTTTTTTTTTACCAGACACCAAGAGATCAAGGGCCTGAGAGCAGAACTCCAAAAGTAAGTAATTGTCCCCTACAAACGGGGCCCGATGACTGGGGGTAAAAGACCTCATTTCTGCCGCTATTCCTTCCCTCTCACGCTGCTACCACACGTACCCTTCTGACACTAGATATGCGGGGCTTTTTCCCCACCGACCACGTCTGCAACACCAGCTGGGTGTCCTGCATCAGGTCTTACAGGTCACAGGCTCAATCCCACAGGACCGCCCCCCACTTCTGATGCCAATTTTGTACCCAGGTTGTCACCTGCAGTTTCTTGCGATGCCCTCCTTGGGTTCAATTAATTTGCTAGAGCAGCTCACAGAATTCAGGAAAACGATTTACTTACTGGGTTACTGGTTTATTATAAAGGACACAGCTCAGGAACAGCCAGATGGAAAAGATGCAGGGGACAAGGGGTGGGGAGGGCTCAGGGCTCCCACGCCTTCCCCCGGGAACGCCTCTCTCTCCACGTCTCCACGTGTTCACCAACCCAGAAGCTCTCCAAACCCCTCCTTTAATGTTTCTGTGGAGGCTTACTTACAAGGCATGATTGATTAAGTCATTAGTCATTGGTGACTAATTCAGCCTCCAGCCCATCTCCCCTCTGGGCAGGTGCAGCCCCGGACCCCCGGGCTCTGGTGGCTGCTGCGGCCACACTGCTACCCATGGGCAGTCGTGCTGGGGAGTCACGTGTGCGTCTGAGTGGTGTTTCCTCCCAGTCTTAGCGTCCTTATCTACACATGCTGGTGACAAAACCACACTGGGGTGCTGCAGGGCTTGTGAGAAACTTAACAGATTGGCGTCACTGTGCAGATCAGAAGCGGTGGCAGTTGTCACCATTATCGACCACTTTCCCTGCCAGGCTGTGCACACACAGGCCTCTGAGTGTGGGACGCAGAGCACCTGGGTCCAGTTTTGCATCGAGCGCTGGGGTGAAACACTAAGCTTCCCACCCCCTCCGTTCTTTTCCGATGGAATGCCTCTGCCCTCACCCTCAGTGCAGTTGCAGGATTCCCCAGGCGCCCAGCGAGCCGGGCAGCAAGCAGCCAGGGCCAGGGGGCCAGAGGGCACTGGCTGTCCACAGCTCCCCGTGTGGCCTGATTATATTCAAAAGTGGCCTGCTTCCCACCATGTTATTAGCACACTAGCTGTAGCTGTCCCTTATCTGTACAAATGACACCATGTGTAATTGCTGTCCTTCTTTTCCTCCTTCTTTTCAGATAATAACTCAATCGAGTCAGCTTTGAGCCATAAAGCAGCCACACAGACCCCCCCGGGGGTTATAGTTTCACGGGGACTGTCCGTGGTGCTGAATCCTCTCGCTGGAGCAGGGCTGCAGGCTGACCCCACGAGAGCCTCAGAGGTGGGACCCTGAAGCCAGCTCCACACGCAGTGACTCCGGGGCACGTGGGCCAGGAGAGACTGTCTCTCAGCGGCTTCCGGAAGAGCTGGAGAGCCAGCACAGACGTCCCACGGAGCCGTCTCAGCTGCACTTCTGGGCCGCAAGTCTCCCAGTCAATGCAGTGCTTCTCCACACGTGTCTCTCCGCCCCCATAAAACTAGTGCCCTGGTGGGTATGCGGACTGGACCGAGTCACCCCCCCGGCCAGCACATGTTGACAGTTCACCATTCACCGGGTCTGGTCCAAGTCCTGGATGTTTGGGGGACAGGGCATGGGCTGCCATCCAGAGCTCACATCCTGGCAGGGATACTCACGCATAAGCTCCAGTCAAGAGGGGCCCATAATGGAAATGACAGGCTGGGGACTGTGCAGGCTGGCATCTGTGATTGGGGGGGTTGTTTACAGTGAAGGGTCCAGGAGCCTGTGGTGAGAAGACCCCGAGGAGAGGGGGTGGGTGGCTGACACAGGCACCTCTGCCCTCCAGGGCTCACTGTGAGTCCCACCCGCTAGTCCAGCCAGTTTCCTTTACAAACCATGAACCCAATGCCAGCTGTGCTCTCCCTTAAAAATGGATCTAATAGGTCAGCTGTTTATCTGGGCGGCTCCTTGCTTTATACTGTGTGCCTTTTTAGTCATGAAAAGGGGAGAGGGCGGGAGGGAGAAGGCCAGGAGCCCCACCGCCGCCTGTCTCCCGTTTTCCTGGAAGGGCCTCCCCCTCCAGGACAGAGATGGATGTTTCTCCATCACACACTGGCCCCAAATCCATTCTCACCCTCGAAGCCTCCTCTGAGCTCTGCACAGGCCTTTGCCAGCCCACGGCCACCCCACAGGGCTTTCTCCCCCCCCCTTTCTCCCTTGTCGCAGAGGCCACCCCGCCCACCGCTCTGGAAAAGCCGCCCCTTCTGTCCTTTGCTTTTCCCATTGCTTTAGTTTTTTCCCAATGCAGGTGCCACTGCCTGGCTACTTAACGTTGGTCACAGGCCTGTCGTCACCGGAGCCGACTCCGAGAAGCAGGGTCACGGCTGCTCACTCCTGCTGTAGCCACAGAGCCGGGGACGGAGTCAGAGCAGAGCAGGCACTCAGGAAATGTCAGAATGCTCTGAGCCTGGGCTCGGCTGCGTAGGTGAGGAAGCCACCGTGGGCTGCCTTCAGGGTCACAGCAGAGCCTTCTCTGCCCTGCACACCCCACCCTGACACTCCCCACACAGCCTCATTTATGGGGACCCTCAGGCCTGCTCCCCAGCCCACAGCCATGGGCTCCAGCAGGTCTGTCCCTGGAGCTCTGGGCTGACACAGGCAGCAGTGGGCCTGTGAAGGGGCCTGTTGCCTTGTGGGTGGGGGCCACTGTCCCCCGGGAGGGCCACACGCCTCCTGCTTCAAGCTCGAGCTGGCGCCTGCCCCACACTCCTTCTGATTGACAGGCCCCGGGCTTCATCACAGGGGCTTATTCCATTCCTCACCTTTCGCCACCCAGCATC
The DNA here is from genome assembly GCF_036562045.2 of Rhinolophus sinicus. NCBI lineage: Eukaryota > Metazoa > Chordata > Mammalia > Chiroptera > Rhinolophidae > Rhinolophus > Rhinolophus sinicus. Next base: position 199,668,505 of record NC_133752.1, read on the forward strand.
CAATTTCTCACAGGCTTAAGGAGGATAAAAGACTGAATTCTCTTGGGCAGCACGAGCGTGTCCCCATGCACCCGGCATGGCGGCCCCTCTGTGAAGGCAGGTGGTGAAGTCCCAGCCCAGCCGAGCGCTGCAGCCCCGGCCACCCCCTCCCGTCCCCCCTCACCCTTCTCTGCCCCTTTTACTGGAAGCCTGTCTCTCTTACCTGATTGCAGGAGGCGGTGCCTCTGTTTTCTCCCACACACCTGAGCCCCACCCACAGAACCCGCTTTCCTTCTGGACACTCTACCCTGGGATTGTCTGCAGCTGCTCCCATGCTCTGCGTCCTCTATATCGCATCTCATGACGATGTCAGAGGATCTCACAATTGTCAGAGATTCAATGTTCTCAAAGACTCAAGGGCGGTGTCAGAAGTAGGTCAGGAGCCAGACAGGAGAACATTTGGGGCCAGAACTGGCATTTCAGGTTTGCAGCCCCTCTGAGGGTCCTCGCCGCAGAGTAGCACGTCCCAGCAATCGGCTGAAAGGGGTGATGGAAGGAAACCCATGTCTGCAGCCCCCATCCCAGGCCCTTGGAAACAACGCTGTGTAAGTACGTGTACCCATCACCTTCATGCAAAAACCGCGTGTTTCCCGTTGCGTGATGACACGGGAGCCCCTTCCTGGGACATGTCTGCAATAAAACTAAGGATCTCTGTTTCACGAAGCCCACTGTGGGTGAGTTTGAAAGGCAGGTAACACTTAAAGAGTGTTATCTGCAAAATCTAACATTAATAAGCAACTAACAGTGGAGGGGGGAACAAAAGGGACATTCTGTGAAAATACTAGAGGCACCTGAGTGACACAGAGATGATTGCCCCCCCCCCCCGCCCACAAGCTCACTGATTATGGGAGAAACAGAAGCTAAGACCACATGAGCCTGTGCCGTGTCCCTGAGCCTCACAGGTGTGATGCTGGGCCAGGTGGAGGCTGTGGGGACAGGACAGAGAGACCCTGGGGCACCTGCAGGAGGCCATGGCAGCCCTGCCCTTCCGGCTCGTGGGCAGCCTGAGAGGCGCCGGGCAGGGTGGTGTGTGCTTCCCCGGAGCCGTCACCGTCAAGGGCTCAGCTCCTGAGCGGGTGCTGGTCAGATGCAAGGATGGCAGTAAGCTCCGCGCAGCAGGAGACTCTTAAACGAACAGGAGGAAAGAGTGCATATTTCAGCACAAGATGTTCAGAGACTCGATAGAGTGGAGTTAAAATATTGCTGTGGTTGCCTGGGGCGGGGTGGGTCCTGGAGATGAGAGTAAATAAGTAAATAAAAAGATAGACGGCTGCCCGGAGCTCTGAGGAGAGTGAGCCCCGCCCCTGGGGCTGAGCAACCTAATGTGCATGTTCAGAAAAAGGGGAAAAAAGCAGTTCCCTTTGGGGAGTATTGGTAAATTTAATTAACAACAAATGAAAAGCAATAACAACGAAACCATGATATATGTGGACTGTTCCAAGGACAGGCCGTTGCTGTAGTGACCCTGCTTCAGTGAAGCTATTCCACTGGTCCGTCCAGCGCTGTGTGCCAGGACTCCTGAGGAATTCACACCATCCTGTCCTTAATTGTCCTACCACAGCTACTGGGCTGACTTCCTTTGCAATCCGAGGACGAGGCCACTGCAGCCTAGAGGGAGACGGACTCGTCCAGGGTCACCAGTGCAGCTGTCAGGCCGCTTGACTTTCCCCAGTGGAAACTGACCATCCAGTGGAACGCAGCCCCTTGGGTAAGTAAAACATGCACAGGGGAAAAGCTTCGGGGTTCATGTGATCCAGCAGCTCAATACTTGCGTAAAGTACCTGCTGTCTTCCCTCCGCCAGCAGCTCCCAGGCTGACGTAATAGTTCTTCACCCAAACCCGGGGAGTGAGAGAGAGGGAGCGGGAGGCAGAGCAAGAACAACGGCTGCACGGAACCCTCGGGTCAGCGGTCTGATCCTCCGACAAAGCACAGACAGAGGGGCACAGGTGACACAGGCGTGGGCCAGCCGGGGCTCTCGGACACAGCGTGGCTGGTGCAAAGTGGGGAGGGGGCCTGGACGCTAGGGCCGCCGACGTGTCCACCGCAGTCCGTGAGTGGAGCCCAGGTCCAGGCGACTTAGCTCACAAGTCTGCTTGGTCTTTGCACGTGGCGTCCTGAGTTACGTGGCCTGGTCTCTGGACCCCTGGTGGGAAGCTCGTCCCCTTCATCCTCCTCTGCTCCCCTCTGCAGAGCAGGCCCCACCCACACCCCACACAGAGGAGTCCCAGCAAGTGGTGCCTGAGACTAAACGGGAAAAGGATGAATGGGTGGGGTGCTCTGGCAGCAAGGCAGCTGGGCGGCGGCGAATGTATGGAGCGGGATCGACGAGAGGAGACGTTAAAAGCACGTCTAAGAATGCGGAGGGGCTAGAACTGGGTCTGGCCATGTTTGTCTCCTGCAGTTGCCAGGAGTAGACGAAGAAGCCCTGTGTGCACAGCATTTCTGCAAATCGCCCGACGACAGTCAGTGACTTGGAACCCGCTGCAGATGGCCAGTCCCCACAGGCCCCATTCCTACTCAAGGTCAAGCACGTCTGCGGGACAAGGGATGGCACAAAGCAACGTGGACAGGCCAGGGTCCCACACTCTCCCTGGTTTGCAGCTGATACCATCATCCCTCGGCTTAGAGGTGTCAGCCTGCACGGGGCACCTGCTGTTGGATGGACAGTGCTGCGTGTTTCTCCCCTTCTGGACACGCGTGCGAACCTGGCATGGTCGAAATCTACGGCCCCAGGCCAGCACCCTGGACAGAAACTGTCCTGTTGGGCATTTTCCATCTCCATGGTTGGACGGCTCTTAAAGGAAACCGAAAACAACATCTGTGAGGTGGACGGTGGCTGCAGAAATACAGAAGGCGCTGAAATCTTTAAAGAGGGAGAAACTCTTCAGGCGCGTGGGAAGGAGGCATTCAGGTCAAGGTGAGGTGAAGTTCAGATGCTTTGGCCTGAGAAGAGGAGGCGGGCGGACCTGCGCTTTTCCAGCTCTGTCCAGGGACACCCACTCTGGACGCACTAGGCACGTGGGAGCAGACAGCCACAGACGCTCTGCCCTCAAGGGCCTCAAGCTTTGGAAATAAACCCACCCCGCACTGATAGAAGGCTATGGAGTGCCTGGTGGCCGTGGGTGTCTTGGGAAAACGGTGACGTTTGCATCTTCAGGAGGGTCATAGGACGGGCATGTTTGCCCTGGAACGTGGAGAGGGTGGGAGGGAGCCCTGTGGCTCCAGGAGGAGGGGCCTGGGGTGTCAGGACTGCGCGAAGGAGGGGGTGGAGGAGACGTGGTCACCTGGCTCCTCGGGGCTCAGCAGAGGGCCCCTCACTCCTGGCCCAGCATCTCCACCACACAGCCTGCCTGCTGCGTGGCCCACGGCTGCTTCACGATGGAGCCCACCACGTCCTGCTCTAATGGATTTGTCTCACTAGCTTTGTTTGGTGACCAGCGCTGCAGGCCTGGGAGACACACCTGAAGACCTGGTGTGCACCTGAGACGATGCAGCTGGGAGTCCCGGGTGGTGACCATCAGAGGGCAGGTCTGCAGGGCTATGCTCACACCTCCAGGTGACAAAAACAACAGATTGCTAAACTTGATTTTAAACAGTAATTTGGGCAGCCCTTGTTCTGTGCCCACAGGCTCCTCCTGGAGCCCAGGAGGGACAGGGTACAGACCAGTAATATCTAGGGAGAGGCTGAGTGGAGCACATGTGGCCAAACTGTTGCTGCAACTTTTCATCAGTGTTTGTCACTCTCAGGTTCGGATTCCACACATGTCCTGTCCGGTGTCCTCCTGAGGGCCCCATGCTTTGTGGGGCCATAAATGGCACGATGTTTCCACGTTGACATTGTCAGGTTCAGAAATGCAAAGAGTTTTCTGAGTCGATCTGCACTTCTCAGTTCCAGGAATTTTTTGGAGGTTTCGTTTGTATTCTGTTTTTGTAGATTCTTTGGGATTTACCACCAGACAATCATATTGTCTGAGAATAGAATTTAATCTCCTCCTTCTTTGTGTGCCTTGGACTATCTTTCTAACACTGATGCTGAGAGAAGACAGCCTGCATGGCCCCAATCTCAGCAGAAAAGCCTCCGTCCCCACCATTCACGGCGGTGTGGGTGGGCTGAGGGGTGCTCCTTGCAAAGTTGAGGCAGACCCCCTCCTTTCTAACTTGCTGAAAGCTTTTATCATGAATGGGTGTTGCATTTTGTCAAATGCATTTTCTGCATCAATTGATATGATCAAACGATATTTTTTTTGTCTGTAGTCTACTGATGTGGCAGATTACATTGATTGATTTTTTAATATTGAACCAGCCTTGCATGCCTGGAATAAATCCTGTTTGGTCACAGTGCACAATTCTTCTTTTATAATGTGGGATTCAATTTGCCAGCTTTGTTGAAAATTCACAAAAGATACTGGTCTATAGCTTTCTCTTTCTCTCTCTCTCTCTCTCTCTCTCTCTCTCTCTCTCTCTCTCTCTCTCTCTCTCTCTGGTTCTTTCGACTGTCTTTGTCTGGTTTCGCATCACATAATACCAACTCATTTTTTTAATTTAAAAATCGAGGTGAGTGTCAAGTCCACAGCTTAGCGTACTGGAGTTGCATCCAGAGAGGCAAAGCCAGCTTTAAAACATCTTAACAGGCTCGCAGTGATGAACGCGTGGTGCATCTTCCAGCCAGTAAGTCCAGGATAGTAGAAATGGCGTCATCACCACCGTCCCCGCCGTCATCCTGAGCCACGTCCACAAGCATCCTACGTGTCTCCACTTTGCTGCTCTGTGACGGGCGTGAACCAGGAGTTTATATACGTGAAGCGCCGCTTTCCGCCTGGCAGGGTCCTGCCTCAGCTGGGGTGTCCAGTTAACGCCTGCTACCCCAGGACCAATCAGGTGTGATCTGTGAGGGTGTTATCTGCTGTGAGGTGAGTCTTTTGCAGCCAGGAGCCTGCTGGTTCAGGATGAGAAGGTAAGCACCGTGTAGACCGTGAAGAAGCCTGAGAAAATCCATTCTGCAAGCCGACTCGGCTGTGATTTCCCTGAGTGCAGAGGGAGTGCTGCAGAGCCATTTCCAAGTCATAAATTCCTTGGAAAGGCCAGGCGGAGATCTGTTATAAGCTGGGCAGGAGTGGGCATTCCCCACCGATGGAAGCTTCTGGGATGGAGCCAGCCGCACAGGGCTGAAGGGCTCCACTAGCAGCGGAAGCATTTGGCACAGTCATGCCCCACGCAGGGAGCCGTGGCTTCTCTCGCTATGAACCAGGCTTCATCTTCAGCGTTACCTGGTTTGGGGGAAAAGGAAACTGACTGGGACGGAGGCCGAGGCAGGTGTCCCAGGACAGACGATGGTGGCCTGACTGCTGGGACAGTTACCCTCAGTTCATTTATCTGTGTTCCACAAGAGCGACTCCAGATGGTGCCACGAATGTGCTCACGGACTCAGCTGAAGTTTGGCCCACGCGTGCACACCTGGCTGGGCAGGCTGTGGGGTCCCCTCCACAGGGGGTGGCGTGCCTGGGCCGACATTTGTTTTCTGAACGGCTGTCTCGAGGGAGATGAGGCTGACGTCTGGAACCAGCTCCTCCTGGCCTCACGCGTATCCAGACAATGAGAAGTGAGTAAATCGTTTTTCCTGAGTCTGCGAAGACTGTGGCTGCTAACATTTTTCTTTAAAATGACCTTAAATTGACTCACTCTTAACTTACACTTATCTTAAGCAACAATAGCTATGAGATTCTGTTTTGCATCCTATTTAGATTTGTATAATGCACATTAAAATCGTGAACATCAGTATTTAAAAACGAACCACTATTAAAATAAGGGTGTTCTTCCATGTCAGCTGCACTCACTTGGTGACCATCTGGTGGCCAGCACACACTGGGCACTATTGCTTGTCCTCACGGCCACAGATGGGCATTTTACTCGCAGCCTACTGACGAGGTGACTGAGGGGACTTCAGTGCCAATGGGTCCTGGGGGAGCGCCTGGCACAGCCGCCCGCCCTGCATGGGGACACCAGGGAGTGAGTCGGTGGCTCGCACCCACACGGGAGGGTGTGCGGCCTCCCTGCAGCGGGTTCTGGCCTCCCAGACCCCTGACCTCTGCACTCAGGGCTGTGGAAGCAGAGAGAGCAGTGACGTGAGGCTTCTCCATCGTAAGCTCCTTCTTTCCCGGCCAAGGCCACCGGGACACGTCCTGGTCTCCTGACACGGGGGGTTGGAAGTGGGCGCTGGAGGAGGGAGTCTGATGCCTTCTGAGATGCCAGCAAGCCGTGGGCGCTCCTCGGCACAGGCCCTGCTGAGGCCCGTGGGGGGCTGGGGGGAAGGGTAGGGACAGGGGCCTTGCACGGTCGCTGCTCTGCCACCCAGACACCCTCGGGGGAAGGACTCCTCCTGTCTTCTCTTCAAAGGCCACAAGAAGTGTATTCTTGAGTCCCAAACACGAGCCTATGATGAAATCACACCTTTACCTGCAAATCGAACCTGGCGTCTGAGGAATGTGTGCCCCCCAGCCCATTCCTCTGGGAGCCTGGTTGTGCCCCAGAAGTGACACGGTGGAGCCCCAGGCTTTGCTGTTGTCACCTCTGGGGCTGCCTGATCGCAGAACCCACCCCTGACCAGGGAACTGGGGTCTGTCACCGGGGTGGGAGCTGCTGAAGCCCTGGCCCCGCTGTGGTCCCCTCACCTGCCTGCCTCACCACCAGCCTGTAATGAATGCCCAGAGGAGTGCCCACCCCTTAAGCCGGGCGTCCATCTGGGGTGTGTCACCGGAAGAGAATAAGGAGGGTAATGACTCCAAGTGACAGAAACACACGTGGTGACAAGGCCGAGTAATTATCGCGAGTCCTCACAGGCACTGTGATCTCCTAATCATTTCTTCTGAGCGTCCCAGACGGCTCTGTCTGCGTCTCATAATACAATTTAATTTTTATGTACAGATTTTCCTGAAGGGCACAAACGCATTTTCACTTTACGCCCCAGTAATTTGGTTTTAAACCAGGCATAAAAACTCAATAAACGGCCAAGAGCTAACTGCGTATGCCGGACCCATGACCTTTTGCTGCTATTTTTGAATAAATAAGAAAGTGGGTAGAAGTCACATATGAAGTTGACTGAAGATTTTCCATTGTCTGTGAGAAAATCAGCTGGAATTGACAGTGATTTGATAGTTCATGCTTGAGAGAGCTCTCAATTGGGAAAGGCAGGCCTGGAGACCGGCTGCCGGGCAGGCACTGGGAGTCTGGGTGCCGGGCTGGCTCGCCTGACCTTGAAACCACCCCCGGGCTGAGGTGCCGTAATAAACACACACTCCGCATCCAGAGTCCCCGGCTCAAATAAGCAAAGGCGGGCATCCGGATTCACGTGATACCAGGCAAGTGGATTTCTCAAATACCGCTAAGTGGGGGAGGCAGGGTGTGGGGGGAAGCATTTGAAAGGTGGGGCTCCGTGCCAGCCGTGCACAGTGCAGGAGGCGGCCCCCCAGGCATACGGGACAGTTGCTGGAGGGATGTGAGCAACACCCGCCTCTGTCATGGCCCATTGGATGGTTCCAGGGGCTAATGTGAGATGGAACTTCCTCAATCCCCCGCACAGAGTCCTGGCCCCTTCACTTTGGATCAGACTCAGAAACCGCAGCCCCAGCCCCACCCAGCACCTCAGCCTGAGCTGTCAGGCCGCCTTGGACACCCCCAGTGGTGCGTGGCTCACCCTTTGGGGCAGACCATCAGAAAGTGCTTCTGATATGGAGAAAAAGGACCCCCTCCCCATCGTTTCCTGATGCTCCCAGGCCACAGGGAAACACCTCTGCCCATCAGCTCTGTCTTCTGTGATTCTAGGCTCTGGAAGTTTCCTTGACTCTTGTCCGGTAGTGGAGGGTGAGTAAAGCTCTGTGAGTGTCCTGGGGTCTCCCGGGGTGACCTCCTTTCCTCTCTCTGCCGTCCGTCCGTCTCCCCCCTTCTTCAGAATGTAGGCAGCACGCCCAGTGAGTGTCAGTACTCTGTGTCTGCCCCCCCACCCACACCCAGGGACTGTGTCCCCGCCTCACACTGGGAGGGACACCTTAGTCACCGCACAGACCAGCAGAGGACAGGGTGTGGGCCAGGAGATGCAGACAGGCTGAGCCCTCGCCCGGTCACTGTGAGAACCAGGCTGGCACAGTGGCTGTCCCTGGGCCGGGAGGCGGCAGGGCGAGGACAGGAGGCCCCTCCGAGGGGCAGCAGCTGTGCTGCAGGTCAGGAGAAAGGGACCTGACCTGGGCGTCCCTGGCCTGTGGGCCAGGACTGGGGGGAGGCGAGCCGGACACCCATGCTGGGGCCCTGCCTGCACAGGGCAGCCTTCCATCACCGAAACCCAGGAGTCTCCAGTGCCTCTCCCAGTGCTGCCCGCTGGTCCCCCCAGACCCTCCGGCCCCCAGTTGCACAGCTGCTGGCACCGAGGCCGCCCGACCCCGCTCAGGAGCCTGCCCTCCGCCTGCCGAGGGGGTGGGCCCATGAGTGGGGCTTGTGTGCATGTGTGTGTACACGTGTGTGTGCGTGTTTGTACACATAAGTGGAAGGACTGGACACCAGGCGACCAGGTGGTGGCTACGGGGAGCACCCAGCCGCTGGCCCAAGCTGTGGCCCAAGCGTAGTTCCCCGGGGACGCCCGGAGCTGGCCTCCGTGGGGGCTCTGCAGGTAGACTGGGAAGAACCTGCCACTATGGTGGGTCCCTCGGGCCTGGCCTCTGTGGGAGACTTTGCTCTGACAGAAAAGAGAGGGAACCTTCCAGGAGGGTGAAGGGCCCTCACGGGGACACACGCCGGCGACATTTCATGCTGTCCTCCCACGACTGTGCCCAGCTGTCTGCCCCCGACCTGTCCAGTCTGCGCTCAATCAGCTCCAGGAACGTGGCACTTACCCCACCCCTACCTCTCCTGCCCCCATCCTTCCCCTGTCCTGGTCCCCACCTGTCTGTCCTCTGTCTGCACACAGGCCCCCGGGGGCACCAGGCCACGCAAGCCATGGGTGGGGACATGTGGCGAGATGATTGCTGCCCCCTCAAGATGACACCTGTAAACATTTCCAGACTCTTCTTTACCGCTTCACATCCAGACCAAAAATCAGCCTGAAACAGAGACCAGGTGAGACGACGCTGGCGGACCCACCAGCCTCAAGGAGCAGGGACGTCGCCTGGGGAGGCCCATCCAGCGGGTCGTCCTGTCAGAGAGGCTGGCCCACCTGTCCCAGAGGACCCCAGCCCCACTGAAAACAGTGCAGCGACTTCTCATGGGGACAGATGGGGAATACCAGATGCTGCCAGGTGAGCTGTTTCTGCCCTTCCAGGGAACCAGACACTGATGGCCATGACACTTCTGGAGTCGGGTCCTGTTGCTTGGGAAACCAGAACATCTAAGATTAAAGGAAGTGGGAACAAATAAGCTGGAAAGGGAGGCAGCCCAGGGAAGGAGGGTGAACAGGGCGGGGCTGCCCTGCTGGCTGGGCCTCAGTCTCCCCATCTGTGAAATGGGCACTGGGAGAGGCATTCTCCAAGGTCCTCCAGCTCACGGGGGATGTTCTGCTTCTGCAGACCCAAGGCCCCCTCAGCCATCTCCCAGACACTAACCTCCTCCCAGACCTCACACATCAGGTCACGGGCTCCACACTTCCTCCAGGGCACAGGGATGCGTAGTTAATGTCACAGAACCCATCTGTTGTTGCCTGAGCCCCACAGAGGCTCCTGGCCCTGAGGCTTTGCCATGGGGTGGAGTGGGAGGGGAGGTAAGTGGAGAAGTGAAAAAGGCCCTTGAGTCTCTGCCCATCCCCCTGGGATTCCTGCCAACCTGTCTCCCTTCTAGGGTTTTCAGCCACAGGGACCTCAGAACCTGGCCGAGCCCAGCTGTCTCTCACTGGTGGTACCCAGGGGCAGGGAGCGATGGCGAGCTGCCTGCCTCCATGACCCTTGCCTGTGCTCCCTCAGTGTGGCACAGAGGGGGTTCCGTGCACCATGTTCCGCTGAACCTGTGGCAGTGTGGGGAGCCCCGAAACCACTGTCTGTCTTGGGGACAGGCGCCAGTGACCAAGTGCAGATGGAGTTGTGTGTGTCCACGGCCTCTGTGCTCAGCCCCTCTGCAGGAGCCCTGCCCTTCACTGGGAAGGGCCCCACACACAGAGCCAGGCCCCCTGCTGGTCACTTCAGGCAGGACGTGGATGCAGCCTCGAAAGGAAGGCCCCAGAACTGCAGTCCTGGCCCATGCAGAGGCCTCCCGCCCTCAGCCCTGTAACGGCTGTCAGACCCCCTTCCCACAAGTCACATCGCCTGAGACCCTGCTGGTTGTGGCTGGGGGTTGTGAGAAGGCCAGTGCACCCAAGATGGCCCTTCAGTCGTCTGAAGGTCAGGGGCTGGGCGAGGACAGCCAGGTCGTCAAGACTGAGGTCTGCAGTTGGCTTGTTCTGGTGAGTGGTTTGCAGGCCAGTGTGTGGTGGCTGGGCCCCTGGGGGCTGAGGGGGGACACACGTGCCCGTTATCGATCCCCCAGATTCATTAGGCACTTCATTCATTCCGCAGGCTGTCAAGGAGTCAGAGCGGGAGGTTTGCCAGTGAGTCAGACCATCTCTCTGCTTCAAGGGCCCCCATCGGAGCCCACAAAATCACGCTTCTGTAGCAGCGACAGTCAGAGTGAAAGGGTTGCTGCCACTCCTCAGTGGTCCTCGGTGGCTTAAACCTGCTCCACAGGGTGGAGGAGCCTTCTTGGTAGCAGGGAGGGTGGCACCCTGCATGCCCACTGTGTGGTGGGGGTCCCGGCAGGGGGCAGGGACGTCCTGTGGCCCCAGAGCTCAGGCCCTAAGTCCCACTTGGTCACGTGGCAGATTCCGTGGCAGTCGGGACCCAGCATATTCCGGGTATGTCTCACTCCATTTAGTCACATCCGCTTTGATTTCTGTCCTACGATTTTGTAGTTTCCAGCATATAGTGCGACACATTTTTGTGAGATTCACATCTTTCCATTTCTGAGTAATTGTAAATGGTACTGTAGTGCTTACTGTGGTGTCCGTGTGCTCACACAGAGAAAGGTCGTAGCCTGGTGTGTGTTTGTTTGTATCCAGTGACCTTACTGAACGCCCATATTTGTTCTAGTTCTACGAGGTTGGTTTATTTTTTTATTTACCTTTTTTGTATATTCCTTGAGTTTTCCTATAGAGAAAATTTTACTCTCTGCAGATAGGGACAGCTCTCTTTCTTTCTTTCTTTCTTTTTCTTCCTTCATTTCTTTCTTTTTTCTTTCTAATCTGGGTGACTTTTATTTCCTTTTCAAGGACCTATAAAAACAAAGAGCAAATTGATCCCAAAACAAGCAGAAAGACAAAATAATCAAGATAAAAGAAGAAATCAATGAAACTGAAAGCAGAAAAACAATACAGAAAATCAGTGAAACAAAGAGCTGCTCTTTAAAAAGAACAATGTGGTTGTAAAAGCTCCAGTAAGACTGATGATGAGAACAGCGAGAAGACAGAAATCACCAGTACCAACAAAGGACTTCATTGCATACTCTGCACACGTAAAAATAAGAATAATAATGAAAGGATACGACAAACAGCCCTGCACACATATATGTGACAACCTAGATATACTGGACCATTCCGTGAAAAACACAAGCTACCGGAACTCTTCCAATACGAAATACTTGTAGATAATATAAGTTATTTTATGAGCATTACAGAAACCCAGTTCATAACATTAAAATCCCCAAAATGAAACCCCAGGGCCTTGTTTCGATGGAGATTGCTAACTACCTTTTAAAGGACAATTAACACCAGTTCTACATAATCTCCTCCAGAAAAAGGAAGAAGGAAGAGCAGTCGCCAACTCATGAAACTGATACTATCCTGATACCAAAACCACACGAAGACAGTCTGACTAAGAAAACCATAGACCAGTATCCCTCATTAACACAGATTAAAAATCCTTTATAAACTATTAGCAAACATAACTCAGTAATACGTAAAAGGAATGATACACCATCACCATGTGGGATTTAGTTTCAAATACTGAACCAGCCTTAAGGCTGCCCGTTTCCTGCTCCGTTGGCTAAAGGAAGTGAGTTTCGGGGGGATTTTTTGCTGCTCCAGTTGGCATTTCTGGGTTGCTGGCTTCTTCAGCTCCCATTCTGGGGTCCATGGGACAGAAGGAATCCCAGGAAACTCACCAACAGGTCCTTCCTGGCTCCGAGGGCCGTTGGCTGGTCTGCCTTTTTCTCTCTACCTTCCAAAGTCTTCCTATGACTGTTGTATACACAACACCCAGTGTTTTGAGTTGCTCTTAGCGGGGGCGGGGGGCGGGGGGGCATAGGGAAAAGTACCCCATCTTCCCCTGAATAACAATTTGAACAGCAGACAAAATGAGACACCTCGCCAACCCAGTTCTCTGCTCCTGGTGGCTTGTGATGTAAGTGGAAATTGCTTGAGTGGCTCTCCCCACTGGAGGCCTGCGAGCTGCCCTGGAATTCCTTTATCCTGGCACATCTCTGGGTGGGCTTCACTCCTGTAGCAGGGGGAGGGGGCCGCTCGTGAACGGAACTCCTAGGTCCCAATGGGGCCGTGTGCGTTGTGATACAGAAGCCCAGCTGCCAGGAGCACCTGGGAATAATGGGAAAGCATCCTGGTTCATTTCAAGGGCAGACCCTTGGCATGCGCTCTGGACTTATCTGGGGGGGAGGGAGGCAGCCCCTGCCAGCGGCTCCCTCTCCTGACAGGAAGCAGGCATGGGACCAGAGCAGGCTCTGGCTTCCTGGGCTGTCTGGGAAACACCCCAGGGCAGGTGAGAGGAAAGGGGGCAAACAGCCCTTTATTTTCACTGAGTTACACATGTGCACGCCATCGTGTCACGTCGTGGCCTGCACTTGCCTTTCCAGTGAAGACGATGCCTCACCATGTGTCCACCGGGCATGTGGACACCCTCTTTCTGAAAGCTCCTACGGGGCTCATTCTTTTATTCTTATTCATTGCTGTTCATTGATTTGTAACTTTTAGCAAATAGACTCTGGAGAAGAGGCTTTTGTTGGCTATTTGCATTGCACCATCTTCCCCTCCCTGAGGGAGGGTCTTTGGCTTGTTTATCAGTGACTCTGGGCTCACAACAGCCCTTCCTCTTTAGGTCATCAATTCTTTTCCTGTGCAGTTCAAGCCTTTGCATCCTGGCTAAAGACCTGTCACCCTGTTCAATCATGAGAATCCTCTGTCTTTTAGTTCTGCATTCCTTCTGGAGCTGACTTTTGTGTTAGGAGATAGTATTTATTTTTCCATATGGATATTCAACTTACCCAGCACTGCAGTGCCACCGCTGTCATCCATCTGGCGACAGTGCCCATGTGGGCCTGCCCAGCGTCCTCCACCTGGCTTCTTGGGTCTATTGATCTTGGCAGGCAGCCCAAACCCCCACGTGCTTATTTACTGTGCTGTCCTAATGGGTCCTGATACCTGAGAGGACGGGCGTCCTGTGAAGACAGAAGAAACATGGCAGGGCTTTCACTCACTTGCTTATCGCTGCAGCCTTGCCAAGACGCTTGTCCACACTGAAAATTAAACATCCAGAATGTTTGCAGGGGGTCAAGATGGGCCCGGCTGTCAGACTGTTTCACATGAACGTGGGGCATGGTGAACTGGTCATCTCCTGTCAATGCTTCCGGCACCAAACGTCGGAGGGTTTTTTTCCAATTCTCCAACTCTCTGACATTGACTGGGTGGCCAACAATCCCATTCAATCCTGACACGGCCTCCGGAGTCTGCAGACCACACAGCTCAGGGACTCAGTCCAAGACGGCCCACGACTCAGACTCCAGTCTCAAGTCCCAGGTCTGCACCAGTGCTACGATCAACCAGATATAATTTCGGGGTTCCCAGGACCCTCTCGTCAAGTTCAATAATTTTCTGACACGTAGAAGTCAGGAACATGCTTTACTCACTGTTACCAGCTAACTGTAAAGGGCACAGTGGTTGTGTAAAGGAACGACCAGATGGAAGAGATGCACAGGGTAGACATGGGGCGGGGGCACGCGTCAGGCCCCCCCAGGCGCACCACCTGCCAGCACCTCTGCTGGCTCACCTGCCCAGAAGCTCTCTGAATGGGTGGCTTAGGGTTTTGTGGAGCTTTTCGTTGCAAGGGCAGGTTGGTTAACTCACTGGCCATGGGGTGAAGGCTGTGTCCAGCCCTGGCCCCTTCCCTGGAGGTCTTGGTGTTGGGCTGAAAGTCCCAACCCTTAATCACACCTTCATCATTTTGGTGGCCAGCCCCCACCCTGAAGCTGTGTAGGGGCCACCGGTCATCTCATTAACATACACGCGATTCCACGGGTTTTAGCAGCTTGTGTGCCCAACCAGCAGCAAGGGCTGGGGTCTGACCATGGGACCCCAAGACTTGAGTGGGCTTCCCTGGGTGGGGACATCTCCCCCGTGTCTCTGTCTGGAGAGAAGAGCAGGGCTGGGACCCTCCAGAGGGAGGCACGTGGCCGCCTGGCTTTTGCCTCTGCTATTTCCCTGCAGCTCCTGCCTGAACCTTTCACTGGTGTCAACCTTCACTGTGAGTGACTTTATGTCAAGTCCCACATGCCACTCTTGCGTGTCATCAGAGTGAGGGGCTGGGGCGTCCTTGAAACACCCACCTTGTAGATTGTCCTGGCTCCTCTTGGCTCCTCGTGTTTCCATACGAATTCTATTGCAGTTGAAAAGGTTAAAAATAATTGCAAAAACTGCAATTGCTTTTGCACCAACCTAATAGACTGAGCTGCTCAGTTTCCACTGAACGATATTGTCAGATTTGGGTCAGAGCTGGAGTCCAAACCACGGTGAATTAGGCGAGAATGTGTATTTCCGGATGCTGGGCCTTGCGATTCATGAACATGGTGTGCCCTCCACTTAAGTCTTTCTTAATTTCTTTCATAATATTTGTACTTCTCAGTGTAAAAGCTTTACCTACTTTTGTTAGATGTATTCCTACAAAAACCACCTTTAATGTGTTTTCATGTTGATGCCAATGATATCGTTTTCTTCATTTTATTTTCTACTTGTTTGTTGCCAACATAATAAAAAATATAGTAATTTTTGGTATATTGAGCAGAATTCAAGTGACCGTGGTAAATTCACTTGCTTTTCATACCTTATTGACTTTTAACGATTCTTTACATATGTAGTCATGTAAAAAATGGTGCTGCTTTCTCTTTCTTTCCAACCCTTGTGTTTATTATTTAATTTTCCTTTCTACGTGTCTCTCAGCTGGGATCTTCAGCCCAGTGTCGGGGGCCCTCCCCCAATGACCGTCACACCTGCAGCGTGGGACCTGCCTGCCTCTGCGTCTCCCCTGTCCTGGCCCAACAGCCCTGCCCCTAGCAAAACAAAACAAAGCAGAATTCTCACCCATCGCCAATCTTCTCTGATGCGTTCCACTAAGAGCTATGGTAAGAAATACTAAAGGTGCCAGCACTCAGTGTTACTCAGGCCACAAAGTCACAAAGGAGCGCATTCCAACCTCTCCTCCCCTCTTCCCTCTCTGTGTGTCTCTCTCTCTCTCCCTCTCTTTCTCTCTCTCTCTCTCTCTCTCTCCCCGTATCTTAGAATCAGAATACAAAAGTGTGTCTTGACAAGTTTATTTTAAGAGTCGGGCTTTTCTGCTATTAGCCTAGTTTGATTTGCCAGACAGGTGTGAGTGAGGACTGCCCATGCCCACTACGATCTTTTCCCATAAACACAGTGAGAGGACATGTCCACAGTACAATGGTGTGATTTACATTCTCTGCAGCTATTAAACATACAATCACCAATTTGGATTTCAACTTGAAAAGATGTGAGACATCTTAGAAATTGTCAAAATCATGTTTGCGGAAGAAGAACGAAACATTTAAAGACCAATAGCCTGAAAGTGCCCTCACAAGGAAGCACACGCAAGAATGTTTCTTGCAGACATACTGACGGTAACAATAACTGGAAAAACCTCGAGGAGGATGGGTAAATAAAAGACGGCGTATTGATACATGAGCTGCTGCGCCTCCCCAGCCACACACATGATTAAATCGGCCCACATAACGCTGAGTGAAGTAGAAAGTCCCGAAGAGGCTATACTTTATTTTAAAATGTGAAGCACTCAAATATAATATAAATTGTTTATAGAGACACGCAGTGAAGTGTGCAACACGGAGTGGAAGAATCCAAGCCATCTTTACAGTCGCTGCTTACTCTTTAAGACCAGTTTTCTCAGCACAAAGGGGAAACCCAGGGGACCAGCTGTTGGCCTGGGATGTGTTGCGATGGGCACAGAAACCTCTGCTGTATTTCTCTGGGTTCTTCTTGGTGCACTTGAAGTATATCATAATTTCTCCCCAAACCCTGACTGATGCTGCAAACAGAACCATGAATTCACTCACTATTTCTAGAGGTTTATATTCTTGTTTTCTCTGCTCCTGTTCCCTTTTATGATGTCGGGCCAAGTGCCAGGGCTGTCATTTTTTTCCTCATCTATTTTGAAATTGCTTTCCTTGAAGCCCTGAATACTCTACGCTGGGTGAATATAAGTAAGCAGTGAACGAGGCAGGCAGACTGGCACAACCACATTACAAAAGGAGGTGAAGTGTATTGCCCTGTGAGGGGACGTTCTCGAGAGTTCATTGAATAACATTCACCAGTGCAGGCTCTGAGTCCGGCCGGGCTTGGCCAGAGACACAGGACGTCAGAGCCACTCCCAGGCCCTGCCTTCCGGGAGCTCTCTGGCAAGTGGGTCTCCACTGCCAGCCACCACCCCAGCTGCTTCTCAGGTCCCCACCTGGGTCTCCGTGATGCCTCAGTGCCATCTCCCTCCCAGCGGCCACGGCTCAAACCCCTCGGGGCATCCGGGCATCAGAGCGGCCTGTTCCCTCCAGAGCACACACTCCTGTGGGCGCACGTGTATGTCGTGTGCTTGGGAGCACGGACACACATCCACGCTGCTGGAGAAACACCATGAAACGCACAGGCAGAGTCTTCTCCGACCCATAAAACTCCAGGTAGGGAGCAGAGCAGGAAGACAGGCTTCCTATTGAGTGAGAGTTTCTTACTGAGTCAGCTAAGAAATCACAGGCCGGACGCGCAGACGCAACCCACTCCACCCACACTCTCAAGCTGACCTCACTGTCCGCAGGTGATGGGCCTGCTGTCACCACAGCCACACGGTCTCACTCCTAAGTCCATCACGGTGCCAGGCAGACCACCGGGGCTGGCTTCTCTCACCATTAGGACAACTGGTGGCTTTGCAAACTGGATCAAGGCGCCCCCCAAAGTTCGGCTGCCACCTTCCCACAGGAGCACGGAGATGGGAGCCACCTCCCTCGATGTTTGGCGCCCAGGCCCCTGAGGAGACCTTCCTGAGCCCGAGATGGTGAGAGGCTTATCCAGCCATTATGAAGACGTGCGGCATGGAGACGGAAGCTGTTTCTTTCCAGTGTGTATCTGCTCTTACCACACACATGCACACGTGCACACCCCTGGCTTTCCATCTTCTCATCCTGATGTGCCACACCCTGCTCTGTGGTGCCTTTAGCATGTCCCCAGACCAGGACGAGTGCTGTCTTGGAGCAGTAGTGACAGGAAGAGGCCACTGTTGATGACAAACAGGCCATCAAGCACCTATGCTCTCCACCCTCCGCCCAGGTGCACCGCCACCTGGCCTCTCGCTGCGTCCTTGGCCTCTGCCCTCTCGCGAGGCGTCCCCACCACAGGCAAACCCAACAGTCCTTAGGTCTTCCTTTCCCTGGGGAGCTGGCACCCGCCCCGTTCTCCTGGGCTCAGTCCCAGCTGGTACCCTCAGACATCGCCCCTTCACATGTCTCACGCAGCCTTCAAGCACGTTGCAGAACCCAGGTAACAACCCACACAGCCTCGGCGACATCTGCAAAGCGGCTTCTCAGCGCCATCCTCCAGTTGCGGGCTCAGTGCAGGCGATTGGAGGAACGTGTTTCTCGGGAGATTCAGTGTGGGCGGCTGTCTGCCAACCACCGCAGACGGAAGGCGACTGTTCTCAGGACAGTAAGAGGAGGTAACGCACACTGGGTTCCCACAGGGTGCTGGGTCCGTGCTAAGACATTACGTGCATCGATTTGCAATTCCTCTCTCGCTTGCTGCTTTCAGGAAGATGGATGGAATGGGACCGTGACGGGCCAGCAGAGGCAGCCACAAAACTCTAGACCCACCGAAACAGCTGGATGAAGGCTGTGACTTTACCCATGGAGCACGTGTGATAGCCCATCACTGCGTTCACACAGAGGTGTGGCTCTGCTACGTTTGTCTGTCCTCAGCAGCCGCTCAGCTGAACAGGAACGCGTGTCGGGCAGGGAAGGCAGCGTCCTCTGGAGCTGGATGCTGGACCCACCCTTCTCCTGCTCGGCACCATCCCAGCGTTTTCTGCCCTCTCACTCTGCATCCAACATGATACTACTGTGTCTCCCTGAAAATAAGACCTAACTGGAAAAGAAGCCCTAGCATGATTTTTCAGGATGCCATCTCCTGAAAATAAGTCCTAATGCGTCTTTTGAAGCAAAACTTAATATAAGACCCGGTCTTATTTTCGGGGAAATACGGTAAGAACATGGTTTTTCTCTTCTGAAACACAGCCACGGAGGGGGCCACACAGCCCACACGCACATTGCAAGGACTAATAAATAACAGTAATAAAGCACTAAAGGGCACCCGCCGTCTGGCACAGGGCGCAGGACGGCTTCCAATGCCGGATGCCCCCTGCATGCCCCTCAGGGCCATGGCGGCTTCCTAGTCACAGAACCAACGTCTATGTTACATTTTGTGTCCGTTGTTGCCTTGCTTTGCACATAAGATTGTTTTACACTCATAACTCACACCCGTAAATAATGCTTTATGTAGATTGGCCTTGTTTTGAACTTTTCACAAACGGAATGGTCCTGAACGTGTCCTGTGGTTCGTCGTCCTTCCTTCTTCACACGCCGTGTTTCTGAGACCGTCGGTGACGGATCTGTTGGGCTGACAGGTGACCGGGCTGCCCACCGTCACATGTGGCGTCTGCAACTGTGACTCTCCCTTCCTACATCTGGTGGGCACTGAGATCGCTTGGGTGTTGGTTCTGTGAAACACAGCTGCTGTGTACGTTCTTGCACACGTTCCCCACTGCACACATGGACCTGTGCACATGCCGGACTCTCCAGAGCCTTGGCCGAGAAGTGGACATGCTGGCCTGCAGGAGATGCGTGTATCCACGGGTGTGGCAGTGCCAGCCTGGCTTTGGAGTCAGACCAATCTCACTCCACACAACAGCAGATGACAGACAGCCCCACGTCCCACGGCTGCTCACTGGGTACCCACGGCCGTGTGTGTGTGTGTGTGTGTGTGTGTGTGTGTGTGAGTCACAGACTGTGTGTGACTGTGTGTGACTGTGTGTGAGTACGTGTGTGCATGTGTGTGTCAGAGAGGCTGTGTGTGTGCGTGTGTGTGTGTGTCACAGACTGTGTGTGTGACTGTGTGTGACTGTGTGTGCATGTGTGTGTCAGAGAGGCTGTGTGTGTGCGTGTGTGTATCTCGTTTCATTCTCATCCCCTGCTCAGGAAGGACTGAGGGTCATAATACTAATGGATCCTCCAACGTTTCTCTCTCGTGTCTTTTGCCTTTTATTTTTTTACCAACTTTCCTTTTCTCCTCATTGGCAAGCAGAAGTTTTTACATTTTCTGAGCACTTGTCCACCGTCACCACGTCTCTTACAATATTTCTCACCTTGCTTCTTCCTTCTTCTCTGCCCTCAGGTATCAGTTGCCTGATCTGAACTTAGTAAAACCATCAGTCTCTTGTTTCCTAGGTGGTGATTTTAGTGACTTGTTTATGACCTTTTTTCCTACCCCCAGACCACGAAATTATTCTCCTGTAGGAACTAGTAAACTTGCTAGTTTACCTCTCACATCCGGGTCATTAATCCAAACAGAGTCAATGGTTGTGGACGGTGCGAATTGGGATCAAATTTCATGTAATGTTTTTACTGTGAGAATAACCAGCACTGTTTATTGCAATATGTGAGTGACACCGCCATTTCTTTCTTGCATTAAGTGACTGTACGCGAATTCTGCTTCTAGTACCGTTATTCTGTTCTATTTCAAAAGCAATTGGTCAGGACTCTTCTCCTTTAAAAAAAAGAAACAAACAAAGAGCATGTTGGGATTTTCATTAGAATTGAATTAACTTTATGATTTTGAGGGAAATCAATTTGTTTATTTCTAACAGCATCTCACAGTCCATGCATTTGGTACGTCTCTTCTAAGTTTTAGCTCTTACTAATTTTTTCAGAGATTTTGTAATTTTCTCCCAAAATGTCTCATGTATATATTTTCTTAGATTATGGCTGGTACTATAACTTTTTATGATATTATTGTAAATATTTTTATTATTCACATGTTTACTTTTATCGGACAATTTAACTGAAGAAATTGAGAAAGCGTGTTCCTTTGCTCCTTCTTTTTATAATGTGGAAAATTCAGACTTGACTTCTACTGTTAAACAGCCTTTACATCCCCGGGAAAATCCTCACTCAGCAATGACGTGCTTTCCTTTCATACACTGGGCATTTGTTTTGCTATAATTAAGATTCTCTACATCTGTACTTACAGCGGAGATTACCCTGTTCACGCTCTTCTCATGCTGTATTTGTCTTGGCTGACAAGAATGTTTTATTATCAAAGTTATATCAGCCTCTTCAGATAATTTGGGGAAAGCCCACCGTGTGTGGGATGGAAAGCTTGCATTTTGTTTCATACATGTTTGGTAGAGTTTCCGTTTCAAAAAGCTGGCTGTGGGGCTTTCTTTGTGGGAAGAATTTTCATCTCTGATTCAGAGTCATCGACAGCAAGGTGAGGGTTCGAGGTGGTTTTCTGTCCTCTGCTTCAATCAGACTTATTGTCTTTCTTGTAATTTGTCTATTTCACCTAATTTTTAAAATATATTGGTGTTAAATTAGTCACGCTGTTAGCTTTTTAATCTTGGCTGCTTCTGAAGTTCTGAACTTTTTTTTTTCCCCAATTCCTAAAACTGTATGCTGTGGTTTCGTCCTTTTTTCTTCATCAATCTTGGTGGAAATTTGCTGTTCTAGTGACTCTCTCCAAAAACCACCATTTGAGTTGGTTGGTCTTCAAGTTCATTCATCTCTGTATCTTATTTCCCTCAGCCTACTTTATTTTTTTATTCTATTTTATTTTTCCAGTCCCTGGTTTTATGCGTTACTTTATGGTGTACTGACGTTCTGCTGAATTATTCATGTATGTAAATGGTGGTAAGTTGCTCTGTAGAAGATCGTGCTCTTTTGATGTGTACAGACTGGCTTTTTAAAGCTCGTGGGTTGGTGACTTCATTTATTCTTAAATTAACACAGAGTAAAATGGACTTTAAAACAACGTGTACACAGTTATGAGTTTTCACACTGGTGCAGCTTCATAGAACCAGCAGGACGGTCAGGACGGGGAGGTGCCACCCCCACCATCTCCCCTGTCATTTCCCTTTGTAGGCAGCTACCGCTGGCAAGCCTGCTCTGGCCTCCATCTCTATGTGACGGCTTTGGAGAGCAGCATACAGGAGAAGTCTAGGCCAATAGCCTTTTGGGACAGGTTCATCCCACTGGGCACAGCCCCTCGGGAAAGCCCAGGCCCTGGGTGCAGCTCAGTGCTCTATCTGCACTGCTGAGATGCCCCACTGTGCGACCCCGGGGTGGGGGTCACTCTGCGTGCCAGTCTGCTCCTCCAGGGCACGGCTGTTCCCAGCTTGTCTACCGTCTGCTGGGGACACTACATTGCTTCCAGTGTCTGCCTGTGAGCAGCGCTGGCTGCTCTTGGCCTCAGTGAATGTTCTTCTATGGACAGGGCTCATCTCTGTTGGGTGAACACCTGTAAGCAGTGTTCATGGGCGGGTGTCTGTTTCACGTCATAAGAAACTGCCAGCTGTTTCCAGGGCAGCTACCACTTGTCTCCAGGCAGCAGTAGGTGCCCCGTCACCCACGTTACCCCGTCCCGTGAGCATTTGGGGACATCAGTCCTGCTCATTTCAGGCATTTTAATGGGCGGGCTGCAGCTCCCCGACGCGCTTTAAGTGCACGTGCCTAACGGCTGAGGATGGCAAACATTTTCCTCGGGCTTCTTTGCCCCGTGTCTATTTTGATGAAGCTTCTGTTCAAGCCTTTTGTTCATGTGTAGGTTGTGCTGTTTGCTTTCTTACTGTTGAGTGTCAGAGTTCTTGATACACTCTGGATAAAAGTGTTTGGCGAATATCTTTGCAAAGATCCCCTCCCAGTCGGCGGCTTGTGTTCTCGCTCACTTAAGTCTCTTTCAGAGAGCAGTAGCTTTCATCCTGATAACTTCCAATTTTTCATTTTCTTCCTTGAAGTATGTGCTCCTGGCGCCATGTCTCAGAACTGCAGCTAAGCCAGGTCACAAGGTCGTCTCCAGGGCTTCCTTCCAAAGGTTGCATGGCGCCCACTCCACATTTACATCGGTGGTTCATTTGGGGTTCACTTCTGCATAAGGGGTGAGACTTAAGTCAAGGTTTGCCTTTTTTGTGAATGGATATGCAATTTTTCCAGCACCTTTTGTTGAAAGGCTATTCTTTTCCCACTGACTTGCCTCTGTGCCTTTGTTAAAAATTGACTGGCCACCGCTGTGTGGGTGCATTTCTGGGTTTCCCCTCTGTGCCGTTGATCCATCTCTGCTTGTCTCTTCATGAATCTTCATTACCGAGGCTTGAAGCAAGGCTTACAATAACATAGTATACTCGTAATTCCTCCAGATTTCGTTATTTTTCTTCAAAATTGTTGAGGCTATTCCAGTTTCTTTGTCTTTCTAGGTAAATTTTAGCATCAGGTTGTCTGTGTCTACAGAAAGTTTTGCCAGAATTTTAACTGGATTCCATTTAAATCTGTAAGTAAATTTGGAGGGAAATTGGCATTTTTCTTATGCTGAATTGTCTGATCCATTAACACGGTCTCTAGATTTATATTATCTTCTTTGATTACTTTCATTAGCATTTTATAATTTTTCAGCACAAAGATTCTAGCTCATGTTTAAGCTATTGTTAATGGCATTGTTTTATTAATTTCAGGTTTCAATTGTTCGTTGCCAGTGTATAGAAATATGACTTGTTCTTATCTTTATTATTCCCTTTGTTTTACTTGCTTTTCATTCCTTTGCTTATTTTTTCTAATTTCTCAAAGTACACACTTACATTATTGATTTTTTACCCTTTTTCTTCTTAACATAAGGGATTAATTTCCTAAATTTCCTTCTTAGAACCCCATTAACAACAGTTTGCAATTTTGACATGATGTATTTCCATCTTTGTTCATTTCAAGATATTTTCTAAGTTTCCATTGAAACTGTCTCTTGATCCATGAATTATTTAGAAGTGGGTTATTTAATTGTCAAGTGTTTAGATATTTTTCTGTTATCGAACATTTAATCCCAGTACGGTCAGGCAACATGCATTGTATGATTTCAATTCTTTAAATTGTGTTAAGGTTTGTTTTATAAACCAGGATATGGTCCATGCTGGTGCATGTCCCCTGTGACTTTGAAAGCAGTGTGTGTTCTGCTGCTGTCGGGTGGTGTGTTCTAGAAACATCCGTGAGGTCCGGTGGTGGCTGGGGGTCTTCAGCCCTGCCTTGCTCTTTCTGAAGCTCTGACCGCCAGGTTTGTCACTTACGGAGAGGGGGATTTGAAGCTTACAGCTGCGAGCGTGTCCACTTATCCTTTTAGTTGTATTTATTTTGAAGCTGTTTTAGGTACAAACACATTTAGCATCGTTGTTCTGCCTTTTGATGAATTGACCTTTCATCATTACGTAATGTACCTCTTCATTCCTAGTACTTCTGCTCGCGTTAAAGTCTGCCTTGTTGGATGTTAACATGGCGACCCCCTCCCGCTTTCTTTTGATTTGTGTTTTCTTGTCTATCACTCTCCATCCTTTCACTTTTAAACTAGACATAACTAGACATACAATTCTATTTGAAATGTGTTTCTTGTAGACAAGCAGTGGAGCTCACCCCCCTCCTCTGGGTCTCGAGAGCCTGAGGCTGGGTAGGCAGTCCTCTGTCCGTGGGTTCCCACGGGTGCCCCCTGCCATCTCTGCCACTTCTGCCCCCACTGCTGACACTGTCAAGGTCAGGGGCTTGAGACGACGGAGGAGAGATAGAGCAATGCTGGGGAGACCCCCACACGCATCCTGAGTGCCAGGGGCCCCACCTAGGTCCTTGAAGCATGACTAGAGGGCTTCTCCTGGGGGCTCTGGCACCACAGTCCATGTCTGTTCCGAGCCGTGTTGGGGTCAGGCCAGGGGACACTGAAACGCACAGTGGGAGGGGCTCACTGCCATTTCACCGTCCTTTGAATTCTGGTTTTCTTCCCAAGCTGCCTGCACAAGGGACTTTCAGAGGCTTCAAATGGCTGTTCCACGCATGTGCTGAAGTGTATAATGGCAGGTAATGGGACAGACAGGGCACAGTATGCTTACGACGTCCGACCAAAAACCAGAGCCCCAAATCTCCTCTTATTGTCATTCCACGAAAACGTAAACTTTATTCGTATAGTTCCTGTGACATTCTTTCTGAATAGATTCCTAGGAAGTCTTTAGTTTCTGTCTTAATTTTGAATCACGTATGTTCTCTTTATCCATTTATACACGTGTGTGCGTGATCAATTCATATCATGGGTTTACCATAATTCTAGCAGGTATCTTTCTGTGTTCTTGGTGGTCTAGCTAGGCTATTATGACACCAGCAAAACAGTTTTATCAAAGACCCTCCTCTCGTGTTGCTTGTCCCACTTTTTGCGCTGACATCTCCTAATGTACTCACTGAAACTTCTGCATACCCTGAAGTCATGTGACTAGCAGGATTAATAGCTGGTTCCTGATTTTTATTGAAAAGCCTTTAATGTTTTCCTGTTAAAATTACATTTTCTTTTGCCTTTGGTAAATAGTCTTAATTGCATTAAGGAAATCTCTTTGTATTCCTGTATTGCATGTCATTTATTAGACTGCTTACAGATTTAATAAAATGTCTCTTCAAGATGTGTTGATATATTACTTTACATGTCACCTAATTTGTCTTTGGAGTGAATGAGTTTGGTGAATATTCTGATATTAAATTATAATTTGTGTTTCTGGAGTGAATCCTGTGTTGTTTCCGTGCTCTAGTCTCTGGAAGCATTTCCACGTTCTCTTTGCGAGCCCACTACTGAGAATTTTTGACGCCCGTGTCATATTGCACACACTGTTTTTACGGTATTACAATTAGCTTTCTTCCCAAAAGTGAGATTAGGCATTTGCCACTTTTTCCTGTGACGTGGGTTGTTTAATAACATTGTGACTGCCTGGTAATTTGGCAGAAACCATTTGATTCTGGCACCTTATTGAGAGTAATACTTTAAGGCAACTTTCTCGGCCCTCTTTGGCTCACGTTGGAGGCTTACGTCTGTCTGGGCAAGTGTTTCCTCATGGGTCAAATTTTATTCCCATAAAACACGCTGTCTTCCTCCCTGGGGCCTGCTCTGGCCCAACTGTTGCTTCGCGTGGCTGGCGGTCCTCAGGGGAAGGTGTGTGCCCATCTTGGGCCTGTGGCGTCTCCCTCACTGTTACCTGCTCTCCAGGTACCCAGGATCCCAGGTAAGTGCCCCTCTCCAGGGACCCTGGTGGCCTTAGGTGGCTGCAGGAGTCAGAAGGTGGCAGTGTTTTGGCACCTGGGACTCAGCACCTGGGGTTTTGGCAGTGTTTGGGCAGGACCCGTGGCTGAGAAATGGCAGTGCCCTCCTGCCCCCAACCCTCCGGGGAACTTGCACAATGTTGGAAGGTCTGAGACATCTGGGCTGAACCTGGTCTAGACATTGGGAAGGGATTTTGCCACGGTCAGGGGAGGAATGTGTGTTATGGTCTGTTCACTTGATTTATACTCTAAAAATATTTAACCCTGTAATATGTGGGTCTTGCTCTGTATCATGCACTGTGAGCCAGCACAACATGGGCTCTTGGAGCAGGCAGATGGCAGTGTGTGACGAGGCTCTGTGGCCACCAAGGACCCAGCACAGGATGGGGTGCTGTGTATCTGTGGTGCTGGCATTTCATCCAGGCCAGGGCTGTGACTAGGAGAAGTCTGGAAAGACTGAGGGACAGTGACAGAAGGAAACGCTGCGGATGTCGCCTGGTCACCGACTGCGGTAAGTGTGGTTTGGCGCGTGTCTGCGGTCTCAGCCACACCTGACTGTACCACAGCCGGGTTTTCCTTCCGTCTTTGCTCAGGCTCAACAGGTTACTGTACTTAGGGACCCAGTCATAGCAGCAGCTTCTGGATTTAGTCATACTTTCTACTGCTGTTTGCTTTGTGTTTTATTAGCTTTGGCTCTCATTTTGTGAGCCTCCCTTTTCTCTTCTCTAGTCTTGGTTTTCACTGTCTTCCTTTAGTATTAAATATCTAATTATAAGTGTCCTTTCTAACCAGGCAGACCCCCCTTATTACCTAATGGTACCTCCATTGGCTTAGAATTGGAGAAAAGGGCCTGAGAAAGCACAACCAGTTTTTGTATTTATTGACATTTATTGTGAAATCTGTGATTGATTTTGATGATAATCCACAAACATGAGACAAGCATAGCTTCTGATAAAGGTTCAATATATGTCTGTTGAATTTGGTTTATTTATGACCTAATTCAGTTTTTTGGCTTGTTGTCATTTTTGTCCAAGATATTTACTGAACGCTGAGACCGGTGGAATTTCTCACTACTACACTCCCTCAATAAGGCTTCTTACTTGCAATCATTTTGGTTTACCTATTTAGCTGCTCCATTAGTTGGTACATGCAAGTTTGAGATTGTTAACATTTATTCAGAGACCGTGTTTCTTAGAATGAGATATGTTTGTGCCTGTTTTGTACTTTTCACCTCCAATTCTGAAATTGCTCATGGCCCATGGTCTGACTTTTTTTTTTCTTACATTTGCATTTGCCTGCAATTTCTATTCATTTCAACATAAATTTTTCTTAAATATATCTCATGCAAACTGCAGGTATCTAGTGCTGTCCTGTTATTTAAGGAGAGAATTTGGTCTGTTAACACTTAGTGTAAACAAACTATATGTTGCATCCAGAGCAACACGGGCAGTGAAAGAATGAGAAGGGGGGCAAAGGGTTAAGAAAGAAACAGAAATCAAGAAAGTTTTGAAACAGGGGCCAAGGGTCTCACAGCCTCAAAGGACTGAGAGCCCTGAATTGGGCCCCTTGTGGCTTTTATTGATATAAACACAAGGAAGTAGCATTGTTTGCTCCACGGTCTGTGAGTCTCATGCATCGTACCAGAAAACTGATTCAAACCAATCACCTTGCCTGCAAACAGCTGGAATCAAAAGTCCCATGATGTTTTAACAATTATGGTATGTGCCTCCCCAGGGACAAATCCTTTATGCTGAAACTTATTGATAAGAATGGAAGGAGAACTGATGTTATCACATCATTGACTCACTTCCCAAGCAGGTTGTGGGAAGGAATATAGTCACATAGGCAGAAGCTCTCCTTAGCCGGGGGAAGGTGGGGGACTGTGCCCACCTCTATTGACCCGTGAGTTCTCCTGGTGGTCCCCACGTGGCTGCGCCTGGCTTAGATCATTTTTCTTTTGAGGAAGCTTACCCGTCATTGACTAGCCAGCCATCCTTTGGGGCCAAACAAGGAGACATAATGTGTAAGCACAAAGGTGAAGCAAAGTCCCTGAAAGGAACAGTCTCACAGACTCTTCTTTCTTTTTAGGGGTGGGCACGAGGGGACAGATGGGCAGGCAGCTGTGAGACAACAAAGATAGACTTGATTTTTCTCCTTTCATCTTAAATATGATAATCCTGATTTCTTCGGTGTGCTTTTCCTTATTATTAATGTTGTAATTAAATAATTGTATTTATTTAAAGAATAAATAAAAACGCAATTATAATTTGTTATACTCATTATGTCAGTTTGTTCCGATTGTCACCCACTGCTGGTTTTGTCACTTCTGAATTTAGGAGTGCTTGCCTGTTTCCTTCTACAGAATGGCCTCCAGCTCTGCAGTTAAATACATGCAAAATATTAGACTCTCTGCCATGGCTTCCCGAGTCCTGTCTCTTCCAAACAAGATATTTCTAGAATACACTCTCTTCCTCTCCACTGTCACCTCCACCTCTCGCCTTCAGCTCCAGGGTTGATGGGATGGCTCAGGCCCTGCTCCTGGTGGACCAGCAATGAAGGGTGACCGTCCCACTGTCCCAGAGGACGGGCAGTTGCTGGGCTTCCCCACAGCCTGGGGGGCGGGGGCGCTCAGTGCCCTGCTGATCCTCCGGGGCCTGACATGCTGACTGGTGGCTGCAGTCCTGCCTCCCTGCTCCCCAGAGGCACGTTTCCTTCCCTCGTCCCCCACCCCCACCCCACTACATGGACCTTTCCGTGGGTAATCAGGTGCCATGGGCAGCCTTCCTTCTGGGGACACAGGCTTCGTTCTGCCCCATCCAGCTCTGTCCCCCCATCCCCGATGCTGGGCCCACCCGCGCCCCTTGCAACAACTGGTTCTTTCTGAAGGAGCTTTCTGAGGTGCCCCCCGATCCCCGGGCTTCTGGGGTTTTCCCAGAACACCTACAAGTGTTCACCATTTCCTCACAGTCCCACCTGGGACTCAGATTGTTGGGCCAGCCCAAATCCCGGTCACCTGAAGAAATGTTTCTCTACTTAATTAGTGACTATACTGCATTTTCCCCACAACTTCTATCATCACAGGTCTCCTAAATCTAGTCCCTGAGTCTGATGTTTTACTAGAGATATCTGTCTCTTAAAAAGATTTGTTTTTCAGTTTTTTGCTGTGTGTCTTCCACTTTACCTTCCAGGACATTACCTTGAGTCCCCAGTGACCCTGGAGATGGGCTTTTAGTTGGAAAGCCTTGTTTTACGTTTCCAGGAAGTATCCTCCCTCTGGGCACTTGGTCCGGTAAGTGCTCTCATCCTGTTTTGGTCCAAGTCCCTCTGTCTCCCCAGCTCCTCCACCCCTTCCAGCTGCTCCATGGTCCTGGCTGCTGTGGGAGGAAAGGGTGCCCCACGCTGGTTGCCCTGGGGCAACAGAAAGGACTGTCCTGGGGTGGGGGGGGCGGTCCTGGGCACTGCCTGGCTGGAGCGGGGGAGGTGTAGGAGGCAAGCGTGTTTCATCATGTGCTCCTGGGATCCCCAGCCCCAAAATCGCCCTGCTCACCCTCCCCAGGGCCCCCCCACCCTCCCCAGGGCCCCCCCACCCTCCCCAGGGCCCCCCCACCCCATCCACAGACTTCATTAATACAGGCCCACATCGAATGAACGGGCCTTCTCCTGTCTTCCCACCTGACTGCACTGCCCCACCCCCCAAGTGAGAATGGCCAGTCTGCTTTTCCTGTAACTGCTCTGTTGCTGCCTCCGCACCCTCCAGCCTCCAACCTCGCAGCTCACCCGAGGACCTCTCGTCTCAGTTCCAGGGCGAATCCAATCTCACTGTGTGCAGTGGGTGCTGGCGAGGCTGCTGCAGAGAGAGAAGGGTGTGAGGACCCCCATGCCTGGGGCGGAGGGTGGGGCCTGGGGGCTCCACCGTGGGCAGAGCAGCTGACCCCTAGAGCTCTGGGGGAGCCTTTCCTGCATGCCAGGCCCTCCCTAACCACCTGGCTGTGGGCCTGGAGTAGCCCATTAGGGTCCCTCAGACTCAGTATTTTCATCTGGAAATTGGAACCAATAACAGCATGAGCCTGTCTGAGGCAGTGTGTACACACTCAGCTGCCTCAGGCAGCGGCAGCTCCAGGACGTGGAGACACCTGCTACAGTGGTCGATACATTGCATCCGTAGTTGATATTAAAATACCTTCCTGGTGCTACTGAAGCCCCCGCAGGGAGCCTGGTCCTGCCATAGGTCCAGGTGTTGAGGGAACAGTGATGCCGCAACGTGCCGCCCCCAGATCCCGCCCAGCCCGGCTCCTGCTCCAGGCAAAGACACCCGCAGAACGCATGCGCACTGGAATGAATGCCTGAATGAATGAATGCGCCGTGAGTAACACCGGGTCTGGCGCAGGAAAAGGCCTGCCCGGCAGATGCCTCCCCTGCAGCTCACCCGAGGCAGGTGGGGCATTGCTGTCTGGGGTGGGGGCACCGAGCTGCCCTCTGGTCTGGCCTGTGCAAGCGTCGCTCCTCCCAGGGAGAGGAGGCTCCAGCTTCTGCTGCCACGTGGCAGCCTGGGGTGACGGCCACCATCCAATGCCCCAGGAGTGCCGTTTCTGCACTAATGCGCACCCGGTCAGGTGTCTGGTTCCCATGGCGGGCCCCCAGTGAGGGAAGTGCTCTCCCCAGCCTGCGATCCATTCAACTGAGAAGTAAAACCCAAAGGGAAGGCATTCGGGAGGTCGAGAATCACCCTGTTACTGAGAGAAGCTGGAAGGCTCAGGGTGTCTGCCACCCCGTAGCACGAGGGACAGACCCCTGGACCTCCAGCCCCACGTGGCAGAGAGCAGCCAGTGCCGGGAGGAGGTGGCTCGGGGCACAGAGGAGTGCAGGGAGGGGCCAGCGAGCCCCCATCTGCGCTTTCTCCCCTCCAGGGACACGGAGTGAGCAGAGGGTGTCACCCAGAAGACGGTGTCAGCAGGGAAACCACCCCCTCTCCACAGCAGTGCCTGCCTGGGTCTGCTCCTGGCTTTCAAGGTGACAGGGGTACCTCTGTGGGCCCCACACATTGGGACAGAGGCCATGAGTCTGGGCCAGATGGTCCCCCAACAGCCACAGGGCGGGGCTGGGAAGGAATGTGGGCCCAGGCCCGAGATGGTGACAGAAGCAAGTCCCATGCTCCTTGGGTCACCTCCGGGGATTTCTGGGCCCCCAGCTCTCATCTGTGAGGTGAAATGGTAGAAGCGATTAATCCCAAAAGCCATTTCTAGCTAAGAGCCTTCGATCCTAAGTCTTATTCATGGAAAACAAATATGTTTATAGTGAGCTCGTTTTAGCAAATTGTTTCCTAGAGTAAATTTTATTTTAAAGGCAGCCATAGCTCACTTAATCATGTACCTCCTCCTGTCCACACTGGTAAAGTGAAAACTCTGGAATCCTTGACTCAGCCGCCACTGCTCAGGTCCCCCACAACAAGGAGGGTGGGGACCCGCCCAGGACCAGGGGCCCCACCTCTGCTGGGTGCTGGGCACAGGGAGTTCTGTGCACAGCTGGGTGTTCAGCCCTGCTCCTCAGACCAGCCCTTTAAAGAAAGGAAGGAACTGCTCCCCATGTCACCTGCGTTCACTCGTCCGTCCATCCATCTGCCTGTCCGCCCACCCTTCCGTCCAGAGGACACTGACTGAGCCTCCTTCATGGCTGCACTATTTTAGCACTAAGAGCCATAGTCCCCACCACAGCTCAGCTGTAAACAAGTAAGCATGTTACACATCATGTGGCGATACAGGTGAGGGGACAAAAAGCGAGCTGAGGACACTCAGGCTTAGAAGGCTCAGTGATTTCCCTCCTAGGTCACACCAGCTGGGTTTTCCCCTCAGGCAGCAGGAAAACTGCACACAGATGGACAGAGAGACAGACAGACATAGGCAGGCAGTGACAGATGGGTGGATAGAAACATGGATGGATGGCGGGAGGGATGGATGGGAGGTAAGAAGAATGGAGAAAGGGAGGGAGGGAGGGAAGAATGGGTGGGGTTGGTGGGTAGAGAGATGGGTAAGTAGTTTCACACTCACAGTTCAGACACGATATCACAGGGGTGTGTGTGTGTGTGTGTGTGTGTGTGCGTGCGCGCACCCGCACTGGGCACATGGCAGATTTTCAGCACATCTTTGCTAGCTGAGGACCCTGGGGCAGCTCGTGGGTTTCCCAGGCCCCGCAGGAGTCTAGGATGGCCCGTGGTCCTCTGCTAAGTCTCTCAGAGTGTGGCCTGAAGACGGCAGATTCCTGAGACTCATGTGACACAGGCCAGGGAGCCAGCAGCCCTCAGGGCAGAGCCCAGGGCGGGCATTCCACCCCCTTCACCAGAGGGCACTGTGCAGTCCCCGTGTGTGGACCGGGTCGGGAGGGCTCTGAACGGCTGGCTCCTGCAAGGGTGACAGGTGGGCCCTGGGTGCTCTCTGAGGTCCCACAGCCTCTCACCCCACAGGTGGGCTGCCTGAAGGTGGGAGCGGTCGGGCACCCGGCCCCAGCTGCAGGAGCAAGCGCAGAGCTGGACTTGGCCAGAGGACCCCGGCCCACAGCTCAGGGCTGAGGCCACAGAGCCCTCGCCCCCCAAAGCTGCACCCACATGCCTGGACACTGACTGACCTGCACTGCCGTTTCGACACCAACACATCTGCCCTGCTTTCTACGCTGGAAATCGTCAGGCAGCCTTGGGACCACTTTACTGTGTTGGGGGGGGGTTCCCTCTGGCTACACGACCCTCTGGATATCTCCTGGGGGTCTGAGGTCCTTCCCGCACTCAAATGTCCCTCTGCCTCCCATCTGCCTCAGGACAACTCCTGCAGGAAGCCTTCCTGGACTTCCCTGCCCTCGGCGCTTCCGGGCTCTTGGAGCCCCTGACTGTGGATGGCCTGTCTCTTGTTTGTGTGGATGCGTGATCCCTGGAGACAGAGTCCATGAGAGGACTCATCTTGGCGTCAGCAGAAGCCAAATGTCTGCATAGAGTAGTAACTCAATCCATTTTTTTGTTTAATTTGCCAAATTTGTTCCATAAAAAAAGGAACTATTCTTCTGTACTGGAAGTCCCGGCTGAATTTGCTGCCTGGGATCCTCTAGAAAAGAAAAATAGACTTTAGCTTCTTAGTCTCTGTAGACTGCACAACTCTAAGATGATGTAATTAACTTTTCCAGCCTCTGAGGTGGTTTGATTCTAGTCCAATTTTATTATATTTCAGAATTTCCTCAGGTTTTTCTTTAATTCCTCAGCTTCGCTCAAAAATAGTAAAGACGCAAGTCTTGACAGAAAGGGATGTATTATTTATATCTCTGTTATGCCTTAAATTACACTGAGCTGTTTTCTTGGCACAAGGGCCCCCCTGCCACAGGTCCAGTGCCGCGGGCCATTCTCAGGTAGAGACGGAGCCACCTCAAGTGTCTGTCCCATCTAAACCGTGTCCCTAAGAAGGATGCAGCCTGAGCACCTCCCATGCCCGGCCTGGGGGCTCCGGCCCTCTGGAAACACTTGTTTGTAGAAATACCCATGAGAAGAAGGTGTCTGCCTGTCACTGATGGGAGGGTGCACGTGTGCTCTCCTCAGTGCTGACCCGCTCCCGGGGGCTGGGGATCTGCTCTGGGGGCCTGCGGCATTTCCTCTGGAGTCACAAACAGCAAATACAGGGGACCAAGCAGAGCATTTGCGGGTCGTGCTGCTTCTGCTGTGACTTGTGAACACGCAGTGTGAGCCCACGGCACCTCAGAGCCCTGGGGCGGCCACTCAGGGGCCAGGGCTGACCCGCTGGCATGCACCGTGCCAGTCTTGGCAAAGCTCGGAACCAGGAACTAAGGACCTGATGTGAGAAGACATGAGAGAACGATGGCGGGATTCCTGGGTCAGAGTCTGGGCATCTCGGCAGGTGTTTCTGTGACATCACCCTTCACTCAGTCCAGAAAGTGAGGCAACACGCTGACTCACGTCTCTGCTCTTCCTGTCACCCCGCACCCAACCCATCAGTAAGTCTTTCCTCCTCTGCCTCCTCTGTGTCCCCCAAAAGCATTGATTTCAAATTATACTTCAGTTTTAAAAGGAGATAATAGACTATAAATGTACCAAAATGTTACCGTTTTCTATATGCAGAAGGTAAACATCAAACAGACATGAAATGCTCATGTTGAATGGTGAGTAAATTAGGGAAATGTTGTCTTCTATTCCTCCATATCTCCAACTTTTCTTCAGTGATTATGTATTTACTTTCAAGTAAAAAAACCACCTATACTTTCAAAATTGAGAAAAAGAGCATGTATATGTAAATGTGTATAAGTACATATTCATAAAATTTGATGCTCTGTGAAGAGTATTATTTTAATATTTGTGTTTTGAAAAATCAGATTCAATAAAAGCAAGAGCAGTGCCGACATAGGAGCGTCTCCTGAGCACTTGCTTCCAAAGCAGGGGACCCATATTAGGTTCCTGTGCTGCATGAAAACTCATCACACACACAGCGACCTAAGCGGCACCTTCGGCTAACGCACAGCTTTCTAGGTGAGGGTCTGGCACAGAGCGGCTGGGGTCCCCTGAGGCTGAAATGCAGGTGTCAGGGGGCTGTGGTCCTCCCGGGGCCTGGGATCGTCTTCCGGGCGCATTCAGAGACTGGCAGGACTCAGTGCCTTTGTCATTATAGAGCTCAGGTCCCTGATTTGTGCCTGTCGGCCAGGGTTTGCTCTCAGCAACTAGAGACCCCTGCAGCCTGACCCATGTGCCCCCTCCCCTCACAGGAAGCCCACAGCAGGCTCTGATTCCACCCCTTCTTTTAAAAGGCTCGCCTGATTAGGCCAGGCCCACCCAGGTCATTTCTCTTTTGATGAACTCAAAGTCACTGGTTAGTAACTAATCATTGGAGTGACATCCCACCACATTCAGCCCCTCCCCCAAACACACACAATCAAGGGGAGATTATTCAGGGCATGTAAGTGGGGGCGGGGGAGGTAGGAATCTTGGGGGGCATTGTAGAATTCTGTTTATTGTAGACGTTATGTGTATATTTCTGGAGTATAAAAGCTTGTTCTGCAAAATACCTGCCATGAGAAATAAGGTTCCCAGAGCAATTACAGTGACAGCGGCCAGCTTCATTTCCTGCCCAAGAGGTGCTCAGAATTCAGGGGCCCATATCCGTCTGCTGGTTTCACCGTCCCCATCTCAGGGCCCAGGGTCAGTGAGGGGTCCCCAGGACTGGGTTGTGCGAGAGCTGACTTGGTGACAGGAGGCACATGGCAGTGCGTCCCAGCGGTGTGTGCCCCCATCAGACGTAGGAGGGAAGCTGCGCCCTTTAGAGTAGGAAGAGCTAGTTCTCTCAGTGTCTTGACAGCTGCATGGAGGAAGGGTCCCCTGGGAGGGGCGTCTCTGCTCCCAGCTGTCCTGGGGGAGAGCCAGTGAAGGATCAGGGTGGAGGGCAGGCACGAGGGACCCTCCAGTGCTCACATCTGTGCTTTGGGGTGTGGGCTGGGCACGTCCTCCTAGATGCAAGAAGGGCCTTCCAGATACAAGGAAAAGCGAGGACGCTGGCCATCTGGGTGGAGAGCAGGAGCGGAGAGGTCACCAGGATTGTCCCAGGCAGGATGCACAGGGTGATTAAAGCAAGGTGGGCAGAGGGCCAGGTGTGGGCTCGGGGTCACAGGGCCCTCACAGCAGCCTGGACTCCAGGAGCTGCTGGGCAGCTGGAAGCCAGGTGGACCCTGGAGCTGCGGGCAGGGGAGGTGCTTCAAGCCTGGGCCCCAGGTTGGCGTCCCGGACCCCACTCTCCCTTCCTGCCCCTGGCAGCTGAGTCCTGGGTGGCTGGGGCCGACTACACATCCACTGTCCCATGGACAGAAGCTGACGGTGAGATGGGGACTTGATTTAGAAACTGCAGACCACTCTCCTTGCAGGAGAAAATGACCAGGTCCTGCTATCATAGTAACTAAAATGGTTGGGAGGGGGGCTGGGCGGAGTCTCAAGGCACCAGCCACTCTCTGCTGTCTCATCTTCTAAGGCCCAAGATGCCTCCTGCAGCTGCTTTCACCCAAAGGCCCAGCCCGGCTGGAGATGGAATCCGGGGTGGGGCTGGGAACCACGGTTCTGAGCCCAACCTCATGCTTCCTCGGGGCCCCGTGGCGCAGACGCCCCTCCACATGCCCACCTGTGACACCCCAGCCCAGGTGCGGCTCCCTCTGCCTGAATACTTTCTTGTGCCCTCTGGGTCTCCCGCTTTGCCCAGCCAGGTGGTGTCCACGTCCCTGCAGCACTCAGCACCGCTGGCACTTGTGGTGACATGTGTGTCCTCCCCCTCTGATGTGCCTCAGCGCTGACTACAGGGCCAGGTCCCAGCGGGTCCTCCTGGCAGGTGCCTCGCCCAGTGAGGGGAGGTGCTCTCTGTCTTCCTTGAGGACCCACGTGTCAGAGCTCTCTGTGACAAGAGGGGGTGAGCGGGGCCAAGATGCACAGCTGTATGCTGAGCCTGAGGATAGAGGGGAACGTGTCCCTTACAGGGAAAGAGGCCACATGCTCTGGTCATGCTCCCAAAACTGCAGGCAGGCAGGGTGATGGGGCCCTGAGGACGGAGGCATTTGGCAGCGACGGCAGTGGCCTTGATGAGGATGTCAGGGCCATGGCGGGGTCGGGCACGCAGCAGGAAGGTTTAAAGATGGTGTCAGGGAGGTGAGATGGAGTCAGCCAGGGTGACCCTCACACACCGACATGTGTGTCACACCGACCCGACGGGGCCACCACAGGCGACACACCGGCCAGCACTGGGACCACAGGACAGGGGCTCCCGTCACCAGGGCGCAGGGAGCCACCAGGAAGGCAGGACTCCGTGCGGCGAGCGTCGGGGCAGGTGGGACCACTCTGCTGGGAGCCAATGACACCGGGACAATTCCCGGTGTCATTGGCTCCCTTTAGACACACAGGCCTCGTGGCCCAGAAACTCCTCTCCCAGGACAGCGCCCACGAAAGCTCGCCTGAGGCATCGCGACCTGCACAGGAGCCTGTCCACGGCCAAAGCGGAACCGCCTCAGGTGAGTGTCTGTTCAAAACAAAGAGCGTTTCATGTGAAAAGAATGAAAGGTAACGAAGAGCTGGGCTTCCAGGTCAAGGAAGACTCGCATTTCAGGGCGTTGCCAGACGTTCCCACAGTCAGGGCCTGTGAGGTGGGGAGCACCTGTCACCTGAGCCCTGCACGGCCAGGCCCTGGTGAGAGACATGGCAGCCCTGCAGGAGCTTACGATTAAGACGGAGCAGTTCCAGGGTCAGGGCCAAGTGCTGGTGATGGAAGCGACAGAAGTGCAGTGTCACTACTGCCAGTGTCCCCGGGGAGCCCCAGCTCCACGTGTCACCTCCCCGGGCAGTGCAGGTTGGTCCTCCGTCTGGAGCCACCAGGCACAAATGGGCCAGGCTTGCTGCCCATCCAACGTGAGATGTGCGAGGCTGAGACGAGCACAGAGCTTCTGGGTGGGCACAGAGTCGCGTCCTGTGTGCCCAGACCCTGTACCAGCTGGATGTCCCCAGGAAAGGGTCAGAGGTCAGAGACCTGGGAGCAGGTAGACCGAGCTCCCACGTCCCAGGTGGGGTGCAGTGCACCTGCAGTGGGAGAAGGTCCCTCCTGGGGCCTCTGCTCTGCTCCCCCGTGGGGAAGACAGACGTCGGGCACCTCCCATCCGGGTGAGGAGGCCAGGTGAAGCGTGGCCACTGGCCAAAGTGAGTTTCCCCCTGGTTCCCCCGAGAGTATTCCCGGGAGAGACGCTGGGCTGGACCTAGGGACGCTGCCCCTGTGCTCGAAGCCCGAAGCCCCAGGCCCCTGGGCAATCTCAAAGCCGAACCACGCAGGGTCACCTCACACTGTCACCTTCCTGTCCCAAGGCTGTCCTCTCCTCAGTCCGTCGGGCTCTTACGGACTTGTCCTTTTGTTTTGAAAAAAGAGGAGAACCTCACGGCGGGTGGTCCTCACCGTGCCGCCCCCATGGCAGCGAGCTCCTGGGGTGCCCGCTCTCCTTGCCCAGTCAGGCTCTCCCAGCACGGGCACCCGGAGCACGTGATGGGGATGAAAACAGCAGCAAATGCAGATGTCATGCAGTACGCTGCTAATTACTGGCAACGTGAGGGAGCAAATTGGGAAATGATGGATTTAATAGATGCCCACATTTTTGTTTACACCGCGCTAGCTGGGTGGGGGAGGGGACGTGCCATGCATATCAAGCCACACCTGCTTCCCGCAGCCTGTGTGCCTCAGGGACCCGCAGACAAGACAGCAAATGGATGACTGCATTTTTCTTCCATGTGTGGCCGTGGGGACCCGTTTAAAAAGGACACCATATCAAGTCCTGTTTAACCTCACGGAGCCGTGTGGCTCTGGGAAGGGCCTCCCAGAACACAAATGCCAGCGAGGCCCAGCCACAGGGGGCAGGCGCCAGGGCCCACGGGAGCTCTGTGGGTTCAGCTCTGCCTGGGTCTGGAAACGAATGAATCGGAGCCGTGAGGACGCAGGGTAGGGAGACCCCTGGGCTGTGCTGCGGCCACGCCTGCCGATGAGAAGGACCAGGCAGGCTGGGAAGACCCCGTTCTAGGCCGGCCCCACCTCCGCCAGCCGCTGGAAGTGGGACAAGCATGACGCTTCCCAGGTCGGTCCCCAGTGATGAGGGAACCCCAGCTCCTGGGCACCAGGGTTCTCGGCCTCCGTTCTCTGCTCTGTTCCCCGTGCCTGGAACCGAGCCCGACACACAGTAGGCGCTTCAAGTGTCTTCTGAGGGAGCAGGAGGGAACGCAGAGCATGGGGGCCAGGGAGCAGTGATGGAGGGCGGAGTGAGCACTGTGGGGCAGTGAGTGGGAGTGGATAGTGGGCAGGTTGTGCCTGGGTTCCAGCCTGACCCCAACACTTGTCACTGGGTGACCTGGAACAGCTCCCCTCCTGTAAAGTGCAGATGACGGGACAACGGAGCCTGTGAGAGAAGCAGAGCCTGGCTAAGCCCAGTTCTCGGTGAATCTGGGTGTTACGGGCCCAGAGCTGTGGATCCCGAGAGAGGAGAGAAGTGTGAAGGGGCAGCCCTCCATCCCTCCACTGCATCCAGCCCCAGACCCAGGGGAAAGGTGGAGGGCCGAGGGTTAAGTTATTTATCAAAACCTGTGCCAGCCCCGAAAACCCCATCAGGAGAAAGGAGCCCAGCCCCTTGGAGACAGGACACCAGGGGGTGGGGGGGGCTGCCCCAGCAGCTCTGTACCCAGCGTCACCACCCCCATCTCCATCCCCTGCCCCGTCTCTGTGGGCTTAGGGCTGCTGTGACCCCCTTTTTAGTTAAGACATGAGGGTTTCATGACGTGTTAGGGTGGCCTGGCCGGTAGCAGAGGCGGTCTTGCACCCTAGGAGAGGATGGCAGTCAGGACCTTGCCCCGAGGCACTGGGAGCTCTGTCACCGTGGCCACCAGGCACTG
The DNA here is from genome assembly GCF_036562045.2 of Rhinolophus sinicus. Lineage (NCBI taxonomy): Eukaryota > Metazoa > Chordata > Mammalia > Chiroptera > Rhinolophidae > Rhinolophus > Rhinolophus sinicus. Next base: position 199,707,642 of record NC_133752.1, read on the forward strand.
AAGCAGGACCCACTGCGATGTGAGCAGCCGTCCCCCCCCCCCCAGGTCCTCCGTCCTGGCTCCATTCTGGCTCCTGCACCAGGTCCGGACACTGGGGCCACTGCGGCCACTTCTCAGGCTCTGGGACCTCTGAAAGTTTCTCCTCACCCCCCAGGCCCCTGACCCAGCATGTCCCCTGGTCCCTGCTGTGACAGAACCCTGAGTTGAGTGCTTCACCCCCTCTTGGCCTGGCGGGGCGCCGCTCCCACCCCAGGGCTGGCCTCATGTGCTGCCAAAGTGATGGTCAGGTGCAGGTTCCACCCTCCATGAGCTTGTACCACACTCAGGTCCAGGGCTCCTGCTGTGCCCACTGCAGGGCGCAGCCACGCCCGGGTGCGACGGAGCGAGCCCTCGGCGGTGGCGGCAGGACCCCAGGCCAGGCCACCACGCAGAGTGGTTTCGGGGCTTTTTGCTCCCTCTCCTGAGTGTGAAGACGCCAGCAGGACGGTGGCTGGCATTCCAGGCGTCCAGCCACCGCTGACAGCACAGCCACAGCACGATTTACAGCTGTGTTTCCTGTTGTAAACTTGAGCTCAGAGATGATTGATTGTGACTGCAGAGCCCCAACCAGCGGCGTCACCTTGCGGGAGGACTGAGCCCTGCGGCCACCGCCCCCCCCCCTCGCCGCACAGCAGCCGGGGCACGTGGGTCGGACCCCTGCCCCATGCCCCCTGCCCCAGGACCCCCTGCCCCAGGACCCCCTGCCCCAGGACCCCCTGCCCCATGCCCCTGCCCCAGGCCCCCCTGCCCCAGGCCCCCCTGCCCCATGCCCCCTGCCCCAGGACCCCCTGCCCCAGGACCCCCTGCCCCAGTTCCCAGCCCAGCACTCCAGGAACGTTTCTAGAACAACCGTACACATGCCCACAGTTCCCCTCACCACCTCCCAGGGGTCGCCCCGTCCAGGCACTGGGCCCAAATTACCCAACTCAGTCCTTGCACAGCCCCGTGAGGTAGGGACCCCTGCTGTCCCCCAGAGGGAACAAAACTTATAGACGGTCAGGTTTCCTGAGATCAGACAGCTACAAGCAGAGAGCAGAGCCAGGCCTGGCCAGTGAGGGCTCAGCGGGACTGTAACCATGACGACAGCAGGGCCGGCCGGCCTGTCCCCTGTCATTCTCAGCCAGACCAGAGTTCAGCACACAGTAGGTCTTCAAAGACAGCTACTAGTAATAGTCAAGGATTGCTGCTGGTGACATGAAGTTGTGCGTAATGAACACACACTTTCACTACTGAAACGTGACGTCACCTCTTCCCGGTCTCTCCTCTCCACCCTGTCCTGTCGCTGGTTGTTTGTAGAGCTGAGGGTTTCCGGCAGCAGCCAGCAGTATCACACGTGTGCACACGTGCAGCACTGAACGGGCCGGGTGGCATGTGGGGACGGGCCACACAGCATCTGCCCTTGTGCGTGGGGACCAGAGCTACCGTCAGTCTGCAAGGTCAGGCAGGACACACAGGTGGGGGGCTCAGGGAGGGCTTGGGGACCAGACACGGGAAGTTCTCTAGAAGAGGGGGCTCTGGTGTGGGACCTCAGCCACTTGTATGAAAGATGTGGAGCCTGGAAGACCAGAGGGAAGAGCCAGGTGTGGGGGGGGAGCCCCAGGAAAGTTCACTGGGGTGGAGACGGAGAACCGGGAGAAGAGGCCACCTGTAGCCTCCTGGAGGGCAGGACAGGTCAGCCGCCAACCTAAGGCCGAGCGTCCTGAGCCCCAGGCCCTGCACACTGGTCACAGCCCTGGGCCCCGGTGGAGGCCTGCACAGCCTGGGGTGACAAAAAGGGATTTGTGCATCCAGAGCCTGGCAAAGTGCCATCAGCTCAGACCCTGAGAGTCGGTCACCAGTGCAAGGGACGGGCCCAGAGATCAGCAACGAGGTCGTTAGGCCCCCACCGCCATGCCCTCCACCTGGTCTGGGCCAGTGTGCAGGGGGTGCTGGGCCGGAAGCCAGGTGGAGCCCGACCTCCAGCTCGAGCCCAGGACACAGCACCAGCTTCAGGAACCAAGGACTGTTCCTCCTCCAAGCTGGGAGAACTCACATCCTCGAGGGCTCCGCTCAGGGCTGCCTCAGCACCTGCTGTCCAGGCGATGTCGGCCATGTCTCCTGCCCAGCGTCCTCCACCCCCTCAGGAAGGGTCAACATTGTGGGAGAGACTGGGGAGCTGGAGTGCTCAGGCCTGGGCGCCCTCATGACTCTGGGAGTCTCAGGGATGAGCCACAGGCCCTTGAGGCCGGCGCCAGGCTGTGCACCGCGGCCGTGGCTGCTCAGACACCAGGCAGAGCCACCCTCCCTCCCCACACCATGGAGAGCCAGCCATGACCATCCTCCTGAGCTTTGACTTGGAAATTAGACACTGCTCCCATTCCATGGGGCAGGACGAGCTGCCGAAGGCGGGGCCTGGCGGGGTGCAGAGTGAGCTGGGGCCTCATTGATCTGGGAGCCGGCGGGTACAAGCGGGCGGCCAGCGTGGCCACCTGAGGACAGCAGCTGGCTGGCAGCCTCTGGGCTGGGCTGCACTGCACCCCTGGGGCCTGCCTGGGCTGCGGGCTCTGACCCCAGAACCCCCGGTCTGACCTGCTCCCCTCTGCCCAGAGCCTCCCCGGGGCCCCCACCAGCTGGACTGGCTCCTGTTTGCTCCTGATTCCAAGATCCCACATGAAAGGGGCAGACGGGCCACTTGGAAGGAGGTTGGGATGCCGTCCCGGGGCTGTGGAAGGTGCTGGGTGTCTGTCGGGCTCACTCAGACTTGCTCCCCCTCCCCAGCTGGCTCCGAGGATGGAGCTGCTCTGACAGACGGATGAGCTGAGTGCTGAGATGGGCTGGGGCAGAAGAGGAGACACAGACTCAGAGGAGAGGCCCACGGGGGCAGAGGCAGACGTTGCAGTGCTGCGGCCACGAGCCAGGGAACGCCTGGGCCACCAGGAGCTGGGAGAAGCAGGAGCGTCCTCCCTCAAAGCCCGGGGGGCTCGGCCCTGCCCTCGCCTCCAGCTTGGACCTCGTGTCCAGGACTGTGGGAGGACTGGGAGGATACATTTGTCTTGTTTTAGGCGCCCCCACCCTGCAGTGCTTTCTTCCAGGAAGTGGGAGGAGCAACGCCCTGTGTGTCTAAGGGCTCGGACCACGGGGATGGCGGAGGACGCAGTGAGCTCCAGGCCGGGAAGGACCAGAGGGGGCGTTTCCTGGGCCCGTCCTCGTTCTGCCCTGGTTGTCGGGGCCCCTCTGTCGCCGACCAGGACCCCCGTAGGGCAGCTGCCTGAGAGCAGCGCCAGAGGCCCCTCTGAGCTGCTCCGTGAGCCACAGGACTTAAGTCCCCAGGTGCCCCAGGGGTGAGTGTCCCTGCAGGTCCTGCCCTGTGCCCAGGGCTGTGGCAGGGTTTCCTTCCCCAACTTGGAGGGGCGGTCACCGAGCCTCTGCTGCTGGGCCCTCCTTGACCCTGCCTGCTTGTCACCCCCAGGGGACCCGCATGGCTCCAGGAGGACCCGGGGAGCAGGAGCCTGGGCAGAGCCTGGAGGGACCCTCCTCGGGGGAGGCAGGACTCCCGAAGGAAACATGGAGTGGCAACAGCACACGCTTCATCCCTGTCTGTCTGCCTCCCCCTTCCCTTTTCTTTCCTTTAAACAACCAGGTTACGGCAGTGGGGACAGAAGAGGCCTCCAGGTGGTTTTACCCTCTTAGGAGGCATCTGCGTGGGAAGATTGGACCCTCAAACCCAGGAGACCAGCAGCTCGGGACCGAAGGAACGTGGGTCGCCCCTCACTTAGCAGGGACGTGCCCTGGGGAGCTTGCCATGACGGGCAGGTGGGGTCCCCCAGGCTGAGGGTGGGGTCTCGACAGCCGTGTGAGATTCTGGCTTCAGACACATTTTTCTGCTTGTTCATGGACAGAGCTCAGGGTCACGAAGGCAGAGGAGGTTGGGCATGTGACCTTCACGGGGAGAGACCTGAGTCCTAACAGGGTGGGGTGCAGGGCAGGGAACCCCACTTCTCAGACCCCAGCCAGGAGCCTCAGTGGAGAATCCATCACATTCAATTATTCTGCGAAAAAGAAGCCAGAGGTTTCTCACAACTCAACAAGCCATCAGCTAGTAACTCAACAGATTCTCATCTGCTGTGACTGCGTCTACACAAATGACCTCGGACGAGAATCCAGTCCCTGATGGCATTGAACTGCATCATATTGTCACCAAGCATCTCGTGTCGGCCCCTGTGCTTCTGCTCGCAGCTGCAAGTCAAAGCAGAAGGCAGGCTCCCAGTGGCCTTGTGGTAGGAGCCCACGGTGCCAGCGGTGGGGTCGGGCTTCCAGGGTCATCGGCAGCGCCCCTGGGAGAGTTTCCGGAAACCGTACCGTGAGGACACCCCAGGCCCCCAACATCCTCAGTCAGACGCCCGGGGGCTCTTCTGGATGGCCCAGCTCCCTGGCCCTCTGCTGCACAGTTCAGGGACCGTCTAGTTCCCAGGACCCTTTGGGGACAGGCTGACGGCCTTCCCAAAAGACAAGTGGACTTGTGAGCGCAGGTGGACAGCACCGGCTGGTGTTTGACCAGAGATTTATCGTGTGACTCTGCGACACGGCACGGCCATTGCCCTAATATGTTATCAGGCTTGTTGAAATATCAATTTTGCACATGGCTTCACACGGCTGCCCGCGGCCCTGCTCAGGCCTATTACTTAATTCTTCTGTCATTAAGAAATCCAATCTCTGATTCCAGTGGCATTGGAGGGGGAGGCGCTGGCTAACAGACCTCGAACCATCTGCTAATTGCAGTTCCTCAAACCTGAGTGAAGACGAAAGGGAGTGAAGTACGGGATCGGGGGCCACGCTGCGGTGGGAGCAGAGCCCAGACCTTCTCAGGAGCCCAGCGGCCGCTTCCTCTGGCCTGACCGGCTCTTTTCCAAGCCCCCCAGTGACATCCAGCACGGCAGGACCATATCCGAGGCCCCCTAGCTCTGGTGGCATCTGGTGCCCTGCAGAGGGTCACAGGAGCCCCCACTGTGCGCTGTGTGTCAGCGGGCCTGCCCCTGAGCCCTGGGCAGCCTCGGCTCTGGGGGGCGGGGTCACTCCAGGCCCCGCCCGGGCTCCCAGACAGCTGTCCCTCCTTCCTTGCGTGCGATGCCCTTGCAGTGATGGACGACTCTGTGAAGTCCCAGCCTTTTCCTTCTCCAGAGGGAGGTCTGTTGACAACAGTTCTCTATATTACCAGCCCCTCCGTAATTGAGGACATTAATTTATTTCTCCATCCTGTTAGCTCCATGCTAAGCAGGTCCCCGTCCTCACCCCATGAAGGGTGTGTTTGCCAACCATCAATCATCCTCTCCTCCCTCCGAGGCCTCTGCACAAGGCCCGCGTTCGGTGCCCCGGGAGGAAGCTGCCCACCATCTCATCAGCGTCCACTCACGGCCACGTGAAACAAGGGCAGATTTTTTAATGAATCATTTCCAACCTAAATGACTGTAAACAACTCATTTTCTCGGCGATCCAGAGCCAGCTCCCACCACGTCCCTTGCAGGGATGGCCGCCAGCTCTTCAAACTCAAGTCCTTTGTTCCCAGCTGTTGCTCATAAGTAGTCTGGCCCAGGTCCAAGCCCGCGTACCTGTTCTGTCCCGACTGCAGGCTGCCATTTTACTGTTGGTAATTTTCAAATAAATGGGCCCAAGACGACGAGGACGAGGAGGCTGGCTGCAATGCTGGCGCCGGGCTGCACACGGCCCCCTCGGAGCCCACCTCCCGCCGTCTGGGTCCCAGTGCAGCCCCGCTCAGGCAAGATGTGCACTCAGGTCTGCAGTGTCTCCAGACGCCCGGGGACAAGACCCTGACTGCAGGAGCTTCTTCTAGCCGGCGGGTCAGCAAGGGCCACCTGGGTCCTGGCCCCCGGCTGCAGAGGCTGAGCAGGTGCAGTGCATGGTGTCCCCAAGACACCCGGCTGTGCACAGATCGAGAGGTCCCGGAGAAACTACAGAACAGACTCTGCTTCAGAAGCTACAGAACAGGAGAAACTGTTCTCACAGAAACTGTTCTCTGCAGGAGAAACTACAGAACAGACTCTGCTTCAGAAACTACAGAACAGGAGAAACTGTTCTCTGCAGGAGAAACTACAGAACAGACTTCATCCGTGGTTGTCTGCAAGAGCCAAAGAACTGAAGGATGATTTGAAACAATTCAACTTTGGTGATGGGAAAACATAACAGGATGTGAAAGGTCACTATGGGGAAGTTGTGCCATGTGACTCAGCTTCATTCATTTCTCCCCTTTCGTCATTAGCTCACCCACCCATCGTCTATCCATCATTCACCCACCCACCCCTCTTTTCTCCCTCCCTCCCTCCCTCCTTCCCTACTTCCCACTTTCCTCTGTGGTCTTCCTCCCAAAATCCCATAACCCCCGTCTAATTGGGAGGGAAACATCCGCCAAATCCCATTTGAGGGACTTACAAAGCACCTGCCCAGCCCTCCTCCCATGTCAAGGTCACAAAGCCAAGGAGAGCCTGAGAACGCTCACAGCCCAGAGGAACTCGAGGCGACGTGAGGACTACGCGTCGTGTGGTGTCCTGGGTGGGCGCTGGGCAGGAAAACAGCACTTGGGAAACACTACAGAATCCTAAGTAACAGAGGCGCGTGTTTCGTTAGCAACAGTGTATGTCTATTGTTCACTGATGGTAACAGATGCGCAATGTAATACAACGGATCAATAATATGGGAACTGTCAGGGCAGAGAGGAGAACTCTGCACTATCACAGCCTTTCTCTGCAAATCTGAAACTGTCTTAAAGTTAAATGTTAACTTTAAAATGTCTTTGCACAAATATGTTTTCTGAAACATCACTTGTAATCAGGGGATGGCATTGTAAAGCATGAGACATTCACACAGTGAAATATTACGCAACCATGAAGAAGGGCTGCTGCGAGCTCAGTCACACCCCCAAACGCTCAGGTTTTAGCTGGAAAGGGATATTTAAAAATCCAGAAGGAGATCATCACAACTCTACCCACGTGCCACGTCCAGAAAAACGGGTGGAAAGGGGTGCCCAGCACGCGCCCCGCGCTCTTTCCCAATGCTCTGCAGGGCCCAGCGGTGCTTTGCTGAAAACGCGTGTGAGAAGGTGGGGACCCTGGCGGCAGGCTGGATGTGCGCGATACCATCTCCTCGGGATGCATCTTATTACAGGAGCATGAGGCAGACGTAACAGGGCCACGCCACCCAATGCTGTCAGTTCCCGGGCTTCATTTTGCTAAACATGCCACCTGCGACCTGTGCCCCTCACAGCCGACTGTGAGCGCGCAGACCCCATGAACTGTCACCGCTCCAGACGCCACCACTCTTTGTAGCTCTGCCAGGAGAAAGCGGGGCCGCCGCCACGACCAACAATAGAGTATCGCGTGCCCATCCTATTAGGAGACGTCAGCCTTTTCTGCTCTGAAGATTAAAAATTTCGGGAGTAAATCCAGGTCTTGTCTGACATGACATTTTGGAAGCAAATGCTCAGAAACTTTTGTGCTCCATGGTAATAGGATAACATGCTACAGTAGTTACAGTAATTGCCCAGCTCTTCCCTCCAGCTTGCGCACGGCGACTCCCTCCCCTCTCCCTCCCCAGCTACAGACACGTGTCCTCAGTGCGGCAGCTCCAGCGGGAACGGGCCTTGGCGCTGGCCGTGGAGCTAGCAGCAGGGCCGGACAGCGGCTCAGAGCCCACCTTGTGCAACACGACTGCCATTAAGGTCGTGAGGAAACAATGGGGCCTGAACACCTACTACGTGCCCCCCAGCCACCGGGAGGATGGCAGGAGTGGGGTCCCAAAGAGCACGCTGTCACTCACCACGTGACACTGGACAAGGGACTCCCTACTGCTGAGCTTCTTGGGTCTCAGCTGGGAGTTGTGCATAGTAGGTGATTTGTCTCAAGGTCATGGGACCAGGTGCAGCTTTGGAAGGAGCACAGGATTGTGGAGCCCTGGGGCTGCCCCCCCACCCCACTCGGTGTGCTGTCCTTGCTGTGAGTGCAAAGAGCCCCTTAGGAAGCTGCACGGTGGGTGGTGGTCAGCAGGACCCTGTGGATGTTGAACTTGGTATTATATCAGGGCGTCCGCGTCTGGGCTCCCCTAACCTGCAGAAAGTCCAGGCGCTGGGGGCCCAGGGCAGCCCCGTGAAGATGGCTTTGTGCGTTTTCACATGAGAAGGTGGAGGTCAGGTCCGTGTTCCGTGCTGCAAACACACACTGCTCCCCAGGCCCCTCCCCCCAGAACTCTGCCCAGCCCAGCCCCCGCCCCCGGGCATTTTGTCCCCTGTGCCCTTAGGGTGGGGACGTCCCATCTGGAAACCGTCAAGGGCTCTAGCCAGGGGCAAGTTCAAGTCACAACCAGGCCAGCTGCAGACGGTGCTCTGACCTCATGCCCCCCATCCCACAGTCCCTGCAGGAAGCCCCTCAGGTCCATGCCAATCCCATTTCCTCTTTGTCTGTCCTCTGTCCTCACTGGTGGGGTTCCAGGGCCTCCCAGGGCCCGTGTGACGGATGCTTCCAGGGCTGCCCGTGGCTGGGTTTCCCATGACCAGGGTGCCCTCTGTCTGCCCTTAGGGTCAGTCGCTGTGAAGGGCAGAGATCATGTGGCCGTCTCCACATCACTTTCCTGTGACCAAGCATCCGGCTGGCACGGCGAGGCCTGGAGTAAGCTTGTGCCACACATGTGTGCACCCTTCCTGATTGTCAGGCTGGAGGTGGGGGCTGGAGTGACAGAGAGCAGGGGGAGGGAGACGGAGGGAGACCGAGGAGGTGGGGGGGCTGAGAGAAATGAGCCGTCACACTCAGGAACGGACTCCAGACTTTGTCAGTCAATTCAGAAAAGGCCCGCGGGGACACTAACAAGTAAAGAAATAGCGTTTCTGCACAGTGGAGAGAGCGCTAGGCTCCAGGGACTCCAAACTGCTCCTCAGCAAACAGCCTCTTTCCCCGCTGTCCTCCGGGTCTCTTCCTGGCCAGGCTGTGCGGTGCATGGTGACCCGTTCTCCGCTCAGAACACAGCAGGACCCATCGATGGGTCATCAGGAACAAAGCCCCACCCCCGCCTGGCCCTCCACCTTCAGGCCAGGTCCTGGCGCCCATGGCGTCCAATCAGAAAGAAACAGGTGGGGGCGGGGGAACAAGCAGAGAAAAACAAATGGGCGTTTTTGTCAACTCCTGGTGTTTTGTCTTTGTTTGCCCCTCTGGTGAGTCCTGCATGTGCTCTAAGGTTTTCATTTGCGTTTGTGTTGTGATCTCCTGACAGGCCGCCCGGACCTTCCCCTTTACGGAGGCTCCCGCGTGTCTGCCAGCTCCTGTGAGACCAGCGTCCTTGGCTCAGTGCTCAGATTCACAGTATTGCCTCCCGCCGTGGGGGTTGGCTTTCCACTCTCCTGAGGGTGGCTCTTTACAAACAGGCATTCCTAGAACTGGGATAGTCCAATTCATCAAACGCTTGCTCCATACACAGCACCTCCGATGACTTTTCGAAGACACCTTAGCCCATCCAAGGTCACAAAACCCCTTTCCTCTAAAATGATTGTCTTCCCTTTTCATCAAACCTGAAATCCACCTTAAATTGATCCCCAGAGGCGCAGGCATCGAGGTGAGTTTTTTCCCAGGTGGAGGGTCTGTTCCTCTGGCTCCCTGTCCGGGAGACCACCCATCCACCGCAGGAGCGTGTCCTGTGTCAGAAACCAGAGGACGATCCCCCCGGGGTGAGTTTCTGGATCCGTGTCCCACTGGCCCGTTTGTGTTTCCACCCCGATGTCAGCTGTCTATTCCCACAGGTTTAGAGTAACCGTGGGCGTGTGGTCCTCACGTCCACAGGCCTCGGCGGCTGTGTTCTTAGGGCTGTGAATCTTCTTGTCCCTTCCAATTGTCGTGTGGAATTCAGAGTCACCCTGTCAACCTCTGGGGAAAAACTACCAGGATTATAATTGAGATTCCATGTGCACGTCTGATTATTTGAGGGAGAATCAGTACCTGTAACGTATGTTGTGCTCCCCTCGTGAACACAGCATCTCCAGCCATTTCCACGGCCTTTTCTTAATTTCTCTCAGCACTGGCCTCTCCTGGTCAGTCCAGCCGTCCCGCACGTGGTCAGGCTTATTCCTAGGTATGGAGGAGTGGATGCCTGCCGTCGCCAGTGGTGTTTTAATTGTTTTTTCTCCTGTTTGTTGCTTTTCTAAAGAAATGTGCTTCATTTTGGAACATTGGCCTTGAATCCAGTGACTTGGGTCAAATCACGTGTTAAGTCCATTTGTAGATGTTTTTGGATTTTCTCTGTACAAATTCATGTCATCTGAACAGCAGTTTTCCTTTCACTCCCCAACCCTTGCTTACACTCTCGGTTTCCCGCAGCTCGCCTGCCAGGAGCGCTCCTGTGTGTCCCGCGGGGGTGGTGACGGTGGGTGCTCTCATTCATTGCATCTCCTGCCCAGGGACCCACGCGGCCGCTGCACCAGCCCTGCACCAGCCCATTTCAGAGGCAGCTATCTCCTTAGTGCGACTACTTTTTCCCTTTTTAATGGCGCCTCCTTTTCGCCTGGGCCTCCGTAGGCCCCACCCAGCTGCTCCTTCCTCCACAGTGCGATGGCTCCGGGATGCTGGGGAGGGGGCCCAGCATCCCCTGGGCCACGGCTCCACGACCCACACTGGCTGGTACCCTCCAAGCCCCTTTGCCCCAGGACCCAGTGCGGGCCTGGGCACTGCTGGTCCCCAGGTCAGCTGCTCGCCTCACCTCCCTGTTCCAAAGAAGGGATGGGCCTGACCTTGCGACATGGACCACAGGTCCCGCTCTGAGGGCCACATTTCTGCCTAGAGTGTCTCTGCTGAGCCCCCGTGCAGCGTGTGAGGGGTGCGGTGGCCGCCAGCGAAGGGTTAAGGAGAGGATTGGCCCCCGACGGTCTGTCACCACCAAGAGGACACCCCTGCAGGAGCTGGCCATCTCCACATTATGAAAAGGACATGTCTATTCTTTAGCTCTTTGGTAAATTATTAAAAAATCAGCCTTCCATTTCAAAAATGATCTAAAATGATAAGCTCACTGGGGGGGAAATGCTGCCAAATGTTTTCTTATTAAAAACCATGATGTTAAGAAAAGAATGCCGTAATATCTTTACCAAGAGCCGAAGTGGTCCGACGGCTCTCTGGAGGAATCTCAGTAAAAGGTTTGCAGTAATTTTAGATTTTTATTTGCTGTTCGTTTCAGTCACTTTGGAAGCTCAGCATGGTTTTTGGTTTGGGGATTTTATGAGTTTGCTTAATGCCCACTGTCTAAGTGTTTCGATCCATTAATTCCGCCGAGTCTGGGGGCCGCCATGGCCTATTAATGCCCCCCGCTCCCTGCAGCCCCATCACTGCCGCAGGCTCTGCGTCTCCTGCCCCCTTACTGGGGACCTCACAATTTGTGGCCTTGCTGCCAACGCGCTTCCCCTGGAAAGTGCCGTCTCTCCCAGACTATATGGGCTCTCCCAGCAGCCAGTCAGGGCCTGGCGAGCTGCAGGGCGCCCCCTCTCCCCAGGCATCTGTTGGGACCTGTTACTGGTGACGCTAGAGTCCTAAGGGTCTCCTTGTTGTCTTCACTGTTTACTGTTGGACGGATCTCAGGCCATTCGTGACAGGAATTGTATGTCAGGTTCTCTCGGCCCTCGGGGGCTCTGGAGGGGCCGTGATGTACTGGCATGAAGCCTCCGCCGTTCTGGCCAGGCCTCCACGCTGCCAGCCGGGGCTGGACACCTGCAGGGCACAGGCAGTGTCCGTCCTCTGCAAGGGTCAGCGAGCCATCATCCCTGTTCCAAATGTTGTGTCACACACTCGTGGGGACGGGACTGGGGCGCTGGTGATCCTCTAAGAGGAACTTCCACCCAATAGTGTGTCCTGGGGGTGGGGGCTGCTCACAGGTGTCCCATGTCTGCAAGCCCATCTTTCTGACCCAAAGCTGACCCCTGCAGACAGCCCCAGGCTGCCACTGTGAGCTGCATTGTCTCTCATCCTGGTTCTGCCACAAATTCCACCCCTGAAAGCTGACCCCGGTAGGGTGTGAAAGGCTGGGTCCGTGGCCAGGGACCAGGCCAGCTGCATACAGAGAGGCCCTGCCCTCTGCAGATGCCACAGGCCCCGTCACTTCTGAGTCACCTCTGCAAACACGTACTGTGGTTTGTCTCCGTGACAAGGTGCCGTTTGTCTGACCCGATCTGAGCCTCCACTGACACTGGTCTCACAGCTAAGGACAGTGGCTAGCCCTTAATTTCCCATTCTGTCCAGTGTTCTGTCTAGAGAACAATCCCAAGTAAAAACATAATTTTAAACTTAACGCTCTTCACTGGTTTCAAAGGCAGTTGGCCACGCCCAGGGGTTATGGGATGGATTATTAACTGTGTTGCAATTACCCTGGTGGCAATGGGGCGAGGGGGCAGTGAAGCTCAGACACTGGATGCAAGTTCCATCTCGGGGTAAATTCCAATTGTGCCGATATCCTGTTCTCCAGGGAAACTTCAGGAACACACACTGGACAAGACATGCTGAGCAGACTTCATTTCTGTTTTTTCTCTCCAGCATCTCCCTCCCCACACTCCCAGCTCGGAGGCAACTCACTGCTTTAAAAAAGCCCCAAGTCCGAGATGTTTTCTGTGGGGCAGCGGGTGAAGGACTAGGCCTGCCCTGGGCCCAGGACAGGGGGGGCGCAAGACGCTGCACTGGAACGAACAGAAATCCACTTTGCTCAACTTCACTCATAGTTTTGCCAACATGTAAACCCAACCACGAGAGGCATATTTTATTATTTATACCCGTCTTCCTTCCAGACACAGATCCCATGTGAGACAGAAGCTCTTAGGACAATCAGAACAAAGAGAAAAGGACCAAGGTGACGAAATGCACAGTGTGGGGGTGGGAACATGCCTCTGGCGTGCCCGGTGCTCAGAGCATGAGAGCCGGCGGAGGGACCGGCCAGCTGCCCACGGGGGCGGGAGCACCATCACGTCCCGCGGAGGACCTGGGCTGCACCGAGAGCCAGCTCTGCCTTTGGAAGGACTCTGCCCAGGACGGATGCAAGAAATGGAGGTAATCAGGGGCCCTTGGATGGAAATCTGAATTTCAGCCCAACAGCATTTATCGGAAATCAAAGAAGGGCTGATTCTGCACCTCTGACTGGGCTGGAGTCAGAGAACTAAAAACATAGAAGACCGTCGTCGGGCCCCATGGCAAAAGCAATTAAGTTGTTCAGCCAGGTGATCTGCTGGCTGTCAGGGTCCCCTGGGTCCTGTGGTAACCAGGACGCCAAGATGTGGAATATCGGGGGCTGCCCCGAACGCCCAGGAAATGGGTGCATGCCCAGGCATTTCTCCTGGACCAAGGACCTCTGATTCGATTACAAATCTTTTGTAAATGGCATCAGTGCCTGTCTTGCTCCCTAGTTCTCTGGTTCCTACCACCCCCATTCTTAGCTGGGACTCTGGACAAGTGCCGGGGGGTGGGTGTGAGCTCATGGGTCTGCCTGCCGGTGCTCCCAGCCACGCACACGGGCAGCTCAGTGTTGGGGTGCCCTCGGGCCTCCTATGCCTCTGGGCATTCTGTGTGCTCAGTGAGTCTCACAGTTGTGGGTGTGTGTCCCGCCAGTACTGGGTGGCAGGGCCGGCCTCCCTCACGCATCACCTGGGAGGCGCCTGACTAAACACACAGGAAAATGACAGCAAACAAGTGAGAAAGGAAGGCACACTGTGCCTGGGTAAAGGCTCTGTCCCCATCCAGGGCACTGTACGTGAGCCCTCCCACTACACTGCCGAGGGACCGAGCACAGGGCTGCCTCCCCCACCGTGTGCACTGCCCCTCTGTGTCTGGAGAAGAGCCCGCCTGCCCACCTCGCATGGTGCAGCTGGTGGTGCCCACGCACTAACCTCTCACCTGCATCCAGCCGCCCCAGAAGCTGGGTGGCGCCTGTCACAGCTACACACGGCCTGGACACTCTAGTACAAGTTGTCAGGCGGCCGCACAGCTCACCGGTGCAGGGTAATGGGACCCACTGACCCCAGAGAAGCTTGCAGGTTTACGGGGCTGTTCACAGGACGAATGAGGCATCTGGACCAACCATCATACAATATAACATAATAGAATGAGGGCCAGGGTCCAGCAGGACAGGGTGACAAGCGCTCCGGCCAGGAATGACCAGGACGCACATGCTGACCTGAGCGCGGTGGACAGGCTGGGCTGCCCAGCCAGTGACCGGTCAGCCTGGGTTGAGGTGTCCAGCACGAGAAGCTGACACTGGACGGTGATATCTGCTTCCTCCAAAGGTACCAGGTGCCCTTGTGACACCTTCCCTCACAGCAAGGGACATGCCAGGCAAAGCTGCCTATCGGACTGGGGACGTCCCACGGCGAGATAAGCCCTTCTCGGTGAGTTGCGGGGAGCCGTCCACTGATACAATCCTGTGGGGGGAACAGTGTTACATACACACACCCCGACCTGAAGTCTCAGTCTGCAGAATGTACCCTGAGCCACATCGATGCACAGCAGACGAGGCTGCTCACCAAAGCCGGGTCTGCAGAAGAGACACGGGGCGACGGCGGGGCCACGGCCGGGAGGAGGGCTCCCCAGTGCAGAGGGCACTGAGTGCTGTGTGCACACACCACACTCACAACCACACACATACACACACTACCACACAAACATAACCCCACACACACTTGCAAACAGGAGCCAAGAAGAACAGACTCAAAATGAACGCAGTTGTCCCCCTTGGAGGGTGCACGGGACGGCAAATATTAAATAAGGTAAATATTTAAAAAGTAAAAGTAAATCCAACGGACAGTAAGGCAAACTCTAAAACTGAACACAAATAAAAATAAATGGAACTATAAATATATTTATATTTATATATACAGATAAATGTGTGTCTATCTATGTATGTATATACATACATATTAAATAACACGAACAGAGAAAACAATTCAACTAAATTATGAAAACACTTTTCCAATTACACCAGATGGAAGGATGTATCCTGAGGACATCAAAAGCCTGATAATAACTGTTGGTTTTTGGGTTTTTACCTGGTAGATTGATGTTGGTATTTGATTGTGATTCTGCAACTATTTGGTGTGACTTGCAAAACAGAGCAAATACACTTGGCAGTAAAACCAGTTGGAAACTGAGATTCTCACCCTGGAAGGAAGAATTTAAGGAAAACGCTACGGGTTGGGATTAAATTGGAGGAATCATGTGAACAGCTGTTTAAAAACAAGCGTTCTCAGCTCTTCCCACAGCGCCAAGCCCTCAGCTCGCAGCTGCCTTGGAAGCAGCCTGGGACCTCCAAGAATTCCAGGACTGGCGGCTCGTGTCTGGGGCACAGCAGAGGCCTGGAGGGGGCGCCCCCCCCCCCCCGCCACGCTCGGCCCAGCTTGAGCAAAAGGTAAAGACAGTAATGGGTTAAAACATTTCAAATAAAACTGTGCCTGAGCGAGGCTGCCCCCAGCTCACCGACCCCGGTGGACAAGGCACAGCTGCCCCAAGCTCCCAGGTCACGTCCTCCCCCAAACTCCTATCTGCTGGCTGTGTCAACGGGCTACTGTTTCCCAGGACCTCAGGCTGTGTGCTGCAGCTCGCTGTTTCATCGCAGACCAGGAAACAGGCTGAGCCCAGGGACCTTCCACCAGCCCAGGCAGGCGGCTTAGGAGGCCGCACCCCGGAACAGCGAGAGACATGGGGAGCTGCTGTCACCACTTTCCTCCAGACACGAGAGGTTCCCACCATTTCTTGCCAGAAGCTCAAACGTGTGACCTGCGTCCACACCGTTCATTGATTCTGATTGCCCGCTTCAGGAGAAAGGGGAGCCCTCCTTGCTGTAGCCCAAGAAAGGCCACAGGACCAGCTGTGTCCCCGTCTTATTCCTGTGGTCCCGTCACGGAGTTAAGGAGCAGAACTGTGCCGGCCGTCTCCAGGCTGAGGTGGAAAGGGGAACCCTGCCGACCCCCGAGTAAGGCTCGTGGCCGCCTGTCCCTGGATCCACTCAGCCCCTAAGCGTTTGCGGTGCCCTACGTGGCCTGACCTCCCTGGGTCCACCTGCAACTCTGGTGGACTTCACACATGTCACAGACGCCGGGCACATGTGGAGGTGCTGGCACGGCGTCGGTCCCTCACCCGGTCTGAGCGACCCGCCCACCTGCAGGAGACTTGTCCTCACCGAGTGGAAGACACGCAAGACCCCTGACCGCCCAGGTGTACCCAGGAAGCAGGTCGCATGTGTGCCGGGGGCCCTGTCCTGGCTTCCGTGGCCGGGAGGGTGAGCCGGGCAGGGGCACCACATGAGCGAGGCCGCCAGCGCAGGCCATGTCGGGGTGTTGTGAGCACAGGCTCCCGGACGCCCAGGGAACCCCAAGCGACTGAACAAAGCAGTGGGCCTGCTCCCCCTCCAGCCTGGGCTCTTGGCTGCTGAGGTTCATTCTTTTTCTCAAGCCCAGAAGAAAAGTGAGCCTCTCCCACATCCAGGGGATTGAAGAAGGTGGGCTCCGTGGAGCAGCCCGGCCGAGCCACAGCTGAGGACACCAGGATGGGCTGGTGCAGGTCGCACCTGACACAGGCTGGGACACGGCCGTCCCCAGGAGATGTGGCGGCTTCTGAAGAGATGTAGGCAGATGGCTGGGAAAGGGGCCTGTGCCACAGGAGGCGAGAGGGGCGCGGTGACAGCTGCTGGGGGGGGGGGACCATAAACACAGATGTTCCAGAATGCAAAGACACCCCTTTTCTGTTGTTTCAAAGGCTGTGAATCCAACTGAGCTGGGAGGGCGGGGAGCGCAGACCCGATACGCCCGGGTGTGAGCTGCTGATAGAACCAGAGGCCACCGGGTCACAGGCACACAGTGAAGGAGAGGAAACAGAGGCGGTGCGAGCCATGCCAGCTCTCTCTGGGGCCGCGGCCCTGCTCATCTGCCTGTTTTGGTGCACGTGTCCCCTGGCGCTTTGCTCGCTAATCATGCAACATTATAAATAGCAGCGTTAGCTCGTTAGCCAGAGGTCGGGGTGTCCTGCAGCTGTGGACACAAAAAGGCAAGGTGGCACCATCCAGCAGAGAAGCCATCTGGCTCCTGGCCGTGCCCCTGCCATCTCTGCCCGGCCCTCCGGGATCCAGGAAGCTGCGGTCACTTTGCCTTGTTAACACGTGTGCCCCCAGGAACCCCTGTGGCCTGGGTCAGAAGGGGCTCAGAGACAGCGGGCCTCACAGTCTGTTTCCATCTGAGCCACAGCCCCCCTCAGCACCAGCGACCCCCCTTCCTGACAATATGCGTAGGGTACTCCCCAGCCCTGTGTGTCTGCCGCTTTCTGCAAATGCACGTTTCTTCTCTTGTATGGATGCCAACTGCTCCCCCAGGGCCACATTCTCCTGGGGACAAAGGGGAGACAGTCCTTGGTGTGCACAGCTTTCCTAAGACAGTAGATGGCAGTGCCCCGAAAACTTGGCCTGTGCCAGGGCCCAGCTTCTCATCTGTTTGCAGGGGTGTGGGTGCCTGGCGTGTCCTGGGGGGGCCACCCTCAGCCCTCAAAGGCTACCCCGTCCTCAGCCCCAGTCTCACAGGTTGAGGGCTCAGCTCCCCAGGAATTGGACGCTGTCGCTGCACCAGGCGACACTGCCCCAGCCCTCAGCGAGTAAGTGGAGGGAGAGCTCTGTTTACTTCTCTGCTGTGCGGGTGCCCGAGAGTGACACCCACTTTAGAGGTGCCCCTGAGCAGGCTGGCTCCCCAGCTCCTGGCCTCACCCACACCCTCCCACCTGTGGTCTCCACCCAGCCTCCCCTGACCTGGCCGGTCTCCACACCACCCCTGCTTTACCCAAGTCTGTTTCTGCTGCGCCCTCCTCATCCCCGCCCACGCCGTGCCTGGCCAGGCCAGGGGCAGCCTGAGTGCCCCGCAGACCCCGCCCTTCCTGAAAGTCACTGGGCGTCAGGGAAGGACCATAGTGGGGGCTGATCCAAGGCCACGCAGCGGTCCCAGGCCTCCTCTAGGAGAACACAGCAGGGACACCTGGGGACCCTCCCTGAGTAACCTCCTTCTGAGCCCCTGCTCTTCCCTGACCTTCCTCCCTGTTCTGGGATGTCATGACCTCTACAGAGGTCAGAACTGGGGGCTGACAGACCTGAAAGCAAGGATGAGAAGAGGCACTGCCCGCGGGTCCTCCCGTCACTTGGACGCCTGGGGAAGTGCTGTGGAGACGCCTGAGGCTGGTGGCCCCAGGGATGCCGCTGCTGGGCCCCCGATGAACACAGCTGCCCTGTTCCCTGCCGGCCACACGCCTGCCACGCCCGGGGCTCCAAGCACACGGGGCCTGGACGTGGATCTGCCACCTGAAGACAGTGCAGCCTTTCCGCCATGAAAACCTAAAGCAGAAAAGCTTTCAAAGGTCCAAGAGGTTGCCCCTGGGGCAGATGGGTCTGCCTGTGGACGGACGTCTGTGTCCTGCCCCTCCCGTCCTCGCAGAGCCAATCCAGCCGGGGTCTCAGCGAGCGACTTCCAGTATCAACACACTTCTCAGCCCTCGCTTGAATGTCCAATGTGTATTTTTCTGGTACAATTTCTGCTGCTCGTCAGAAGGAAGCACTAGCCTGGCGGGGAGGGGTGGGTTCTGGTCTGCGGAGGGGAAGAAGGGGCGAGGGTCTCCTAACCGAGCACGGACTAGCTGCCCTCTATGCCGCATGAAATCAAATCCATCCATGGACTGCAATGCTTAAGATCTGTCTCAACATCCATGTTCTTTGCCGTCGTTCACTCACTCGGCCACCCGTGGACTCACTCCAATGGTGGCTGGGCACTGGCTCACCTGTGCTCCCCCCGACCTTTCTATTTGCCGCTCCTCCTGCCCTCTCCTGCGTTCAAGCCGGAGCCTCCCACCTGCAGGACTCTCCTCCCCTGTGCTCTGGGAGGTGGGAATTCCACCTCCTGCAACCAATTTGATAATTTGCATTTTCTGGAATCACACCCACGTACCAGTTTACCCGCTTACGTCCGCAGTTGCAGGCAGTCGAAACGGACAGCTTCAGTCCTCTGCAGCCGCTAATCGTGTTTCAGTTCACTTTCTGCTGAGAGTTACCAGGAATTTAAATTTTTTGATTTGTAAAGTACGTAGCACATTGAGTTTTCCTTCTGTTCTTGTTTTCCTCCTGATTTACTCAGCAATTTCTATTGTTTTCCTAAATTCCTCAGCTGAAAGAACGTTAATGTTTTATTTTACACTGTGAATGAACCTCAAAGTATTGCTTTGGTCAGATGCGTGCTTTGTGTGTCCTCGGGATAAACACCCAGCAGAGCTACACAACCTGTACACAAAAGTGACGACAGCAGCAAACCTTGACCTGGAGCTGACATTACCGATGTTCTAGGCGTCCAGATCACTGAGGTCTGTTGCGATTACTCCTCAGCTCCAGTTTTGTTTTTACTGTTTGTTTGATATAATGATTCACCTGTTTCAGGAATTTCGGAGTTTTCTTTGTGGCTGTGTTTAAACTTCTGTGAGCATCTGTCAGCATTTGACAAAGCCCCTCTTGGATCAAATGGTGTGTGACTGCCTGTGTGTGCACACACGTGTGCAGGGACACTCACGTACCCAATGACACGGGTTGTGGAAGCCGCCGTGTGGCTCCCTATAGACAGTTTCTTCCACTGCAGGGGTTGTGCTTGGGTGACCATGATTTTTGCTACAATTTCATGTATATTTGTTGTTCCAAGTGGTTTTTACAGTTGTTCTGTGTGCCTTGGTATTTTATGATGCACTGTGCAAAGCTTTGTAACTTTTCTAAAACATAGATTATCTCCCCTATCGGGGTGAAATATCTTGCTTTCATTTTTATAGCTTTGCTTGAATCTACTTTGCCCAGCAGTAAGAGGACCACAAAACCCACCACAAATAACCTTCGAAATGTAAATGCAGCGTGTAGCTGCAGGTGCATCCGCCTGCCGGCACCCAGCCCTTCACGCAGCTGCTCTCAGCTGCGCTCCCAGCAGACGGCTGCATCTCGTTCCTGCTTTGGGTGAGTCCCCCGGAGGCACACGTTACCCTGAGCCCACAGGGTAACCCTCATCCCACCTTCTGCGTCTATGACAGCCCTGTGGCCCTGGGTCCCTGCTATAGACTCGTGTATGTGCCCAGTTCCTATGCTGAACCCCCAGTGTGATGGAGGTGGGGCCCTCAGGGATGGGATCAGTGTTTCATGAAAGGGACCCCACAGAGCTCTCTCTTCTCTTTGCGCCAACTGAGGGCCCAATAAGAAAACGGCCGGCTGTCTGCAGCCCTGAAAAGGGTCCTCACCAGAACCTGACCATCCTGGCACCCTGACCATAGATGTCCAGCCTCCAGGACTGGGAGAGGTACACGTCTGGGGTCTGTGGTGTTTGGCCGGCGGCCTGACCAAGTTTTCTCCTTGGCAGGTCCTGTCTGCGGGTGTCCGTGGGTGACAGGCTGCGTGGTTACTGCTGGAAACACCGCTGGACCTCACCCCGCGGCCCTCCCTTCACCAACCCAGAATCTCCTCTCTGATTTCCAAAAGCACATACGGATGTGCGTTTCCATAGGGGGTGACGAGTGCTGCCCAGACTATGTCCTGGAACTGCAAAGTCACGTCCCTGAAGGCACAATGACCGCCCCTGACCCCCAAAGTACCCCCCTAAGGGGCCTGAAAAGACACTGACAGGGCTTCATGGGGGCACTTTGGTCCAGGGTGTCCCCCACCTGTCAAGTCCCAGCACCTGAGCGAGAACAGGTGTTACCACAGAGCAGCGCGGGGGAGGGGGAGCCTCTAACACCCACCGTCCGCAGCCTCAGAAGGAAAACTGGATAAACCGAAATGAGGGGCTCGGGTCTGCTCTCCCTGGTACCTAAAGACCCCCTCCCAACACCTCCTCTGGCTGCCTTCCTGGGTTGTCTGTTTTTTTTCTTTTTCCTATTTATCGATGTCATTTCTTCTTCACTGGATCTGCATAATCTCCATTAGAATTCACTGGGATTATTTAAAAAAAAACAACTGCCTACCCCAAAGGTCTGGCCAAGCACTACAGCTGGAGCAGGTGTGGCACCCAGGTGACGGCACCGCCGAGCAGGCCACCGGGGCCTAGAGCCCCACCCCTGGGCAGCTGCAGGCACCAGGTGGCCCCCTGAGGCTGCCTTTCCTGCTGCCGCCCATTCTTCCTGGGACCCCAATGCTGTGTTTACCAAAGGGAAACTGGGGAGCCTCTCCACAGGCCTCCACGCAACCAGGCTTCTCAAAATGCAGAAGCAGGAAGGGTGGTTTTAATCTAAGATAATAAATCATTTTGTGCTGCAGGTTTTACAAGCCTCTGTTGGTTGTCACTGCAATAAAATTTGATCAAACAGTGTCATCCAGTGGGGAAAGGAGCCAGCAGTCCCCAGGGGCAGAGCCATCTGAGCAACCAGTGTTAACAGTACGGGTGCCTTCTCGGGTGCCTTTTGTGCACAGCGGGCCGTCCTCCCGCCAGCGTGGGGGGGACCCCATCTCTGCTCCAGCCTGCCCTGCCCTCTCCCTCTGCCGCCTCTATGTTTCCCGACCACTTTCGTTTCACAAGAGCACAATTTGAATCATTATCAGCTCCTGACCATTGCTTCAGCCTCTGCTATCTCCCCGAACAAAAGCAACAATATTCGATTCAACCTGCTCGTGTGTCAAAGAGAAAACGCAGGTGATTAAGCTCTGGAGGCCTCATTTGCTTTGGATGAAATGCACATGCCTGCGTCATGTCTCACTTAGACACACCCAGCCCTGTTCAAAGCCCTGGCTTCAGAATGCTCAGCTGATGAGCGAAATTCTTTATGGCGCCAAATGGTCCTTGAACTGTGGATGCCTGGGGCAGATGGACTGACAGGCCGGCATATTTGCACACAGAAAAAACACCCACTTGCTTATGTGCAATATTTCACTGCACAGTGAGGGAGCTTTGTGGCTCTGAGTGGGCCCTGGATCGGCGTGAGGGACCCTCGCCCCAACACATGGAGCAGGGGGGCCACTCTGCCATCTGTCTGGGGCTATAAAGGTGAGTACTCCCTGTGGGGACAGAGCCAGGAGTGCAGTTTCCAGGCTCTCGGCCTCATGTGGAAGGGTGCTGGCTCGGGAAGTAGATGGCCATCAGCTGTGACTAGTTGGCCATCAGCTGTAACCAGTTAGCCATTGGCCACTGACATAACTGCCGTGGCTGAGCTAGCAGGCCCAGATTGCAGTTAGCAAGTGAGGTTGGTTGGGAGAGAAGCAGATGGCGGATTGTGGATCGTGTGGCTCCTGCTTCCTGTGTCTCCAACCCAGCCACAAGCGGGAATATAGTGGTATGACTCCCCTATCTATGGCTCCGTGGGTGTTCCTTTTTGGCCTCACCATGTCCTGCTGTCATGCGGGGAGTCCGGTGAGGTCTCTGGTCCCGCTCCCCACATAAGAACGCAGGACATGGTGAGGCCAAAAAGGAACACCCACGGAGCCATAAGTAGGGGAGTCATACTAGTATATTCTCGCTGGTGGCTGGATCCACACTGTCCGCAACCAGCCATCCTAACTGCAATCCGCGCTTGCCAGCCCAGCCACCATCTTCTTGCTGGCCCCCATTTGCTGCTAGCATAGCCACAGCAGTTATATTAGTGGCCAATGGCTCACTGGTTACAGCTGACGGCCAACTAGCCACAGCTGATGGCCATCCAATCACAGTTGATGGCCATTTACTACCTGAGCCAGCACCTGTCTATGTGAGGCCGAGAGCCTGGAAACTACTTTCTGGGGCTCTGCCCCCATACCTGCATTCTTAACGCAGGGAGCGGGAGCTGAGACCCTGCGTCTGACACCCCTGCATGACACTGCAGTGAGTCGTGCGTCAGCCCACCAAGAATACATGGTAACGACATGGCGTCTGGGGCTCCCCAAGCTGGAGGGAGAGGCAGAAACGCCCATGACCCCAAAGCTGCTGCAGGACAGGCGGATGGGCTGGTGGGCTGCTGGTGACCTTGGCTGGGCCACTGTCCATGGTCAGGACTCAATTTCCAGGCCCGCTCAATAAAGGGGTTGGGCTGATGACCTCGGAGGCTCCTGCCAGCCCTCCCGTTTTATTATCTTAATTGTGTGCTATTGACTACCCGGAGGCCAGTCACCCCTGCGAGGCGTGTGAGCGGCTTTGCCTATTGATCTCAGCATTACTTCCCGGCTGTCAGAGCAAACTCCCCAAAGTGACTTTCATTTGGCATAAAACAAGCCACACCGTGTTGGCTGAAGTTGTTTTAACTTTCTAATTGCCTGTGATGAGGTGATAACATTGCAGACTTGAAAGGCTGTGGGGCGTGGGGGGCCTCGAAGACCCCCCCCCCAGTGCCCGGGTCAGGGCGGTGCCACCTCCGCCCTCACTTGTCTCCGTCCGCATGTGAAGGTCAGGGCCACAGGATGCCAGTCACCACACAACACGACATCACGGGCTTTCCTGGGTGTTTTTCTCAGCCGTGTTCATGACAAGAACCTCCTAAAGTCCCCATCTCCAAATATAGTCACGTGGGGGTGGGACTTCAGCACTTGAATCTGGGGACACACGGGTCAGGCCACAGCACAGAGAAAGCAGGGAGGGAGCAAGGAGGGCTGGGGCTCCCTGAGCATGTGAAAGACCCTGAGTCAGAAGGACGTGGGGACCAAGATTTAGAAAGGACGCCGTGCCTGCCCTGAGGCCCCACCATGGCCCTTGGGGTCAGGGGCTGAGGCACAGCGGACCAGAGGTCACTGACAGGGGACGAGATATCCAGGAAATGGGCCACGAGAGAGACGGCTCGTCATGTGGCTGCTGCAGGCACCACCAGGAACGACAAGGCAGGGAGGAACGGTGCCTGTGACCCACGTTATGTGCTAAACTATCCCCCAGATGCGTATGTTGCCATCCTAACCCCCAGGACCTCAGGATGTGACTATATTTAAAGATGGGCCATTAAAAAGGTGGTTAAGGTAAAATGAGGTCATCTGTATGGGCCCTGACCCAATGTGACTGGGGTCCCTGTAAGAACAGGAGATCAGGACACAGACACACACACAGGGACGACCACGTGAGGACACAGTGAGAAGGGAGCCTCTGCGAGCTGGGAAAGAGGCCTCAGGGGAAGCAGCCCTGCTGGCACCTTGACCTTGGACGTCCAGCCTCCAGGACGGAGACCGTGAATGTCTGCTGTGGATGCTGCCATCGGTGGGACCTGGGCCGCTGAGCTAAGGCAGCTGGCGAACACTGGGTCCTGTCTGATGTGCCTTTGAGTGTCCCATCCCTTATCATGGCACTGGCTCACTAAATGCCCGCTGAACTGAATCCATTATTACCCTTAGGACATTAAATGTCCTTCATTTGTCACAAAGATATCACTCAGGCTTCCACAGGGCTTCTCAGCCCCCGGACAAATGAGCAGCTACGTCAACAAACACTGTCGAGTCACTTCACGCCCTCCCTCCCTTCGTCCCACTGTTAAGGGTCCACTGGGGCTCCTGGTCTGTGGTCAGCAGGGGACCACCCCCTTTGCAGGCCCCCCCATTGTCACCTGCACCGTGAATCGATGTACATTTCTCTGCATGTAAGTGTCCGAGTTCTCAGGGGACTGATAGCTCCACAATAGCTGTCCCAAAGGAGGTAAACACTGCCACTCTCTCCAAGTTAACGCAGAGGGGTCATCTTATAAGCAGACAACACCTTCGAATGTTTAACACGGCTGACTCCCTGGGTGATCGGGAGAGCCATCCTGTTTGTCACGGTCCTCACCGCCCCATCTTTTCTCCCCGGGGAATTTACCAAAAGCAATACTGGAATTCCCCAGGGCAGACAGTGTTAATGGGGGCCATACGCAGCCAAAGCCTTGTCCACGCTGTTTGGAACAACCCAGCATGATCCACGATTTGGGAGAAAAGGGCCCAGAACACCCTGAGAATGGCCGTCGTTCTTAGAGAGAAGCCACGACGCCACCAGTGCCAGGCGGGTGGCAGCATTACTCCCCTGCGTGGGAAGGTGGTGCTCTGTCTGCTTCCAGTGTCTGGGTGGAAATGTGGGGCCCACACCATGTCAGGACCCGTGGACCCCCATGCTGGAGGGCCACGTGCAGAGGTGGGCGCCAAGGAGGGCGCAGTCTGGCCCGTGTGTGAGAGGCTGACTTCACAGTCCCCTTCTGTTCCCAGAGGAGCTTTGGCTCAGACAATACGATTTGGTTCAGAGGCTCAACAGGCCACATTCAGCAGCCTCCTGTGGAATTGTTGCTCGTGTGGCGGCTGGAGGGCGAGGGCGGGATGCTCATGGGCCCAGGTCATCGCTGCTGACTCAGGGTGAGCCGGCTTCCTCGTCTGGAAGAGACTGTAGACCCCAATGGTGGGGTGATCCCTCTTCCCGAGAAAGCAAGAGGAGAGAAGAGGAGGTTAAGTTGACAGAGTGGCACAGAAGCAAAGCCATCAGCAGTGGCTGTTGTGACAGCCGGTGCCCTCAGAGCCCCTGGCAGCTGACATGCTGAATGGCAACCCCACCTCTTGGAGGCTCAACCACTGGACCCACTGGCAGCAGCTGGATTGTGGCCCAAGGGTCTCCTTCCCCACCCCTGGCACGTTTCTTCTTGAGTGTGTCCCTGGCATCGTGCTTAATTCAAGGTCCCCAAGCAGCTCTTTGGGGTTTGATCAGCATGTGGTGATGTGGGAAAGTGGTGTTATTATCTGATAAATTTATCATGTGTGGTATTATGCTTGTTGGTTATGAAAAATCAGCGGTTGCCTGGTTACCAAAATTGTGTATCAGCTCCCGAACCTCCAAGGCTTCAGAGCCAGGCTTGCTGGTTTCTTAGGGTTGTAACAGAGGCTCTGGACAACACTGAGGGGCCAGAGACAAGCTGTCCCGCTTAGAAAAAGCACCCAGTAAGCGTCCGTGGCTGTGGTTTGTGGTCGCACTCAGCTTTAGGAGAGGAGAGGACAGGAAGATATTTCAGGCTCACCTTCCCCACCAGGGAAGACCAGATACCTGGGGGTGACAGCCCCTCTCTAGGGCACTTGGGAGAGTCCCGTGTCCATTCCAGAGGCCCGGATGCCTTGCTTTTCCCACAATAGCCGAGTTCTGCCGTGGGCTCTGGAGTGGGTCCAATCTTGAATCCGGTGTACTGAATCTGAGCTCTGTGTTCTCCAGTCTTCCTGTATTGCCTGTCCTCAATGGTCTGTCCCCTCTGTGGGGTCCCTCAGCCACCACACAGGGCCTGTCCCATTGGGATGAGTCCCACTTGTGAAACTGTAGTGGACGGGAGGGTGTAGAAGACACCCTGAGAAGCGGAGCCCAAACCCTGACCTGTGAGCTGCTCCCGGTCCCTGCAATCGCACTTGTCACCCCCTCTCCTGTTCACCCATCTCTTGTCTTACAAGCTGGAAGTTCTTCCTCGTGTCCCCTTGCCCCACGCCACATACAGGGAGCAGATTCCAGCCAGCTGAGGGAGATAAGGCAGCCGGCCCCGATGTGGGTGCCCCTGGGAGCCCTGTGGTTACATCAACCTAGCCCGAGACAGCGAGAGTTGGATGCAGATTTCATTTAAAGCTGTTTCAACTTTCCCCAAATTGTGATCAAAATGCATCACCCCAACTTCTGTCTATTAAATCTTTCTGCTTGTGTCCCACCCTTCACCAGCCCCCTCACACCTTTGCCTTTACGGAAAAGGGCTCCTATGAAGAGGTTTATGAAAAAGTTGTGTTCACAAAACAATGTGTATAATTGTATGTTGGGTGAGGAGCGTCGTCTGCCTCCCAAGGGTGTTTTAAAAACTGAATGAACTAAGGGTCGTGGATGAGGTTGTTGTGAAGAGAAACAGAACAGACGTGAGCTCTTCCATTTGCTGTTTCTTTCATTTGTACAGTCAGTAAATGGGCAACCTGAGCCCTGGGGCCAGGAACTGTCCCGGGTGCTGAAAGCTCCACGGGCACTGCCCATGGGCACAGAATCCCAGACAGAGGCCACTGAGCCCTCACCACCGCTGTGGTGGCTTCCACTGATTCATATTTCACTTTCATTCATCCACCCATTCGCTCATTCTCTCAGGTGTCTCTGCCTCGGCCATCCATGCCGTTGTCTCCGTCCTTCCAAGCCTTGCTCTGACCTCCCCTCCCCTGGCTGCCAGGAGACCCAGCACACCTGGCCCTGCCGTGCTCGCCACATGGCACCGTCAGGCGCTGTCCACACATCTTGCTCCGCTCTCTGAGTTTTTCCTGTAGGTGGAGCATGGACTCTGGAGCCTGACGTCCAAGGTCCCGTCTGGGCTCCAATGTGCTGGTCCAGTCACGTGGTGCTGTGACCGTCTCCTCTTCAGTGACGTGGCAGGTCTGTAAGGTGACTGTGAGGATTAAATAGATTGATAGATAGATACAAGCCGTTGGAAAGCTGTGCTTGCCACATGCTAAGTGTGCTCATGCTCATCTGCCCTTATTCTTATGTCCCTGATGGCTGGGGAGCCCCCCGCTCATTCACTCTTTGGCCCGTGTCCGCCTGCACAATGCAAGCCCTGCGAGAGGGTCCGGGTTGCTTCCTCTCTCTGCAGGCCGCACTCTCATCCACGACACTCGGCTCAATTCTTGATTCCAAGGCGATTTATTTACTCCCCCACTAAAATGTAAATCCCACCAGGCCTGGGACTTTGGCTGTTCCATCATGGGCTGGGGTCCCAGCCCCCGGAACATGGTCCCACACATGGCAGGCACTGAGTACACAGCTGTGAATGACTCTGGGTCTGCCCGACAGGCAGGCTCAGCCCCCTCACTTCTGCAGATTCTTCCCGGCCCCAGGTTGACCTCTGTGGAGAGGAACAAGCACCCCTTCTCTTCCATTGCACTTTTATTTCTAGAAAATTCATTTGTTTGGGAAGGCAGGTTTGCTTCTTCCGAGGAATAATTTCCTCGCCTATTTTTATTTTAAGCTTATAAACTTTGGAAGGAAACAAGCTCCACTCCTGTGAAAAAGCACCCCGACAGAATTTCTGCCAACACCTGCTATGCGATATCATTAATAAATTACTAGAATATTGCAGCATCTTAAACGCTCATCTGCTTCAAGCCATTTGAAAGGAGCTGAACTTTTCTGGGCTGGATGCCAGTGACCGTCTGGCGGCCTGTGGAGCATGAGTGGGGGGGGGAGGGGTGGCTGCAGACCGGGAGCCCTGCTTTCTTGTTGGGAAAGTAATATGTTGCCTTCTGCTCAATTACTCTCATCCCAAATCTCACGTATTTCCCACTCACATTTTTCTAAAGCGAACAGAGAGGCAGGAACATTCAAGACATTCCTGTAGGACGATTAAAACTTGACACAGCCATGCAATATAATTTTTTTAATGTAGTAGAATATTGTCTACATTTTCTTAACACTTAGCAACCTGGTTTCTGAGGATTCACAAGGATGCCCACGGGCTTCTCTGGTGCTGTCGCCCTCGCACTGGACCATGCCAGGGAAATGCGTGTTTCTGTGCCCAGGGACCTGCGCCCTGAGAGGGTGCGGGGTCTTAGTGGCACAACCCTAGGCGTCTGCACAGCCCCTGGCACATTGAGGGCCAATGGTGAACAGGTTTAATGAAGAACAAGAAGAAAGACAATGTAGGATATTTGTTATGGCCTTTAATTTATGCCAGTCAATATCCATGTTTGATTTTAACATGGAGGACGTCATAATGTATCTCAACAGACCAGTGGGAAGAATATTTTCCTTCCCTTTCAAATGAAGTGAAACAAAAGTGAGATTTCTGCTTCTCAAACACACGGGCGCTCCCGTGTAAACGCTGTAACTGTCGGTAACCAGACAAATGCTGCACTGCCGTCTTCACACACGTTAACTCATGCAGTTCTTACAAGAACCTAAAAAACAGATGCAATAGACCGAACTGAGGTGAGAGAAGTTAGGAACGTGTCCAAGGCCCACAGCTAGTGAGTGGCAAGGCTGGGTGGCATTCACAGCCTGTGGGTCTGACTCGAGTTCAAACTCTCAGCCCTTCTGGAACCAGGCGCAGGACCCTTTTCTGAAAGACCAGCTTCAGGCTGCAGAGGGGAGAGGGCCACCCCAGGCCTGGAGGTCACAGCTTTCCCCTCAGAGCCTGAAAGGAAGCCCATTACTGACCTTGAGGAGGGAGAGGGGCTGAGCTGGGCGGCATCCAGGCAGCAATTGCTGGACACTCGCGAGTCAGCAGAGGCTGATCTTAGCGTGTGCCTGACTCTTGTCATTGGAAACAGTAACAGGACTTGGATCCTCCTGGTGTGGGGCTGTGGGTGGAAACTGAGTGAGCTATTACTCTCTAAGGAGAAAGGTGACTTTCAGAGAGACACCAACATAAATCCAAGATGAAAATAGCACAGACCGGGTCTCCGTCTGCTCACGCACAGGGAGTGAGGGCGGTGGGGTGAGTAGTGTGTGCTGCAGGGTGGCTTGGGATGGCGAAAACCAGCGACGGTCACCTCAACCATTGTACATATAAAGTGAATTCACGTGGTCAAAGGCATCTTGTTACCAGGTTTCTGTTCCTGCCTTGCAGCCGTCTCGTGTTAACCCTTGCTGACGGTTCTCCTGCCCCAAGGAAGCATCACCCTTTCTCGTTCCTCCCTGACCCGCGGGGCCCCCCACAGCTGGCTGTATTGTCACCCCCACATTCATGTACGGAGTGTCTTCATATCCACCTGCAAGGGAACCGTCAGCCAGTCTCAGGGGTCTCACCCGTCTGCTCTCTGTAAGCAGCCTCCTCATTCTAGTGGCAAAGACATTGTTCTCGGATTTCTTGACCCAAATCCAGGCTCCACTGCTTGCTGGCTGTGGGAGTTTGGGAAAGCTGCTTAACCTCCCTGCACTACAAAGACAGTGATTCTACCGCTCACCTCGTGGGTATGTGGTCACCCACTAAAACTCTACACACGGCTCCTGCCACACAGTCGATGGCGCACGTCCACTTCACTGGTGCAGAATGGTCTCGCCTCATTGTCCTTCCACGTTTTTCTGCAGGTTTGGTGTATCCCTGTGTGGCCATGTAACTCCTTTGGTAAGTCTCGGGTAATAAAGTGTCCTAGTGTCATTTTAAGTCACAAAACCCAGTTTTAGATCAGCAATTAAAATAACCAGACCCTGGAAGTATCACAGCTCTGGACTTTATTCAGATTTGAGTCTTTTCCATCCCACAGTTCAGGCCCGGAGTCAGGAGTGGGCGTGCATTTGGGGAGGGAGAGGTTTCTCTTTTCTCTTTCCTGGCTTAGTGCTGGATCCTCTGCAGGCGGAATAATTTAACAAAAGAAATCCAAAACTCGTACTTCGAAAACTGAAAAAATTGTTGGAAAAACTAAAGAAAATCCACGTAGGTAGAAAGACTTCTCATGACCATGGGTCAGAGGACTGTTGGTGAGAATGTAAAATGTTGTAGTCACTCTGGAAAACAATCTCGAATTTCCTCAAATGTTAAGCACAGTGATGCCATCTGACCCAGCAAGCCCACTGCTAGGCACCCACCCAAGAGAAGTGGAGACGTGCACGCGCATGTTTGTGGCAGCTTTGTAATAGCCCAAGAGAGGAAATCTGTACACCAGCTGATGAACAGATAAGTAAAATGCGCCCTACGCACAGTGGACGCTGATCCAGCCGTCAGCAGAGGTGAAGCGCTCATACGTGCTACGGCATGAACGGTCCTTGTGCTTGGGGAAGGAGCCGGTCGCAGAAGCCACACACTGCGTGATTCCATGCACGTGACACATGCAGGTGAAGCCGTGTGTACTTAGGGTTTCGGGTGCGGGTTTGGGCTCATGGACAGAGACTGCTAACGGGCACGAGGCCTCTTTGTAGGATGAGGGCAGTGCTCTGACGTGGGTTGTGGCAATGTTTGCAGTTCCACATGAACAAACGAAAAAATTTTGAATTTTATAATTTAAGTGGATGAATTGCCTGGTGTGTGAATTTTATGTCTATAAAGCTTACTTCAAAGGAATTACTAAGATTAATATTTTGCTGCTCTGAGGGTGTTTACTTTCTAACACAAGTGGAGCAGTTTTCAAGGGCATGGGTTTCAGGCTGGAATTTCAGGACTGAAGTGACATGTGGGACATGTCCTTTGGGCACAGAGCTACCCATGGCACCAAAAGGAAAGCATCGTCTCAAGCAGATGCTTTGTCTGCATCAGGAGGAGCCAGCTGACACCCGGGCAATGCTGGGAGCTAATCCTGTCCTTGAGACATTCAGCCTCTAGGGGGTCTGAGTGAGGCCAGACCCTGGGTCCTTATCTCTGGCCCCCCCACTCCTTCCCCACCCCCCTACCCCCGCCACTCCCCCACAGCCCAGTTTAGCAGATGCCATCTGTCCGCTGCTGTGATAAGACAGGAGTACTTCCTCTGAACACCCTGGGGATTCTGTGAAGCTGGATCAGGTGGTGAAAAGGTGCCTTCAGACCAGAGAGGCTGCTGACCTCAGGGTAAAGTGATGGCCCTTCAGACGCGCTGAGTGGGAGGGTCTCGGAGCTGAGCCCCTGGCTGCTTCCTCAACAGGCCGCCCTGCCGTGTGGAGGATGGGCTCTCAGACTTCCGTGTGCACAGGATTCAGCGGGGATGAGGGGCAGCAAATGGGAACTTCTTTCAACCTCAGATTCCCAGGCTCCATCTGCAAAGTTCCCATTCAGTCTGCTCAGGCACCTGCATGGTATTGAGTAGCCCTGGGCCCCTCGGCAACCAAATGCTCTCTGGAAAGGAGAGCAGACACCCTCACTCCAGGGCCTGGGCTGCAGGCTGCTGGACGTGTGGGCCAGTCTCTGCCGGCGGCCATGCCCTCGGGGACGTGCCCACCTCCTAGCGTTAGATGCCACTGGTGTACTGACAAGTCCCAATGGCTGTGTCCAGCCCCAACTCTCCTCAAATGCAAATGGTTCTCTAAATGGTGCGTTCACCATTTCTGCTGGGTTTTCCCCTTCAAATTAACATGTTGAAAACAAATTACCAGAGAGTCCATCCTTTCTGCCATCAGGCTGCCCACCCAGAGTCTGGTCCTGCATGTTCGTGGCAACTCCACCCTTCTAGGTTCTTGGCAAACAAACTTTGAAGCCCTGTGACGCCTCTTTCTCTCACCCTCCACACTTCATCCGCAGGCCAACCCTACTTGGCTCTGCCTTCCACACATGTGAAATCCAAGTGCATCTCCCCAGCCCCTCTGGCAGCCACCCTGGCCCAGCCATTGTCTTTTCCGGGGCCAACAGAGCCCCTTCTGGGTTCCTACCTTCACCCCCAGTACCTGCAACCCGTCCTCATACAACCCACACCATCCATTTCAGCCGAGTTCTTGGCTCAGAACCCTCCAGAGGCTCTCGCCTCAGTTGGCATAAAACACACACCCCGTGCACAACCCTCCAGGGCCCCTCCCCTCTCTCAGCTCTCTGAACGTTTCTGTCCACTCTGCCCCACGTCCCCCTCTGGCCACTCCCGGACGCTCCGGACAAGCTGTGCTCTCTCTTCCCTCTGCCTGCCTACCTCCTCACGTCTAGACCTGCTCAGTCACCCACTTCCTGCGAGTCCTTCTTGGTCACTGGTTCAGAGTCACATCCCTTCTGTTTCCTCAGCAGCACGTGTCGCCTTCGCATGACATTCTCACTTGGTGGCTTAATTGCTTCATGCTCAGCTGCTTCCTGAGGAAGCAGTCTGTTCCATCCCCAGGCCCAGAGCAGCAGCAGGCTTGGAGGAGGCTTTCCAGGGACGGTCCTAAGTGAGGAGGACAGAATGCAGGAGCTGGAGCCCTCTGGCACCAAGAACAAGGGTCATGGGAACCCCTGCTTGTGTGCAGACAGGGGCCCTTCATTCTGTGTGGCAGAGCCTCGAGCCCAGCGAGGGCCAGAGGGGTTTTCTCAAAGCCCACAGCTGAGTCAGCATTTCCAGCCTACAGGGGTGAGAACAGGCAGGGCCGGGCCCCAGCCAGCCACGGCAGTAGAGGGGACGAGGGATGGAGACTGGGTCACTTTTCCTAGAACCGGTGTGTCCAGCTGCCTGCTCAGACCCCCTCGGGGTCAGCGGCCCCAAGGAGAAACACAGCCTGACCCTTCTCACCGTGCTGCGGTGCGGGCGTGCAATGAGAGTGGGGACCACAGAAGCAGAGGAGCGATGGCCCTGCATCTGGGCTCCACGGCAGGACACCAGGAGAAGGGCTCCAGGCAGAAGGCAGACCTGGCATGTGCTTCAGCACCCGCGGGGTGAACAGCTCCTGGGAGGGGCTGGAGGAAGCCCCACTTTCTAAGGGGGGAAGCTGAGCAGGGGCTCTCAGCAACTGTGGACTGAGTCCCGGCCTCTCGGGCTAAGAAAAACACCACAGGGCCGGCCCGGTGCCTCAGGCAGTTAGAGTTTCGTGCTCCTAACTCCGAAGGCTGCCGGTTTGATTCCCACATAGGCCAGTGGGCTCTCAACCACAAGGTTGCCAGTTTGATTCCTCGAGTCCCACAAGGGATGGTGGGCTCCGCCCCCTGCAACTAAGATTGAACACGGCACCTTGAGCTGAGCTGAGCTGCCTCCCAGATGGCTCAGTTGGTTGGAGCGCGACCTCTCAACCACAAGGTTGCCGGTTCGACTCCCGCAAGGGATGGTGGGCTGTGCCCCCTGCAACTAGCAATGGCAACTGGACCTGGAGCTGAGCTGCGCCCTCCACAACTAAGATTGAAAGGACAACAACTTGACTTGGAAAAGTCCTGGAAGTACAAACTGTTCCCCAAAAAAGTCCTGTTCTCCTTCCCCAATAAAATCTTTTAAAAAAAAAAAAGAAAAAGAAAAGAAAAGAAAAACACCACAGTTTATTTCCACCACCAAGCATGGGTTAACTTCTTATTTTCATTTGAAGCCCCAATTTCCATGCTAAAGTGAAGTAATAAGTAGCAATAAAATCGGCTCATCCTGCATTTGTTTCCCCAGCAAGGAACAATCAATTACCTGAGAGGTGTTGACGGCTTCGGATAAACGGTGACCCTGCAAGGTGCAATTGGCGAAGTGTCACTTTTATTCATGGCCGCAAATCCGAGAATGGGCTCGTCTGCATTTTAATTATTGGAAAGCACTTACCACCCTTGCTTTAATGAATTATATAAAATGTAAGCAATTATATTTTATAAATAAAAGCAATGGGCACGGTTTGAGGATGCTCTGGTCACCTGCAGAGCCACACGAATTCCTGTCACCTCACCCTCCGTCCTCATCGTCCCTGGCGGTGCTCCCCATGCGTTCCGTCTGTCGTGTCCCTCTCCCCTTTGTGCTGGGAACATTTAGCTTAGAGGTACAGTCCTACCCCAAGGACTGCAGGGTGCCCTGGTTTGAGGGATAACTGGGGCACTGCCATGTTGGAGCTGCCCTGTGCCCCACACCCAGTGGACGACGTGGCCAGTGCAGGGCCGAGACCACCCTGTGGGCGGTGAGCCCCTGAGCCCCCCAGAGCTGTCCTCCACCTTCGTGCTTCCCACAGAGAGGGGCTCCATCTCCTGGGTCAGCCACGCCCGTCTGCTGGACGTTTCTCACCAGGAGGGTCAAGGAGGCTTGAACGCCCCCCCATGGGCCGCAGGGAGCCCCACAACCCTCCTCCTTCGCATGGGCTCCTGGAACTCACGCCCAAATGTGAAATGATCAAATGTGATTGTGCGAATGAGGATTTTATTCGTGACAGGACGGGCTTCGTTTCTGTCCAAATGATAGTCCCTTCGTCACTGTGTCTGCTGCACCCCTTGCAAACCTGTCATCAAAGTACAAGATCTCAGCCAGCACTGAGAGCGAGTTTTCTCTGATGGGGGGACCGGTGCTGGCACAGCCTGGGGTCCAGCTAGGACAGGGAGGGGCTCCCAGTCGGCAGGTGGGGGTGCCTCCATGTGGAGAAGGACAGGGTCAGCAGAGCCAGCATCTAAGCAGTGCCCTGTGGTGGACAGATGGCAGCTGGCCTCAGGCTCAGCTTGGTGAACTCTCTAGGGGGCGCAGGGCAAGTCTCGGCAAACCCGTGACCTCTGATTTTCAGTCCCTCCTCCTGCTTATGTCCACTTCTCTACAATTCTACGTGATGTGAGCAGTGTGGAAGGAACGGCAAGGTCTGGGCCTTTGGGGAACCAGCATCATTGGGTTTCTCCTCCAGGGTCGCATTCTCCGGAGGCAGGTTGTTGGGACAGAGTGACACAGGGGTCGGAGGGCCTTCCTGCAGTTTCTCTACTCGGAAAACTCAACAAGTGTTATTTCCCACATTTAATAAGCCTTCCCAAAGTCACACTTAGCGGCCTCTGAGCCACGCCGGAATTCGCCAGCTGGTCTCCCAGGCTGTGGACACTGGACCTGCCTTGTTCTCTGTCCTCGCCACTGACCAGTGGCCCGGGGGGGACGCCCTGCATCCCAGTGGCCCAGAAGCACCGGCTGTGTGCTCCCATTTTGCTTATGCAGGAAAAACCTCAGCACCTAATATCGTCTCGTTTCGGCCCACAGTCTGCTCACGTGAGCAAAAGTCATTCCATCAAAATCACATCAAATAAAAGGTGAAACCACGTTAGAGTCAGAAGGTGGTTAATTGTCTCCTGCTAACGAGTATCTGACCGCCAGGCCTGCAGAGCGAGGACAGGGAACACGGTCCAGGCACAGCCCACTTGGGGACAGCTGCTCCTTCCTGCCAAGGCGGGGCTGCCCCCATTCCTGGTTTCCGGGAAGCTGAGCAGAAGTGGAAAGAATGGAGGGCGTGTGTGAACAGACAACTCCCAGTGACCTTGATGGGCTGACCCATTGACAAAAACCACCCCAGTGGCCGAAACATAGTGCCAAACATTTCTGTGGCAGTCGGCTGTCCCTCAGTCCTAAGAGCCAGCGCTCATGGGTGTTTACGAGGTGTCAGGTGAGGTGCTAACATGGGCCCAGTGTGTCACTCAGTGGCCCGACCTCGCTGGCCCACAGGTGTGCACATCCTCCCTCCCTGATGGGCTCAGGGGAGCCGCTGGCCCAGGTCACAAAGGCAGTGAGGGGCAGGATCTGAAGCTGGTTTCCTCACTCAGAAACGTGCCCGTAGTAGCTGTCCCTCAACACATCACCAGGAATGACACAAGGAAGCTGAGGCACAGCTCCTATGGCCTGTCCACCACGTCCCAGCTGCTCCTGAAGCCACTCACAGGAGCTCAGCTCTCAGGAATTCTCCCAGCTTCCTGGGGAGGAAGGTAGTGCTTTTCCCCGTTCCTGAGCTGGGGGAGGGGATGAGTAAGGCCCTGGGGTCTCCTTGTTGGCACTGACCGCTGGGAGCCCAGTCTCTTCCTGGATCTGGCAGCTGCCTTTGCTGTCTGGAAAATGCAACACTTTGTGAAAGTTGGATATTGAATGACAGCAGGGGGGGTGAGTACAAAGGGGACATGGTGAGACAGCAAGGGCCGGCGTGGCCTGAAGAAACCCCCACGGCCACATGTGAGCGTTCCTGGAGCCAGCACGTGACTCGGGAGGAGCTGGTGGGGCTGGAGGGACAGGGCAGCGTTGGGCAAAATCTGACCCTGGAAGCTGCTACAGAGAGAGGAGATTCACTTCCCTGCTCCGGGCAGAAATGTGGACCCATCAGGCGGATTCAGTCACTGGGCTCGGCCTGTCCATCACGACTGCAGAGCCCAGCCTATTTGCCTGCCCTTTCCTTCCAGCTGCCCGAGAGCCAGCAGGGTGACGATGGACCCAGATGGTGCCCCCATGGGAACGAGGGGGGAGGGCAGAGCTGGCGGCCCAGCAGGTAGAATTGCTCCTTCTGAACGTGCTGCTTCTATTTATCAGATTCTTGTTACAAGTATCCACTCACAGAATTACCTCCTATACCAGGCCTCTGTCCTGCCCTATCGGGGAGGGGTGGGCGAAAGCGGGGCCCAGAGACAGACGGCACTCAAAGCTGTAATGTGAGGCCCTCCCTTAAATTCTGAACAACCAGAATAGCAAGAACTTAAAACAAAACCACCGGTATTGACAACACAGGACAGCAAGAACTCAGGACGATGACGCACAATGAATACGGGGCAGTGGCCATGGTGGCGATTCCAGGACAAAGAGGCAGAGGGAGCCTGCAAGTGAGTGCTTTGCGTTGGCTCAGAACATTGCAGAGCTTGTAATCATTGGGGGAAACAACTGATTTGGGAACAAAGCCTGGGACCGCCACGTCCCAGACACGCATTGATTCGTCAGCTATTTTGATCAAAACAGACAAAGCACCCCGGTTCCCGTGACTATGGTCTCCTGTGCTCTGTGAAGGCAGTGTCCCAGCAGGTGCGCCGTGTCCCGCGTGTAAGCGCCGAGGCATGTCCGGGCTGCGTGGGGTTTGGCTGCACAGGCAGGACCTGCAGGACGTCCGGCCGCTGCGACGAGGAACACAAGAGCTGACCAGCCTCTCTCCCCCGGAGTCACGGCCAACAGAGCCTGGACCACACTAACCACCGCTCCTCAGCCATGTCTGACACACAGTAAATACTAGAATCTCTAATTGAGACTCTTTCTGGCGTGGGAAGACCTGGCACATCTGAAATCAGAAAGTGAAGAAGGCTAAGCCTTCTCTACGTTAGGATAACTCTGAGACGCTCAAAGGGCAGGGCGCTTGCCGTCCCAGGAGAGGCAAGAAGTAACAGCTGGGACTCCCGTCCATGTCCATTGACCCGTCCCGGGGTCCCGGGGAGGCGGGTGCTGAGAGAGACAGCGGCCGGATGGACATCAGTGTGAGACACGCCTGCCTTCCAGCCGGCGCACAGCTACTAGCACCTGCTGTAATCCAGGCTGCACTGGGGCTGGGGGCCAGGCCAGTGACAAGTGACCACACGACAGGGACACGTGGGTGCTGGGTGGGAAAGGAACCGAGATGCTAACGGAGCAGCACGGGGGCGGCCTCCACTGCACTGAGAAGGGGGCCGTCCCGGAGCCCCAGACACACACAGACAAACCGCACACTGCAGTTCAGGGATGTGTCACAGGCGACACCACTTGGAAGAAGCTAAGGGGCCAGTGTGAGATCTGGGAACGTGCTGCTGCCAGAAGAGCCGGTGGACGGGAGCTGCACCCACAAGGGTGGAAGGGGGCGTTGGTCGGCGGCTGGAAGCTACACATGTCCATGCTTCCCTTTTTATATGTCATTGTTGTGGGATAAACAAGCACCAGTGAACAGAGGTGGGGCACTTGGGACGGGTACTGTTCCAGGAAGAGCAGCAGGGAGCCCTGGATGGGGCTGGTGTGCTGAGATACCCAGGCCTGCGGGCGGGGCTTTCCTGTGAGGGACGTGGTGTCGCTGGGGACGGTGCCTGTGGTAGGACATTAGAAGTGCCCGTATGGCTCCAGGACCAGAGCGGTTTCCCGCTGGGCAGCGGCCTGGCACCTGGGCCATTAGTGAAGCAGTCAGGCCAGGATCCCGCCCATAAATCACAGGGAGGAGGCTGGCCGTCAGCAGGTGCCACCAGAATCGAAACCCAAGGTCGGGACGTTCCTTACGAGCAGCCGTCCACGCTCCTCGGCTCCCGGGCCTGTGATGGATCACCACTCTCAGAGCCACACGCTGGGTCACAAACGGCGGATGGGAAACGCCACGGTTACCACAAACTCAATTACTGATGTGTTTGATTGCAGGCGGGCACAGGGCGAGAGGGCTGGGGAGGCACCCACATTCCCAGGCGGGGGTTCCAAGACGGGCTGGGTGCCACAGGAGCTGGCATGAGAACAGGGAGGGGCAGGGGGTGCGGGCTGAGGTCCTCAGAGCCTTCAGGTGGCAGGTGGGGCAGCTGGGGGCTCCGGCGGGCTCTCCAGGGAGCCCAGGGCCTTTGACGTCTGTACTCCATCCTTCCATTTGGCTCTCCAGAGCACCAAGCCTTCCTTCATGCCTTCCTCACTCACACACAGATGCTGGCGGGGCACCGGGGCACCTCCCAGGTGACAGACACTGTCTAGTCCCAGGGGGCCCGGCCTTCACCCAGACACATCATCACGGCAGCCTGGGGCGTGTCCAGCTCTGCCAGGAGGCTTTCAGGAACCTGCATGGTGAGGTTCTACCTTGTCACCACGGTCGTCCCCAGGTGGGTTCATGGGACCCCTCAGCCTGCACAGCTTCTCCCTCTGAGCACGCACCTAGGCCATTCCCTCTCCTGGATGTACCTTTCCTGGTCTCCAGGGAGCTCTGAGGCAGACGTGTAGGCGATGACCAGGTCAGGCCTGTGGACGGTGAGGGCCCAGGGGCCAGGCCTAGCCTGTGTCCACAGCCGGCTCTCCTCACAGTCATGGAGACTCCAGGTGTTGCCAGGGGTCTCTGAGTGTCACTTTCATTTTTCCTGGGAGGGTGGGGATCATTGTGCAGGAGCGAAGCCCATGGTGGCCCCCGGGGGCCCCAGGGAACCTCGGTGTCTGTTACTGCTGCTGCCACACTTATCCCCAGGTGGTACGTCCCCGGCTCTCAGAAAAAGGGAGAAACGGAGCAAGACAGTACGGCTGGCAGCCACAGACCCCCGCAGCCACTTCCAGATGGGACCTCATGCGAGCCCTGCCTGAGCCTTCCTGCCCAGGGCCCCACGGCCGGGGCGTCCCTCTCCACTAGGACGGGGTGGGGGACACAGAGGGGGTTGCTTTGGCTGTGCAGCAAACCGCCAGGAACTTGGCAGCTGAACAGCTCATTTACTACCTACAGCCTGTAGCTCAGGAGTCGGGGCGGGCTCGGTGGGTTCTCCACTCAGGTGTCACGACGCCGAGATCCAGGTGTCACGGGGCTGAGTCCTAGACTGGGGGCTCTGGTGAGAAACTGCCTCCATGGTCACTCGGTCATTGGCAGAATCCAGGACACATGGCCCTAGGTCTGAGGTCCCGTCACCAGGCAGCTCCTGGGGCTCCTGGAGGCAGCCGGTCCCCTCCATCCTCAAGCCAGCGATGGTGGCCTCTCATGCTGAATCCCTTCCATCAGAGCACAGACACGCCTCGCTCCTGGGGCTGGTGCTGGGCGAGGAGCCTCCTGCTGAGACGACACACAGACAAGCCACGCGGGCGCTGGCCTTGGGCACAGCCGACACCTTCGGACCACGCTCACCACCCGGCACAGCATCTGAGTGTCACTGTCATCTGTGTCGGGAACAACAGGCTGGTGGGGCCGACGCTCTGTTCCGCAGAGACGAACGTCACGGGGCGTCTATGTGTCTCCTGTTAGTCCATCTGTAAAATGGTCTTTCCAATTTCAGGATTTTATGAACTGAGAATGATTGTGGTTTTACCTCAGACAAAGGGATGCTATGTGATCCAGGAGAAACGTCAGTGAAAACTGCAGTGAAAATCCAGATAATTGTATAAATGTAACCAAAAGCACATGTAAATGCTATGTACATGCACATACATATATGTGTGTGTGTGTGTGTATGTGTTGTGTGTGTGTTGCTGTTGTTGTTGTTTTGGCCAAAACGACTACAGGAATGTGCTTTAATTACACAGGAAGTTTCTTTTCGGTGATGGTTGCATTTTTCCAGCCCACTCGGAACGTGGATTTGGAG
Source organism: Rhinolophus sinicus (assembly GCF_036562045.2). Classification (NCBI taxonomy): domain Eukaryota; kingdom Metazoa; phylum Chordata; class Mammalia; order Chiroptera; family Rhinolophidae; genus Rhinolophus; species Rhinolophus sinicus. Next base: position 199,748,126 of record NC_133752.1, read on the forward strand.
ACGTCCTCTGTCAGCGCCAGGGGTTGCATCCCTTCCTGGCGCCCACAGGTCCCCAGGCACTGGGAGAACTGGTCCTGCCAACACTGCAGGTGACGGGTGTAAAACTGAGACGGCCTCCTCTACTGGGCACTGGCGGCCACACTCCTGTGGGGTAGCAGGGTCATGGACTCCATTCCCAAATTAGCCCATTTTTCACGCAGATGATAACGGGCGCAGAGGTTCTCCGTGAAATGGAGTCCTCGGTTCCAGCCCGCTTCTGCGTCGGTCCCAAAATAGCTGCGTGCTGGCCATCGGTCTGCAGTAGCTGCTTTGTCCAGATTCAATTACATCGCTGCGTATCTGCTGCTGGTTTATCATGTAAGAATATAATTTAAAAGTGATCTGCACCTCACATTCCATATTTAGGAAAAAATTAAGTAAGACGTAATGAATGCCGCCCATCTCTCCACAACCACACGGAAAGCACTTGGCCCTTTAAATTCTTGATGAAACGCACGAAGACGGCCCAGCGGGCGAGGCGGCCGCATTAGCAGGCCTCTGCTCAAATTACTCATCCAAACCCACCATTAGGGCCACGCTCGGCTTGTTAAGTGCAGCTGACGTATTTTGCCCTGGTCTGTGATAATGCATTGATATTTTAAATGCATTTTCAATTTGGGATGTATCTGAAAGCAGCTCACCGTTTGTAGACAACTGTAAATCAGAGTATTAAATTAATCACATGACGAATACAGTGGAGCCATTTTTTGCAACGTACTTGAGTTTATTTTCCTTTCTTTTTATGTGGTTAGTGGACCTGCACTTTTGAAATAGATAAAAATGTGTGTGTTTGAAGACCAGTGGCTCCAAATTATACTCCGAGGGCCTGTCTTTGCAGTTCCTGGCCGAGGCGCCTTCCACGGGGAGCGACCGTCAGAGCTGAGCCTGGGTCAGGGCCCGCAGCACCTCGGCTCCGGGTTCAGGTCTCCATCAGTGTGGCGCACGTGGCCCCAGGAAGGCTCGGCTTCTCGGAGCAAAGCCCTGAATGGAAATGCCTCAGGGCCCTGTGCCAGGGTGTGGGCACGGGGCGGCGGGGGGAACCGTGCTGGTGTGGGGCAGCCCCAGCAAGAGGAGCACAGACCAGGGACGGGCGGCTGCACTGGATGACCCTCGCGAGTCTTGAATTTGCAAAGTGAGGGGTTCTAACTGACTCGGGAGGACATGCCCGACTCTGGCTTCCCAGTGGAGAGTGCCGTCTAAACCTGACTCACAGTTTTCAGAGGAGAGGAGAGACTCACTCCAAGTGGAAAAACACAGATTGTAATGAAAACAGCCACAAATGTTGTGTTTCCTGCTGTGAAAAGGCACATTCTCAGCAAAGGTCTTCTCCTCATGAACCTGGCTCCGTCTTTGCAGTGCCCCACTGTTGTGGGGACCCAACTATTTGTTACGATTCCACCGGGGAGTGTAAGCTGCCTGGCCTGAAACAGAGGCTCGTGTGGGACGTGGCGCAGGAAAGGCACCGGGGTGGGGAGGGGCAGAGAGCACAGCCCCCTGCTTCCTACCTCGTCCAGGGCACTGGGGCTGCTCCACCTGAAGCGTGATCGCCCTTATCCCACCCCCACTCGTCTCTGCCAGGGGCCCAGGCAGCCCCACAGGCCCCAGGGAACCCCTATGGGCCTTGGGCACAGACTGCCTCAGACAGGGTGAGCCCGGGCCCGCGAGAGGCCCAAGGAGGTCAGTGCAGGGGCGGCTGACACGGGTGGGCCATGGAGGAGCCCCATGCCCTGCGGGTGGGGCACGCAGACCCCACAGCCACAGCTGTAGCACTTTGGGGACACATCACGACACCGTTCCCCTGGGGTCCTAAGATGAAGGCCTTGGCTGAGCTGACACCACCCACACTTTCCAGCACAGACAGCAGGAGCCGGGTCTTTGGGCTGCTAGGAAATACCCCCAGCCCATCACCAACAGAGACACAGAGCCTCCCGGGTGCTGTGGCCGGCAGGGCAGTGGGCCTCAGGCACCACCAGCCTGTTTCCTGTCCTTACTCTGCTTCCTGCTGTGCAGACCTCCTGCTCCAGGGGACTGAGCTCTGTCCTGGCAAGCACCTGAGGGTCCCATCTGGGTGCCGAATCCTGGACTCTACCCAGCTGGGCAGAGGGCCACAGGGCTGGAGAGACGGGCCCTGCTTAGTCCTGGGGCAGTTGCCCAGCCCCTCCACCCCAGGACGGCCTCACGACCCCTCCCCAGGCCCAGGGGGTGGGTGAGCTATGGGGAGCCTGGCCTACCACAAACCCCACAGTACCGTCCACAGAGACAGCTCAGCTTGGGCCGGGGAGATGGGGACACATTTGGTCAAGCCCTAGAGGTCAGGGCATGGACAGGGGACTCTGAATCCCGGTGGCAGAGCTGACCTGAGCCTGGGGCAGGACCCTGCAGACGGCTCTTGTCATGGGTGGCTGGAGGTCAGAGCTCTCGGAGCCTCCCTGCACACCAAATGGGTGTTTGCTGCAAAGGGAGGACATGCCCAGCCCCAGCCGAGCCTCCAGGAAGGGCAGAGAGAAGGAGGCCCTTTTATTATGGATTTTTGCCTAATAGATATTCATTATTTTTATCTACCTCCTTATCCTGTGCTATGTAAATAAATGCAGTGCAACACCAGTCCTGCAGCAAAATGAATTAGGAAATAATTTCCCAAGGAATGGCTGTGGCAACTGAGATGACCGCTGACAGGGGCCCCTGGACTGGAGCTGAGGGGGGTGGGCTGACGGTGCTTCTGGGCCACCTGCGTCCCCCCTCAGGCCCGGGGTGGAGAGTAGACGGAGCTGGAAGCCTGCCTGGTGCCCATGGCCCCTGAGCCTAGAATGTTCCACAGACACAACACAGAGCAGGTGTCTCGCTCAGCAGCTCCCCTGGGGGCCCTCCCTGGGCCGGCCCCCCAGCACCTGTTGGGCCCACGCTGGGGGCTCCTCCTCAGAGCCCTTAACAGGTCGGCAGCAAACATGAGACCTGCTGACCCCGGAGACGTGTGTGACTTCTCGAAGAGCCAGCCAGAGGGCCTGGCACAGGCTCACCCCACGTCTGCCTGCGAATTGCCTTATCTTTGCTCTTTGATCAGTTCACACCTGGGAATACCTGGGTGCCCTCCTGGCAGCTGTTGTGTGTCCCAAGACCAGAAGCCACTCTGCATCCATGCGACTTCCGCAGACAACACAGCATAGGTTTCTAGTAAATGCCGACCTCTGGGCTTTCAACTGAACCCAGTAAGTAGTGGCGCTTACCACGGGGTGGGTGGGGCATGTTGGCTTCCTGTGACATGGACAGAGACCCCACAGTTACTCAGGTCCCATCCACCCCAAAACAGGGAGCGGGCGCATGACGGTGGTGTTTCCTAGAGGGGGGGCACCAAGGCCCCGAGCGCCCTAAGTCAGCCGTGTACTTGGGCGTTTGCTTCGGGAGCGGGTTGACCAGATATCCGGGCCTGCTGGGCGGAGTGGAAACCCACATGCAGGGGCAGCTGGGCCTGTGGGCAGCGTGGTTCCAACCTGGGTGCCACTTGCTGCACGGGCCACCCTCTCCTTGCCTCAGTCGTCCTGTCTGTGAAGGGGGTAAGAGTAGAACTTACCCCACAGGAGCTTCGAGGGGTAAATGAGATGTTCCACGCAGCCCCCAGCATGAAGCAAACACCAGGCGGTCACCAGGATGGGGGGTGGCCCTGGGCGTCCAGTAAGCGATGACTGCTGCCCACGCCCCCTTGCATTAGTCTGCTGGGGCCACCGGCACAGACTGCCACAGGCCAGGAGTCTTAAGCACCAGGAAGTCACTTCCTCATGGTTCTGGAGGCTGGAGGGTCATGAAGGTATCAGCGAGGTCTGCTTCTGATGAGAAAGGTCCTCTAGGGCTGCAGATGGCTCCTTCTGGCTGTGTATTCACGTGGCCCTGCCTTGGTGTGTGCGCAGAAAGAAAGAGAGTCCCCTGGAGTCTCTTGTTACAAAACAGAAAGGGTCTGGGATCAGGGCTCCACCCTTACAATCCCCCCCCCCCCCAGCTTAATCACTTCCTTCCAGGCCCCGTCTGTCTCAACCACACTCACACTGGGGGCTGCGGCTTCCACCTGTGACCCGGGGAGGATGCTGACATGCCATCCATCCGTAACACTCGCCAGGGACTACCAAGCATCCTAGAGCTCGGTGATGCAGGCACCAGGAGAGTTCAGCAAGAGAGAGGATGGTGGCTGAGCAGCTGTCAGTGACGGCTTCATGGAAAAGGACCTGGAAGGAGTCTTGAAGGGAGTCCCGGGTGGTCAGGCTAGCTGAGCACAGCTTTGGAAATGGCAGTGCGTCTGGTGACGGTGTGTCTGAAGACAGAAGAGCCCAGCTGGCCGGATAATAAGGCCTCTCGATGCCACACCACCTGTGAGCTGCAGAAAGTGGTCCAGGGTCCACGTTGTGTAGGCTGGTGGGAATGGCTGGAAGGAAAAGCGAGTCGCAGCCACTCTGAGCTTTGCCCTGGACAGCCTTCGGGTGCCAGCAAGCTTTGGTGGCATAACGCCATTCCCCTGTGACATTGGCAGTTGAGTCACATACTAGGTGAAGTGACAGAGTTTCCCTCTCGATGCTAAGAAGCCACCAATGCTTGGGGTTTGTTATAATTTTATGGCTAATAGATCATATCACACATGAGAAGAATTCATAACAGGGAGATGAAGAAAAACAATTTATTAATGTTAATAAATCCTCCAATAAAACTTCCAGGAGGGCCTATAGTGATAAATTGAATAATTATGAGTATAATTATGACTAACTAGAAGTATAATTTCATGCTAATGCAATAATAATGACACAAAAGTGTAGATCATGAATTTTAACTGCTTAGTTATTTCACATTTCCACCAGTATGGACAAAAAAAAAAAAAAAAAACCCTCTGAAATCTGATCAAATTATAGCTGACTGAAAAAGAGAAAATGTTCTCGGTTTAAATAGACGTGAGTCTGATTATCTTTACTGGGCTGCAAAAAGGTCTTATGCTGATTAGGGACTGGAAGCTACAGAATTCAGGAAATACGAGTAGATACTCAGTAGTGCAAAGTCTGAGTCAAAAAAAATCTGATTAACCCATCGCTTATCACCCTTGAGAAGGATGAAACCACGTGAAAGAAGGGGAAGAAAGAGAACTTGCGTTTAAGTCTGCCTTTTGTGATGATAAATGTTTCAGGAAGGAAAGAACTCCTGCATACAGATGTGAGTGTCTCAACGCAACAAGGCGTTTTAGGGGGTTACAGGCAAGTTCAAGTTAAAGGTGCACCTGTGAAGGAGGCTGCTGAGGAAACAGGAAAGAGGTGCTGGGAGGAGGTGACCCCCGGTCTGGACTCAGGACGCAGGCAACATGGCTGATGGCCTTGAGGGGTTTTCCTAGAGCTTTGCGTTCCAATGATTGATGGAGGCTCTAAGAATTGTCTTCATGCCATGGCAGAGACCCACCAGACGGACGGGAGCTGAGGTCAGGACGTGGATGGCGTCAGTCAGATGCAGCTACACAGGCAAAGGCGGAGCCCCCGAGTTGACCAAAAGGGCCCAGAGGCCAGGCTGGGAGAAAGCCCTCCTGCGGCCCCTGGCTCTCTCTCTGGGCTGCGCTTGTGAATGTCTTCTCCTGGGTGCCTGGGAATGTGACTGCACTTTGTCCTTAGCCTTTGTCCCTCATGGAGACCCAACGAGGAGAGACTTCCTCCCACAAGGACTGAAGTAGACACTGAGGGATTAAAGACTCTATTAATCTATTTTGAGAAATGGCCAGTTTCCGAAGCACCCACCTTCCCACCAGCCGTGCAGGCCTCCCCGGTTCTCCACTGCTCGGTGGAGGGGGCAGGGGGTGGGGCGGGGTCAGTCTTTACTGGAGCCACTCTGACAGATGCGTAATTTGGTTTTCCCTCGTGACCAGTGACAACGAACATTTTTTTCTGGGAATTATGTGCTATCCACATATCTTCTCTGATGGATGTTTTGTTTGAATATTTTGTCCAGTTTTTACTGGGTTATTTTCTCATTGAGCTTTGAGAATTCTTTACAAATTCTGGACACAGATTCTTTACTAAATGTATGCTTGTGCTTCATAAATACAGTCTGTGACTTGTCCTTTATTAATAGGCTCTTAAAGACCAGAAGTTTTTAATTTTAATGAAGTCTAATTTATCAATTTTTTGTTGTAGGCATTTTAGCATATCTCTGAAGAACTTGCCTAAACCAAGGTCACAAAGATTTTTTTTTCCTACATAACCTTCCAGAAGTTTTAGAGTTTAGTTTTTATATTTAAGGCTATGATCCATTTTGAATTAATCTTTGCAGATGGTGAGAGATAAGGTTAAAGTTTTTTTTGGCACGTGTATATCTAAATGTTCCCGCACCATATGGTAAAAAACCATCCCTTATTTACTGAATTGCTTTTACAACGTTGTCAGAAACGGCTGTTTATGACTGTGTGGGTCTATTTCTGCAGCTTCTCTTCTGCTCCGTTCCCTCTGGCTTGACTGCTGCAGCTTTTTAAGTCATGAAATCGGATAGCGTGAGTCTTCCAACTTTGTTCTTTGTTCAGAGTTATTTGGGTTATTCTAGGGTCTTTGCATTTTCACGTGAATTTTAGAATCAGTTTGTTCATTTCTGCACAAAGGCTGGATGGGGTTTTGACTGGGTTGCGTTGAATCCACAGACCCATTTGGGGAGAAGTGATATCATAACAGTACTGAGCCCTCCGCCCAGGAGCTGTCTGTTCATTTATTCTCCTGTAACTTCTCTCAGCACTGACTTATACTGGCCAGTTCACAGGCCATGCAAGCATGTCTGCCATCAGAGTTGTTCGTAAGTATTTCATATTCTAAGGTTATCGTGAAGGGTATTATGTTGTGTTTTATTTGCTGATTCTTTGTTACAAGTATATAAACATCCAGTGACTTTTTTTTAAGTGAAAGCGTTTTGATAATATATTTTAGTCACACAATTAACATAAAACGTGATCGTCTACAGCTTTAAGTCAAAAGGTAGAAAAAGGGGCGTCTGAATTTTAATGCTTTAGGTTCAGGATGCTGGAGTTTGTGCCCCTGTCAAAAAGCATGAAACTGATAAAACTGCTCTTGTGTGTCACAGAGCAGACACCAGTTTGAGCATTTAGCTCGGAGAATATCCAAACCAAAAGAAACAAACTCTTTTTCTCTGGGCCTTTTGAGAACCTGGACAAAAATGATAAATTATTCAAGGTTCCTGTTAAGCTGTGGGGGTTTTTGGTGTTACTGTCTAGAGAAAAAAACAAATGAAAAGTTCCTAAGACTGTAACATACTGGGTGACGCTGGGAGCAGCCACTGTCATCTGATGTCTCCTCTGTCTCTACATTGCATCATTTTCACTGGCGCTATATTTAATCTCAAGATGTTTCACAGTGATATTTTATGTGTAGGTGTGTTAAATGTTTAAGGTTCAGAGGTATACAGGTATACGGTTGGGGGTTAGGAGGAAGGGTCAGGGTTGGCGATGAGGTCCACGGTCCTGGGCAGGACCTGGTGTCCAGCTACAGGTCAATCGTCTGTTTCAGTGGTCAGCATATGGGATCCGTGGTTTATCACTGGTGTCTTCTGTCATCTGAACACAGGGGTCTGCTCTCTGTATCCCACTCCTCACTCCAGCTCTCAGATCCCGGGTATAGCTCTGCGGGCTGTCTCCAAGGCCTGGGGCCCCCACTTGAATCCATAATCTGAGTGTGCATCTGGTGTCTGGGGTTCAGAGTCCGGGCATATATATCTTCAGTTCTGGGGTCCATGTCTGGAGGGCAGGAAAAGCTCTGGCTCCAGGGTTTGGCGTCTGGAATTTAGCATCCATGATCTGACATCCCGTGTCAGGCTCTGGCATCTGTGTCTGGCGTCTGTGGTCTGGGTGTCTGCTTTGGAACAGTGGCTCAGCTTGGGGTACATGACCGGCTCTAGGGTAAGAACTGCAGTCCACTTTCCAGGATCTACTGTCTCTGTTCGGGTTCCTGATTGTGGCTCTGACATCTGTTGCCTGTCAACTGATGGTCATTGTCTCCAATTCGACACCAACAGGAATCCCAAAATTGGGGTGCATTGACAATGGAAACTTTCCGTGTAAACAGGTCAGTTGTGATGCCGCATGGCTGTGAGGACAGCACAGCTGGGGAGCAGCTCAATGGTGTCACAGCTCAGTTATGGAGCATCAGGGCCCTGGGGTGAGGTGACCATGGGGTGACAGCGCTGCTCCACATTGCTCCACGAGTGCCAGTCTGGTCCAGTCCTGAATGCTGTGCTCTACCCCTGATATACGTCTTCCATAGGGAGTTCAGTTGGGAAGGCAGGCCCATTCGTGCAGGCTTCTCCCTGAGTGCAGTTTGCATGAGAAGACTGTGTGCAAATGGCTGCTAGGCTCCCTGTTTTGATTTGAGCAGTTGGTCAGCCGGAGCCCTTAGAAAGTGTCTTGTTTGGAGGGTGAGGGGCAGAGGGGTACATGGTGGAGAAACCTGGAGGCAAGTTTTTCATCCCATGTCCATCCAGCATGTGGGGAGCAGAGGGGGCGCCTGAGAAATGGGTAAAATGAGACCTGGCGAGAAATCTGAGTTCTGGCTTCCACCAGTGCGTGAAGGGCAGAGGTGGTTCTGGGCAGGAGGCACGGAGAAGCCTTGGAAGTGATGTCTCCACCTGGCTCCTGGCAGCAGGTGCGGGGGGGGGGGGGGGGGGGGAGGTGCATGGGGGGATGAGTGATGATAGACCTCGATGAGGTTTTTCCCATCCCAGCTGGAGCCAGCCCGGGAGGGGCTCATTGGGTGCCCAGGGTGAGGGGACTGGTGAAACTTGGAGTTTGTATTTCTATCCCAGCTTCAGCCAATGTATGAGGAACAGAGGACGTGCCGGAAATAAGCGCTGCACGTCAGCTGGCGGGAGTTCTCCTGAGCATTTTCTCCTTGCTGCTTTCACGGGAGTACTTTCTCCAAACCGGTTTCCGATGTGCGCTTCCTCCAGTCACAATTTAAGCCTTTGCTTCCGGTGGGACCACTTCCTCAGATCACTAGGTGAGCAGGAGAGCCGGGGGCCAGCCTTGCGAGACAGACGGCAGCCAGAGTTGCTGCGAGCCGGGGGCCAGAGTGTCTCGCGGGAGCCACGGCCAGAGTCTCGTGTGAGAGCTGGGCCAGAACTGCCATCATGCCTCCCATGTCCCGGGCTGGCCATGCTGTGAGGGAACCTGGCAACCTCCGCCTCTGCTCTGCAGACAACGTGGGACGTCCTCAGTATCTCCCCGGGAGGCGTGGACAAGGGAGGGAAAGGTAGGGAAGCTTCCTGTGCATGGACTCGGCTGAGGGGTGGGGTGTCGGGTACCAGAAAGCCCAGCAGAGAAAGTGCTTGGTCTGGAGAATCATTGGGTTTTCTTTGTGGTGACAGAGAGTGTTCAGTGGCTGTTGTTTTGCATGCAGCCGCCCAGTGTTCCCAGCGCCACGTATGCAAGTTCAATTACGGGCTCCATTCTGCTCCTTGGACCTATGTGTTTGGTTTTAGGCCAGTAGCACCCTGTTTTGGTTACTGTAGTTTGTGGTCGAGTGATGTGGAAAACGGAAACTAAAATCCCGCTGTGTCTCCCATATCCCAGGCCACCCACGTCACCCAGGCACAGTGGCTTCTAACAGAGTCTCCCCACGTGCCTCTAGTTAACAAAGGCGATTAGCTTCACCTCCTGGGGAGAACTGGGTCTGCATAGGGGCTGCAGCCAATTGACTTTTGTATATTAGTCTTGTATCCCATAGTGATGCCTTATTCGTCATTTCTAGTAGCTTTGACACAGATTCCACTGGATTTTCTAAGTAGACAATCATGCCATCTCTGAATAAAGATAGTTTCCCTGTTTTCTTTGACATGTGGACGCTCGGTACCTATGGATGCACCTTTGCCTTAGCGTCCTGGCTGGACCTCCCTGCACAGCACTGAATAGGACACTGAGGGGACACCCTGCCTGTCCTCAGGGGGACACTCAGGCTTTCACCATCGAGTGCGATGTGAGTTTTAAGTTTCCCACAGGTTTTCTTATCAAGTTGGGGAAGTTCCCTCCATCCCTAGTTTGTTGAGAATTTGTATCATGGAGCCGTATTTGACTTTATCAAGGTTTTGGGGTTTGGTTTTTCAGTCTTTAATTTTTTTTTTTTTAATTTTTTTTTTTGCATCTACAGAGGTTAGTGTGTAAGTATTTGAGGTTGCATCTTTAGATTTGTTTACATGGTCAATTACATTAGTTGATTTTCAGATGTTAAAAGAACCTTTTATTTCTGAGATAAATCCTATTGGTAATGATACACAGAGGATGCTGAAAAAATGTACACACATGTTAAGAAAGGAAAGACCTGTATTAAAATTGTGATACTCAATATACACCAATAACAAAAGATGAATACAAATCATGTGTATACATTTTCTCAGCACCCCCGGTATTTTCTCTTTTACACTTTGTTGAATTCTATTTGCTAAAATTTTTGTTAAGAAATTTTGCACTTTTATTCTTCAGATGTGTTAGTCTGTAGTTTTTTTTCCTTGTAATACTTGTGTGTGTACTTGGTGCTTTGTATCACAGTAACGCTAACTGCTAACAGTAATTTGCATTAACTGCCTTATAAAAAGAGGTGAGAAGTATCCCTTTATGTCCGATTGTGGGAAAGAATGTGTGGGCGTGGTACTGTTGCTTCCTGAAACGCCTGGTAGAATTGGCCAGTAAAGTCATCCAGACCTGGAGTTTGTTTTGTTGTTGTTGTTGTTGTTTGAGTATGTGGGAGATTTATTCATTTTTTAAACCTTTCCAAAAAAGCAAATGTCGGTTTGTTGATTTTTCTCTATTGTTTGTTTCATTTTTTTCATTGGTTTCTGCTCTTCGTTTATGATTTATTTTCTTCTACTTAATTTTAGGCTTAATTTAAGTTTAGGTATTGATCTTATCTTAGTTTCCCAGAGGCCATTAAGATCTTTCTTTTCATGAATAGAGGCAGTCATTGCTGTAAGTATCCCCTTAACACCGCATTAAAACATCACACAAATTCTGAAGCACAACACCTCAAAAATTTATACATATATATTATAAATGTAGTTTAATTTTCTTTCAGTCTAAAATATTTTCCTTTAGATTTTTTTCTTTGACCTATGGGTTATGTAGAACTGTGGTGTTTTCCAAATATTGGGGGAGTTTCCAAAGAACTTGCTCTTATTGATTTCTAATTTAATTCCACGGTCCTCAGAAGCAGTCTTTATATGACTTAAATCCCTTTAAATACATTGTAACTTTTTTATGATGCATAATATGGTAACATTCTTTGCTCTAAAATGTACTTTGTCTGATATTAATATAGTGGTTAATATGTCAGTATCAGCATGAGAGATACTGGTTTACAGTTCGCATTTGAACCTGAGTCTTTTTATTTAAGTGAATTTCTTACATGTCGCATATAGTTGAGACTTGCTTTTTTAACTTGCCTGACTATCTCTGCTTTAATGGGGGCAGGCAAACCATTTATATCTAATGTGAATGCCACACAGTTTATGCCTGTCACTTTGCAAATTGTGTCTGTTTGTCCCATGTGTTTTGGTTCCCTCTCACTCCTCTTCTGACTTCTTCAGGGTTGATTATTTCTATGATTCCACGTCACCTGTCCCCTTTGTTGCCTTAGGATGTCTTTGTTTTCGCCTCTTTCCTTGGCTGCGTCTTTGCTCATCCCCGGGGGGCCTCAGTGACACCCTGTAACCCCACCTGTGTGAGAAACTTACAGTGTGTCTCCTCTCACTCTTTGTGCCGTGGGCATACAATTAGCTTTCCATATGTTATAAACAGACAAACCAGAATATTATCAATAATTTTTGGCCAAGAAATTAAAGTCATAACTTAATTGAAATGGACAAACTGCTTGAAAATCCAACTTAAGAAACAGAACGTCTGCAGAACGCTACAGCTGCTGAATTTTCCCAGAACCCACTTGACGTGTCTCCCACGCACCTCTCAGTGCCTGGCGAGTGTTCCCTGTGTCTGAGAGACCCTGGGTGCCCTGCAGACACAGCTGGGGGCTGCCGTGGGTGAGTCCCAGCCCTGGGTCTGTCAGGGCAGCACCGTGAGTGTGGCTCCTCGGGACCCCACGTGGACTCGGGGAGGGGCAGCTGCCGTGGGCTGACCTTGAAAAGGTCACCTGGAAAAGCTGGTCTGCTCCAGGGCCACGGCCCTGAGGGGACGTTCCCAGCGTGGGGTTGTGGGAAGGAACCACGGGAACTTCATGAGAAACAGACCAGATGCACAAAGCTGCCCTGTTGGGAGTGTGGGGCAGCTGCCATGTGTGCTGGATGCGTAAGGGCCTCTCACCCCGCACCCCTGCCCCTGCTCCAGCCGGGCATCAGAGAGTGTGAGCTGGGGAAGAAAAGCAGGAGACAGACACAGAATATGCCAGTCATGCCCTGCTTTCCTTCTGTGGACTCATAGCCTAAAGCAGGGTGGATGAGGGAAGGGGGGAAAACGTGACATAAAATCAAGGTCAGGAAGTGGAACTTTCACGTGTGGACCGAGATCATCGTCCCCCATCACTACATGAGCATGCGGGTGTGGGTCCACCGGAGTCTCCTCTCCAGACAGGAAAAGATGCGACTGCTGCAGATTTACGGGGGAGCACGGGGAAACGCACACGTGCAATAAATGCGCCAAGTCCGGTGGTATCACAGGCGGTCTTCACCCTGCCGTAAGCATGCATTGGACTGAGTTAGCAGAAACAGAGACATTAATTTGCATATCAGCATAACTGAAATGTCTCCACTTTTCCTGTAAATACCTTCCTCTTCTCCACTCGACACTACTTTTTCCATTTTTAGTCCATTCACATTATCCGAAAAGCTAGACTTTTTTCATGATTTTTGCAGTAAAAACCAAGAGGGAAAAAAGGAAATTGTAGCTCTCACACTGCTCCTTAACATACAGACTTGACATAAGGGGTATATTGTTGTGGGATAATCACATGTCGAATAGGTGTTGCCCTGCAAATGTATTATTTCTACCAAATGAGTCAGGCAGGATGGAATATGAATGGGTCTGAGTAGACTGTGACGTCATCTGCCTGAGCTAGGGCTGGTCTATACGCAGCATTGTCAGGTGACAGGAACTAACTGTCTGACCACCATCAGGTGTGGTGAAACCAGAGGGTCCGTGAGGCTTGGAGCTGGATGGCAGGTCCAGGGGGCCCAGGTGACTGCTCTGTCCACCATGGGCACATTGGAGATATTCCACAATAAAGGAGGGAAGGGGAAGAGAGGGAGGGATGGAGAGGGAAGGGCTACGGAGGGAAGAAAGCAAAGGAAAGACAGGAAGAACGAGAACGTGCGCCCAGGAAAGCCTTATGGCCCCACCAGTCCCTTAGCCTCTGGCTGCTCCCCTGCGTCCACGTCCAGCCCCACTTAGACACACAGAGAACAGGAAAGCACACCCGTTCTGGTTCTGGCTGATGTTTGTAACGGCTGGAGCAGACAGATGCCACTTCTGTGTATCCAAATGTGACCATCTCCTCTCCCTTGCATCCCTCACATCTGGCCCTGCCAGGATCGGTTATCCATCCGTCAGCCTTTCTTCAGCCATCAATTAGGTGCAGACAAAGCCAGAGCAGGAGAGACCGGGCCCTCTGGTCCAGGGCTCCAGCTCCAGGGTGGGCGCCCTGCTGACAAGGTCCATGTTCTCCATGGGGAAACATGTGAACCCCTCCAAGTGTGGGGGCCCGGAAAGGAGCTGGGAACCAGGGGTCTGCAACATCATCCGAGAGATGAGGTGACTGAGACAGAAACACACCAGGTGACCTCTCCACAGTCAGAGCACCACTTAGGGGAAGAAGGAACTGGTGCACTGGAAGGAGACCGTGCTTGCTGTTTGTCCCCCAGACACTGAGCACACGCTGAGTGGCACAGAACTGGTCTCCAGGGGTTGTGGTCCCCGGGCACAGACATGGCTGCCTGCAGGTGTAGTTAGAACAGGTTGGTCCACCAGGACAGCTAAAATTAAAACAATGTTTGCAAACTATAGGCTGATGGGAGTGAGAGCACAGCTAGTGTGGGGACGGCCTGGCTGTGCTATTGGGCAGTACACCCACCTCAGACCGTGAGTGCACACACTCCAGAGGTGGGAAGGGTGCCCAGGGCATGTCCTGGTGTAACAGCCAGAGACTGCAAATGGCCCAGGAGGGCTCAGTTTATGTGTCTGCTGGACTGAGAGGAGGAGACGCCTGGGCCAACTGCTCGGCTCCCGGCTGGCACAGAACGCCAGCGAAGACACCTCCAGGTCATAGTGGTCAGTCCTGGGAGCTGCAGCGTCCCTTGTCAGGGACCCCGAAGCCTGTCCACTTCACTCTGCATGTCACCATGCTTCTCCCCAGAGCTTACCTGAAAAACCTCCTGGGGTGGCTTTTGGACCACCTGGTCAGGCTTGGTTGGGGCAGGGCTTTTCTTTCCTTCTCATCCCAGTGAGTCCTGTGGTGGATTTATTTCAACAGCTCCCTTCTCCAGTCTCACCAGAAGCCTCTACCTCTGCACCCCTGGGGGAATTCACAGATGACCCCATTAATAAAATGTGTTAATGGAATTCCCCGAGTTAACAGAAAAGAACCTCAGGAAGGAACGTCTCATGCTGAAAAAGCAGTTGACAAAACTCAACACCAATTTCTGTTTTTAAAAACATAGCAAATGAGGGATGGAAGGAACCGCCTCAGTCTGACAAAAGTTCAGAGGGTGCATGGGCGCGTGTAGAACTTTCAAACGGTTCCTATAACCCCGAGCTAGATGGGCCCTGATGTCTTCTGGAAGGTTCTTCTGGGGCCCAGCGTGCAAACAGGGATGAAAGACAGCGGGTGTCTTCTGTCAAGTGGTGCCTCACCTGCTATAGCTGCTGTCATAGTCGAAGAGCCCGGTGACATAATGACAATCGGTAATAAATACCCCAAATGCAGATGAGAGTCTGGCACTTAGGGAGTGTCTGGCCCAGGAAACACAGAGACAGGAGTTGAATTGGAGTCTGGAACCCAGAGCTGTCACTACGCTGCTCTGTCAGCAAACATTAGAGAGAAAATGGTCATTGTTTGGAAACAATGTGTTTAGTCACCTAGGAATTTAATGCAACAATTGAACAAGGGCAGGAGGCGGAAGAGAGCCCAGGACTTTGTAGCAACCTCTGTGTAATTAGCAGCTCTCTATAAGGGCAAAAAACTCTTAGCAAATGTAACAGTTTTTTTACATTAATGACGTGGCAGAAATGTTCAGCTGTTTCAATGAATAGAATAAGAATTAGCAAGAGTCATGTAAATGGGGTTAATCGTTGCAAAGGAGGAGGCCAAAAAAAAGGAATGGGTTGTGTCGTGGACTGAATGGTTGTGTGTCCCCCAAACTCCCATGTGGAAACCCTGACCCCCAGTGTGTCAGTGTTAGGAGGGGGCTTTGGGAGGTGATGAGGCTCAGGTGAGGTCAGGAGGTGGCACCCGTGATGGCTCAGTGCCCCTATGAGAAGAGACCCAGAGCCCACCCCCCCGCCAGTGAGGACACTTCGAGAAGGGCCATCGACAGGCAGGAAGAGGACACTCACTAGACACGTGTCTGCAGTGCCTTGCTCTTGGATGCCCAGCCTCCAGGACCATGAGAAATGTCTGTGTGTAAACCACCCAGTCTGTGGCATTTGGTTCTAGCAGCCCGAGCTGACTGATGCATAGATGTGAGCACAGTCATTCTGGAAAGACGGCTTCAGTGGACTAGGATTTGCCACCAGGTCCCCGACGGCTGGACCTTTGTGGCTCCTGAGAGCCCAGGACCCAGATGGCAGCCGGAGCTCCGGGAAGCATTGAGTGAAGGAGGGCAGGGGCTGGGCTCTGGTCAAAATCCCAAGGAGAATTTTCCCTGAAGTTGGTGTCCTGGTTTGAAATTTCAGCTGGAAGGAAAGCACAGTGATGAAGGCGTTGGAAAGAGGAGAGTGGTGCCCAGAATGTGAGACGAAACAAACAAAAACTGTCAAGTACATGGGTTTGTTTTCGGCCATGAGATGTTGTCACGGAGCCCCAGGCGAGCAGGAAGCCTGGTGCCACTTGCTGCTCAAGCATCGTCTCTGAGCAGTTAGTGACCCATTTGGGAGGAAAAGTCATACCATAGCACCACCCCCAGAAGTCCCCGTGGGTTTGAACAAAAACTGCAGGGACTTGTCATGTCGCATTTTGTTTTATTTTCTAAAATGTAGACAACAGGACAGCTGGAGTGGGCACAGGGCTGGGTCTGGGTCCGGCGCTGCCCATGCAGAGAGCCTCCCGTCTGTCCCCAGGAGTGTCCTGCCAGCGTCCCCTGGTCCACACACCTCCTTCCTGGCCGGGGGTGGGGACCGGTTAGTCTGTCTGCTGCTTCCCAATATTACTGACAGTTTTGGAGCAGCTACACAGGGAGCTGTAAGCAGAGACCATTTTAAACCGAAAGCCCTGTTGCACTTCACGGTCTAGCCCAACAGCCTGCTTCCCGCGTGAGGTGTGAGACACACGGTTCTCTCCACACACCCTGACACGTTCCTAAGCGACTGCTTCTCAGGAAGCTGCGCCACCATTTCTCCGTCAGGATTCACATGTTTTCGAGGACTTCCAACACGTTTTGAGAAAGGAGCTGTTTGGATTTGCCTTCTTGCAGGCGCCGTGTCCCTGAGCATCTCACCTTTGCAGCCGGGTTAGCCCCGGGGCTTTGAGACACGTTTGATTGAGGGAACTGAGACAACAAGGAAATCAGAAATGTCTGGCATTAACTAATCGAGTTATTAATAGATGCCCATGGTCATTATTCGGCCCCAGACTCGTCTCCTCGCGGTTACGGGTAACCCATCTCTGTCTTCTGACACCGCGAGAAAAGACTTCATCTGATTCATTTTAATTATTTTCCAGAAATGATCCATTTCCCATGAAAATGTGTGTAGGGTTTATTTCATTCCTGGAACTCATTACTTTGTCATGAAAAATTCCAAGTACCCCTGGTGCACAGGGGGATAAAATTAGCCTGGAATCTAATCACAGAGCCAGGGGCCAGCAGCCTCCATCCGTGGGGCAAGCGCTCGAGCGACTGGGCCGTGCGAAGCCAGCGTCTTCTTCTCCCTCGGGGGCGGCCCAGAGTTGGGGTCTATGTTAGGAAACTTGGGGCACAGCCAGCTGCCCTCTGAGAGGCTGAGATTGCAGAGCGCTCTGGGGCTGTGATGTGGGGGTGCCTGCCCAGGTGTGGAGGTGCTAAGAAACACACGGTCCCTCGGCCTCTGAGGTCCCCATTCCCTGTCCCAATGGCCACAAGTCGCTGTCTCGCCCTCAGCCCTCTGGCCTGCATGCACACGTCTTTGTTTCAGACGTTCAGGGGACACTTGCTGAGCTCCTGCCACGTGCTGTGCTGTGCGGGGCGCCGTGACACAACCAAGACACGATGGTCACGGTTTCTGTTGTCTCGCTCAGGGCCCACACCCTACGGCGATTCAGATGTCACTAAAACGCCATAATGTCCTTCAATAGATCCCGCACACCAATCAATGCAGTTTAAGTCTCCATCATTCCCAAGCCAGCCCTGGGCCTGTTGAAGGTTTCGCTGCTGAACACGGAGGAGGCCAAGTGCTCGTCTCAGCAAGGGCACTGCTTCCAAGCCATCTCCTGGGACACAGAGAGGAATCCTTGTGAAAACAGTTTTTCACCTCTATTAGCAACTCACTCTATAAAGACAACGTCAGGCTTCACCAGGGCTGACATGTGGGCTGTTAAATCAAACGCATACAAACCCTCTCGCAACCCCCCAGTGCCACTCGGGACAAACAGCGAGGGGTCCAGAGAAAGCAAAGCACAAAGTGACATTTACAAGAGCTGATGACAGGCCCCTGAAACACCAGCTCAGTGACCTTCCGCTGGTTACACAGACCGGCCAGCCGGGCTCCCGGGCCCGGCCCCCACTTCCACCGCTGTCGGCCGTCAGCCTGGCTGGATCCGTTCACATGCTGCCCGTCGTGCTGGTAGCACATTAGATGTGGACGGTGCAATGACGTGACCGCGGCAGCCATTCATTCTCTCATTCATTTATTCCTGCACGTCCCAGACTCGCTACTATATCCAGAGCCCTCAGCAGACACACCAAACAGAGGCAGTGTCCTAGCTTCACTGAAACGATAATCTCGCTGGGAAGACGCAGACACTAAGCAATTTGAAAACATGTAGAACTTGCCAGAACTTTGAGGGGAGGTAGAGGAGGGCAGCAGTGAGCAGCAGGGTTGGCTGAGGGGGGAGGAACTGGCTTTCCACCTGGTGCTCCAGGAGCTGGCGTTTAGGCAGAGGCGGCAGTGGTAGGAGAGCAAGAAGGACAGAGAGCAGAGGGGCAGGTTGGCGGACGGCAGGGGAGGCGAGGGGGGAGCACAGCACCGACCGCGTGGGCCCGTTGGTTCTTCAGCGTTGGGAAGCCCCTCGGGAGGGCAGCGATGGACGGGGTGCCCCAGGCTGGCCTTGGGAGCCCTGTGGCTGCTGTGCTGAGAACCCAGGTGGACATGTGAGTGGACATGGGTCCAGCGTGGAAGCCACAGCACGGAGCCAGGAAAGCTGGGTGATTTGAACGGAGTGGAAGGAGGATTTTGTGATGAGGTCTTGGGGTCCAGGTATTTCCAGGTAAAACCTCACTTTCCTGGCCACTTGAATGAAAGCTGTGAAAAGGGGAGACGTGAAGACGTGTGACCCTGCCAGAATGGACAGTCACTCTTTAGATGCTGAGATTCATGGGGAAGGGTGTTCAGCCCAGAATATGCTGTGAGGGAGGGAAGTATCATTTGTGTGATGGAAAGGTGGGGAGGGGCAGCCCAGGCAGAGAATAACGTCCAGAGGTGGACACGTGAGGCGTCCGCGTGGGGCTGGTGGCAGATGTGTGAGTCTGCACCTGGGACAGCAGCTGGGGCCGGAGACATCTCACTGGAGCTCACGGTCACGGGCGTCACCCACCTGAGTTCCAGGTTCCCCATTTGTGACGTGGGGGTGACAACACACCTTGCAGAGGGGCCTGAGTTCCCAGGAAAGAATAGCGTTCCAATAAGACAGAAGTGAACCTCCAAGGCACGGGATGCCTGTGTGCAGACACCAGACGCCCTCCAGGTTTTGGGGGAGACCAGCTGTGATTTCCCTGCACATGGTGACCGCACAATGCTCTGTCAGGACTGCCGCTCGGTCACGCGTTAGGCAGAACAAGCTACACGCGATTCAACGCTGGCTTATCTTAATAATTAGTTCACAATGCAATTATAAACTAATTCATGGTGAAAAGCAGGAAAGGAAGTTATTCTTACTTTAATTAATCCCAAGAGTGAATGCTACACCTTTAGTCCCATTAGTTACTGCAAAGTGTGGCTGTCAGACCTGAGTGGGCGCTGGGAGCACTTTCCTGTGTCAGTTTCCTTCCGTCCTGGGGGAGAAGCTGCAGGAAATGCCACACCAATGGCACTGCGATGAGCTTTCGGTGCTTAATGTCCTTCCTGTGCCACATAGTACGCCTGACCCTGAAGACCCGGAGAAGCTTCCAAGGGATGGTAGGCAGCTGGCAAGCATGTGCCCCTCCAGCCTGGGGAGCCCCTTTCCTTTGTGTCATCCTTTGTCCTGGGCCAGCGGCCTTCCCGGTTCAGAGGTGCAGGTGGTCCCGGCCTGGAGACGGGAGCTGCCCTCAAGGAGACGCTGGCCTCTCAGGCTTGTCTTTGGAGCACGAGAGGGATTGTTCTGCCGTGCACTGGGGGCCATGCTCCCGTTCCCTCCTGTTCCCTCCAGGGTGGTGAGGACCAGGCCGGCCCCTCCAGGGCTCTCTGCTTCCCACCTGAGGGGCCGCATCACCCCCGCCATCCTCTTGTCCGGTCTCACCGCTTCAATCATCCCACTAGGCTCCGCTCTACATGACAGGTGAGAAAACTGTAGGACGTCGTCGCGACCAGAAGCTGACAAGTTCACAGTCCAGGCACAGAACGTTCCACCCCCGCAGAGCTCTCCCGTTGGCCTCTGATGCCCACACCCTTTCTCCACTTCTCTGATTTTGTCACCTTTGTTTTGATCTAGGCCCTGGAGCACACAGAGCGTATAAATGGCTCCCGGGGCAAAATGTCCAGGAATCTTTTTAAGGCAGAGCCCCAAGGGTTACAATAAGGGGAAACAGGAGAAGGCTGTGGGTTATTTCAAATGCTAACAACGCACGTGGTATGTTTGGTCTGAGAAAGAGGCTGAACAAGTGGGAGAATTTCATACAGAAATAGCCCCGTAACCCTAGGAACTTACGAGGTTTCTGTCTGTGTCTATAGCTCATTGCCTCCTGGATCTGAGGAGATATTTTTCATTGTCTTCTTGTTGTTGTTTTCTTTTTTATGGTGTATCGTCTGTTTCCACTATCTACAGATGTCCTTGTCAATGGGTGACAGGTTGGATAGTGGGCCATCCCCCTATTCCGGCTGCAGGCTGACTTTCTCGCTCTCAAGCTCTCTTGAGCTCTCAAAATATTTTGCCGCGCATTGTAGTTCAGTATAGAGCCAATACCTTATTCTAAACGTCTTATTCTAAATTTTCTTTTCGAGTTAGTCCTCTAGCTTCAAGTTGAATTTCATTGACAAAATGAGATGAAAGACACTTCCTTCGGCAGCTCCTTTACCCCTGGATGTTGTCAGAAGGCGTGTTCCACTCTATCCCGAAAGTCTCCTGCCGGTTCCTCTTCTCTGTTTGCAGTTGATTTTTATTGGAAGGGTTTGGCAGTGGCTTTTAGGAGACTTTGATTTCATGTGGCGATATTTTTTTTCCTTCACGATCAGATCTATTATGGAAAGAAGGGTCCTGTTCACGCTTTTCGGGGTCGGCCCATCAGCCTTTTCCACTCGGGAATTTACATCTGAGGTTTGGCCAACATGTGTACAGGTGATATAGGTCAGGAAACCCTGTGTTCATGCACAAAATAGTTCTGCAGTTCTTGTTCTCTGAATAGCTGCTGGTCTATTCTGGGAAATTCTCAGTGAGAAAATTAGTTAGGCTTCTCCAGAGAAATAGGTAAGAGCCAGTAAACCAGAGGGGTATGGATTGTGTAGTTACACATTTAGGGACGTATATTATCTGTATATCATAATATATCAGAGAGATGTAGCTATACATACAGACACAGACACAGAGGCCATGTAGATTAGATACAGACACGCTATAGACACAGACGGAGACCTTTGTTAATTGTGAAGAGCTGGCTGTCGTGGTTCTGGGCTAAGAAGTGCCGCTCCCCACGTCTGCAAGCTGGATCCCCCATGCAGCCGGTGGGTGTCTGAGGGCTGACGGTGTGAGTCCTGTTCAGGGCAGCGGAAGGGGACATGACGGGTCCCAGCCCAATAGCAGGCAGGCAAAGGGGCAAAGTCCCCCTTTCTCACCTGTTGTTCTGTCCAGGTGCCCACAGATTGGATGGGCCACACTGGGAGGGCATCTACCTGACTGGGTCCACTGAGTGACATGCTGAGCTGGTCTGGAAACACCCAGAAATAGTCTGGCAACCGGGGCCAGTCAGGTTGACACAAAATTAACCGTCACAGCTCTTGGCCCAGCTCAGGTGTGTGTTTGAATTCCGCAGTCACCTGCACACCTGTGTCGTGGGAAGACGGACCCTCAGAAGCACCCATGATTGGGGCGTCTTAGGAGAGTCAGACATAAGGCAGAGGGTCCGGACACGGGGAGAGGAGGGAGGCGTCAGGAGGCACAGAGGGGGAGGGGAGGGAGAGCTGGTGGGAGCAGGGAGGGGTTACAGAGGAAAGGAGTCGAGTTTATCGTTGCACAAGTTTGTGAAACTGCTTATTACTTTTAGCCAAAGAAATGTTTAATGAAACACTTTTTTGGAGACCTCTGAATGCCAATGAAACTTCTGTCCATGGAGCCTGAGAAATCGCATTTCTTTCTTTTCCAAGGTGCCTCTCCGATGGTCAGTTCTGTTCTGGTCAGGGTTCCCCAGAATGGCCGTCGAAGGCCCAAATTCTCCCTGGCGGGGTTACGCCGTCCAGCACAGGAAGGCAGTGAGCACAGGTGGGAATCAGGGTACCTCCTGCTGGAGAGGGGTTTGCCTCTGACCAGCCCTGACAGCTGGCGGCCGGGAGGAATGAGCCCCAGGCACCTGTGTCTCAGGTCCCCAACCTGATGTGGTCGCCTCCACACAGACCGACAGCCAGTGGCCCCAGCAGAACCCAGCCAGAGAGACGGCTGTCTCTGGACCAAAGCCAGGCTCTCAGGACACAGAATCAAGACAGGACAAAAACATCCATTTTACTGGTGACCCAGCAACGTGAGCCCGAGTGGACATGATCCGATGACAACGCAGACCCCCCCTCCCCGTCTCTGGCTTGAACCACCTCTGTCCACATCCTACTTCTTGCTGCAAAGCACACTTCGCACAACACGCAAAGTGAACACAAAGGCCACAAAGGGCATTAAAGGGAATGTCCCCACCGAGGATGACGAGCACGTGGGACCCGAGGCCAAACCAGGACCAGGCGGCGGGTGAAGGTCGAGGGCCGCAGCAGAGAGGACGTCCGACCCGGTGCTCACTCACCCCGTCAGCGCCGACAGCGAGCGCCTGGGTGTGGGGCCCGGTGGCATCCGGGTGACAGGCAGAGCAGGCCACGTCTCAGAAGGACCTCTGTGGCAGAAAACAGCCACCACCCAACGGGAACAAGTGGACGCCATGTATTCGGAGCTCACGTTGACCGGAGTCCCTGTGTTTGCAGGGACGCGGCAGCCCAGGTGTCGCAGGGACGTGGCTCCGCGTGTCCCGGTGGAGGCTGGGCCAGGGGCAGATGAAGGCAGCTCTCGGGATGGGGGGGCCTGTGTGATGGGTTCAGGAGCATATCTGGCTTTCTCTGGTTGGCCCTGAGTTGGAAGCAGGGACAAAATTTAGGGAAGTGGCCATCACTGGCCGAGTTCTGACAGCTGTGGGCTGGAGCGCTCCGTCCCGTGTGGGCCCCCTCGTCCGGGCGTCCAGGCCCGAGCCTGCCTCCTGCTCCCGCCCTCCTCTCCTCCACAGTCTGCAGCACTGCTTTGACCTCAGGCAGGCGTGTCTCGTCCACGTCCGCTCCCCTCGTCACGTGCGGTTTCCCAGACTGCTGTCCGTCTCACAAGCCGGCACACTTCCCATTTTCTGAGGAGGGGTTTATGAATGAGTCTAACACTTAGGTTGTTGCGGATTTCCATGGTTATAAGCAACGCTGCCGTGAACGTTCTTAGAGCTGTGTCTCGGCATAAGCCATTAGCAGATCCATCAGTATTTCCTCAGAACAAAATTTCTCCAGCAGAATATCAGGAAAACTGCTAATGGCAGGAGACTGTCAAGGTCTCATTGCATATTTTCATCTCTCCACCCTGAAAACGCGTGAGCCTAAGCAGCAGTCCATGAGTTTCCCCTCTTCTAAAGCTGGGCCATTATGACTTTAAAGGACTGGAAGAAACATGGTGGCCAGCTTGCTGCTTGGCCCCCAGGACGAGTGACATCGCAGTGCATTCTGCTCTTCCTGACCCTTCCGTGCTTCGCTAACAGTAGCCAGAGCAGCAGCCGCCTGCACTTCTCCTGTCAGGCAGAGTCCATCCGTCCCCTTCCATGGCCCCAAGCCACGGTGGCCTGTCCTGCTGCTCCCTGGACCCCCCCTTGGGGTCTGTGACCTGCGCTATCCCATAACCATGTCTGGCAGCTCTGCCCCCCATGTCCCCTGCTTTCCGCCCCCCCCCCCCATTTATCAGCTCACATGTGGCACCCACTCCATCCAGGTGGGTCTGAAAGAGGACTCCCCACCCTTCCCAGCCCAATATTTTCATTGATTTGTTTTCCTAAAACCGTCAGAGTCAAGTTCGTTTTGGCTTTGTTTATGGATGCCCATTGGCTGACCCACTCCCACTCGTCACACAATACACACCCCATGCATGACAGACGCCCAGGGCAGTGCTGGGTGACAGGGCGCTGGCTGGGGCCTGTCTGGTGAATGAATGAATCAGTGAGTGAATGAAGGAGCGAGCAAAGGAATGAAGGAAGGGGCGCTCTGCCCCTCTTTCTATTAGAGCATCGAAGTATTTTCCCTTTCTTTGGATTTTTAAGAGGCTTTTAATTTTTTTTCAGTAATAAACCTTTTCTGGCTGTGGGGCAGAGTCGTTTCTTGTTTACTATGTGAGAGTTAAGTTATTTTAGGGATTTTTATATATTTTTATTTGCCATGCCAGAGTCAAATTTACCGGAAACATTTGCCGTCTTCTGCCTTTGATTTCATTCTTAAGACAAAGTTACCAGCACAGCAGTTGTATCAATAGTTGTATCTTTTTTTCTGATTCCTTTGTTTACATCAAAATCATTAATCCTTTTGGGATTTACTCAGGAATAGAGAGTAAGCTTGGGCTTGACCTTTCTTCGTTTAATTTTAGCTACTGTTACTTTATCTGCTTGCCTTTGTGGTCTGTCTGTGCAGCTGCTGGAGCCCAGCAGCTCCTGCACCCCTGGGTACCTGCCTCACCAGTTGGCCCCTGTGCCTGTGGCTTTCACTTCCTCCTTGCAAGTCTGAGCTGCAGCACAGCCGGTCTGCAGGGCCTCGCACCTGGCGGGGCTGGAACTCAGCAGGGCATCTGGGGCTGGCAGTGCCCCCGTTGGAGCCAAGGGGTCAGTCTGTCTCCTCGCTGCACATAATCATGGAGACCCAACGTCAGGCTTCCTCCCGGCTCCCTGTCTGGCGTTTTCCCCTTAAAGTACAAATCACACAGACAACTTAAAACATAGTGGCCGACCTCATGTCAAAGAACCTATCCACCCTTCACGAAGACTCATGACCTTCAGGAAGAAACACCTGGATGTGGGGGTGGGGCTTCCTAGAGCACCTGGGGGTCTTCAATCTGCACCTGGGGCTTCTCAGAGCACGGGGGGTAATCCGTGAGAAACTGGGGGGGTCCCTGAGCATGAAGTTGGGGGAGCTCCCCGCTTGCTCTCCTTGCATAGCACGGCCAAACCCTCAGTGTCACAGGCCTTGACAACTTGTTTTTCTGACTGGCATTTCCCTCATTTTGCTGACGTGCTTCATCTTTCAGAGATGGTGCAGGAAGTCTCCTTTGGTGAATTAAGCATCTTGGAATCAAGCTCCGTCGTTTCAACAAGCTGCCTGGCACTCTTCCTGTGGGACACACACCTCTTTCCCAGGGAGGTTTCGGGACGAGAGCACGTGTGACAGGCTGGCTGGACCCCATGGACACGTCCACTTGCCTTTGGATGTTGGTCAGTAGGGGTGGTGCTGAGCTGCAGGGTCTCAGGGCCCGGGCGGCTCTGGGGTCAGTGAGTGGACAGAGGGTGCAGGAGAGTCAGACAGAACCAACAGGATGCGGGTGGAAAGTTAGTGGACGGAGCCCCATTGGCTCCCACCCCCGATGTCCCTTGGCCAGGCCTCCCCTGAACCCCATCTGTGAACCCTATTGCATGAGGGGCCGCAAATGTCTTGATTGTGGCCTCCTCTGGAAGGGCAAAGGGGGGCCGTCACCTCCCGGCATGACCCTGTTCCAGTAACGTAGAGCTCGGGGACAATGCTACTTGTTTCTGCATCGGCAAATTGGGGACGTTGTTCATACATCCATCTCATTATCTCTATCTGAGCCGTTGTGTGCGACTTACAGTAAAATTATGAGAACATTCTTAGAAATATTTGCCAAAACCACACATCACCCAGCCGCTGCCATGGGTTTGAGCAAACAGTCCAGGTGAGTCTCGTCCTAACAGTGACACCAAATCAACAATAAGTGTCGTAGAAAAGCCAAACCAGAGGGACTCGGCACCAGGCCCCCTCCCGGGGACAGTGAGGATGCCCCGACCTCAAGGCTGCCCCTCCCCAGGGAGCTCTCCCCCGGGCTGCGCGCCCCCGCTGCCAGCACCCCAGAAACCAGCATGGGCTCGTTTTGTCTGTGGTTTCCTGACTGTGACATCTTCAGCGTCTCGCGACGTGCTTATGGAACAGGACCCCTAAGCTCCCGTAAAGATGACAGCCTTCCCAGACCAGCTGTGAAGGGCTCAGGCCACGGCCTCAGACTCACAGGGACCCCGCAGCCTCACACACCTCCGTCCCCACACACCACTGCCTGGGGAGCCAGCCTGGCCTCTCGGCACCTCAGGGCCACCGCCTGCACCCACCCCTGTCCTGTGGGAGGTTCCTCCCCACTGTTCTCGTGTGACAGTGGCATCCCCGTAGGAGGATGCTGGTGTGGCCAGCGACCCGCCTTGGCCAGCGGAGTGAAGGACCCTGAGCCCCGCCGTCCACGCAGCAAGTGTCCCCACCACAGAGCAGCTTTCCTAACAGATGGAGCCGAGTCACAGCAGCGGACTCTCGGGGGCCGGCGGGTCACCTAAGCGAGAAGTGAATGCTGGTGGGGGTGTCTGCTGCTGCGACACAGCTCAGGGATGCCCCGTGAGGCTGTGTGTGAAGCAAGCTGTAACGTCAGCGTGGGACCAGTGTCCCCAGGGAAAGTGAGACTCACGGGGTGCTCTCCACGGGGACTCGTGTTTGTCACACCTTCAGCAGTGACACAGGGCCCAAAGAGAAGACCCCCGGGCTGTGTGACCTTCAGATCAGCGTCTCCCTGGCCTTAAATACCGTTCAGCCAATTCCTTGCTTTAGGCTCATTAACTATTGAAAATAGATCACAGGCTCCGGTAACCGGCGTGGAAACCTGTGAGGGAAGCAGTGGACGCAGGCTGGAAACTATTAGGCTCAATGACACCTGAGCGCCTCTTTCTGCTCTAAAATTCTCTTTATAAAGAAAAGTACCTGCATTCATGGATTCTCCTCTTAGATTTCTTATTTTCTTCTCGTGTTTTCTGCGGACTCAGTTGAGCGTAGTTTTTAGCACCTGTGTTATTTTGGGAGCGCACAGGATTCTCCGTGTCATGCTTGCTCACACTCTGTCGTGCGGCTCCTGGGGGAACGCTTTTGTTGCCCGTGCTTCTGTGCCGTGGTCTGATGGAAATGAAGCAGACAAGTATTGTCACGATAATGGTGGGTCACAAAGACCCCCAAACCCAGAGGCTTTCGGTGACAAGTGCTTATGCTCACACTGACAAGTCTGCTGCAACCATAGATTGGCTGCTCCAGGCTTGTAGGACGGCACAGCTGCACAGCTGACAAAGGGGTGGGGGCTCACGTCTTTCCCAGGGCGGTGGACGCTGGGGCCCAGGCAGAAGGGGCAGAGCCACCTGGGGCCTGATCTCAGATGACAGAGGTTCCAGGGCTGGGCCACCTATGCACTGGCTCGCTGCACGTCATCTGACACTCGGTGGGCCATGTGTCTTTACTGAGACAGGAAAACACATTCCACACGAGCAGCAGGAAGGGGCTTAGATATTTGCTGACTAGCAATTACATCCCCATGTGTATAACGCATTCGTACCTCAGAAGAGTCAGGTTCCGAAGCAGCCACTCGCAGAAGCTGGTGTTCAGGGAGCAGGGGGCTGGGATGGTGTCACTCTGTGAACTTGGACTCGATCCTCTGACGCAGGTGAAGACTGGACGTTTCAACCTGCTGAAATCTGCAGAACACCCCAGGGTACTCCTGTCGGCACCTCCAAAGCCACAAAGCTTTACTTGTAAGACAAGCTGGTTGAAAATCAAATCTCTATGAAATTTGAAGTCTCCCTACAACCGTGAATCCCACTATCATCAGTGTTACTCAAACAGCCCCACCTTGCAATGCACATAATAATTTTGAGACTATTATTCATAATCATTTCAGTTCTCTCTTTGCTGTCACTGCCTTTTCTCATTTGTAAATCACACGAAATTACAGGATATGGTTAACATTGTCGGGAAGAAATTAGCCCAAATCCACGATCATGTATGAAAATGTTCCTGCAGAAATGAATGGGGTGCAAACCCCACTCTGTCCAGGGAAGGCCAGCGCAGGGCACCGAGTTCTCCGTCCTCGTCACCGCATCATTGGGAGATGCTTCTCCCGCCCACAGTGGCCAAGACAGTAATTAAACCCGGGACTGCACCGTCCCACAGGCTGACGGCTCGGTTTCATTGTCACTAGCGAGGGCCACTGTAGCAATCAGCCGTCTGCTCTCTAACTGCTGTCAGAAACGAAAGCTGAGTTCAGTCATTCCGAAACAAAACCCAACACTTTTTGGTGTGAACCCTTCAATATTTAATTAGACTGTACCTGGTAACCCCACCTAGAAGGCCACCGGGTTCTGCCCCAGGGACACCTGTCCCTGCCACCCACCTGGACGGCTGTGCGGCTCGTCTGCCTTCACACATTCGCACTCACACTGCCACCCTCTCGGTTGGCTCATTTTGTCCTTAAATGCCTTTATTTTGAAGGAAACCTTCTATCACAGTGAAGTTACAGGTTTGATGACCTAGTTGTATCCCTTACACTACTTTTAAACATAAAATTATTTATTTGAGTAAAACTACAATCGTTCCCATCCCTCAAAACCATGTCGTGTGCCTCCCCAAGCTGGGCGCTCCAAGCCCCACCCTGAGGAAAAGAAACTGTGCCTTAAACATACACCCTAGTCTATGCCATAGGGACAGTGTCCTCGGGTCCCGCCAGGCCACCAGCGGGCCTCTCACAGAAGTGCTGTGGGGACCCCGTCCTGGGCTCCAACCCAGGGTGCTGTCAGCAGGAGAAGGGGACTGTGCTCGGTCCCCTCAGCCAAGCCAGGAGGCCGAGCCGCTCCCCGGGGTGGGGGAAAGCAGTGCTGCCCAATTAACTGGACAGCTTCTCTCTGGGGACACGGTGTTTGACGTTGTTCATTGTCTATTCACTTGTGTGTTTCTCTCTTTGGTTCCCACTTGGAAACTTAGCGCCGAGTGTCTCCGTCCGCCTATCGACCCCCTTCCTTTTGCTCTGTATTTGTGTGTTCTTATCTCGCACAACAGAGACCTCTGAGAAGCATGTCGGTCTCGGGGAAACACAAGTAAGAAAGCAAACAAACAAATGCACAAATGGTAAGTACAAAAACCAAACCAAAAGAATGTGCCTTAAAACCATTGTGTTCTGACGTGCCGCCCATCGTTACAGGACTTTTGTTGTCTTCCTGCCCACACATCGTCGTTTTTCTGTGTTTCTGCTGGTGATTCTTGTAGCGTCTCACCTCACCTGGCACAGAAAGATGCTGTTTCCTGGTTTCTAACTCCTGGGCGGGGCGGAGTGTTCAGTTTTGCTGGATCCTCTGGGCTTGCGTTTGTACCTCCAAACTCCCACCCGTCGGCCGTCTTCCTTTCACAGCTCTACCGTTATTTTCAAACTGAGCTGTGCTGATACCACGCTCCTGAGCCCCATCCAGGGGACAATATCGGGGCATTTGTCTGAGGAAGGAGTCGCTATGGAGACAGCGTACCCCGTGTCCTTTCTGTGCTGAGTAAAACAGACACAGACGTAGGTGACGAGTTTCCAAAGCCGCAGAGTTTGCAGAGGGCGAGAGGAGAGGAGAAGCGTTTGCAAGACGACTCCAACCAGGACATACACACATTCACTCCCCTGAGACGTTCCCAGACCCAGCACGAGGGGGTGGAGCGGGTCGGCCAGTTTGGAACGACAACATGGTAAGAGAGATGCTTCAGCGTTGACACGACCACCCAGCCCCAGAGTATAAAGGCAGCATGTTTACTGGGGCCAGTTGTGAAGTCCCTGAAAATAGTGACCACATGGGCGCGAGTTCAAAGGGGACCAGTGATGGGGTTCACAGAAATGATCGGTAATCGGTTCATTCGTTGAATAATATTCTGCCGACACCTGCTACATGCCAGGATGACACACGTATTTAAATTGAGACGTGTGTTCTCTGCAGCCGTCTCCGCTGTTTGTGGGGCAGACGGAGAACAGCAGAGGGAGACAGGGGACTGTGTGACGAAAGGGGGCAGGGGGCACGTTTGCCTCTTGGCAGCATCTGCACACAGCTCTCGGTTCTTCGTAAGCTCCGAGCTCTCCCTGCAGTACAAATCCCACCTCTGTGCACTTACGGCTCTGGCGGGGTGGCTGGGCTGGGTGCCCCCCGTCCTGGGTCCTGGGCAGGTTTCTGTGGCTGTGCCTCATCAGTGACACGTGACATGGCTTCGTTTATTAAATACTGGATGTGGGAACAGAAAATGGGATAATTCATTTTGGGGGAGGGCTTTTATTTCCTAAAAACTGTGCAGAAAAACAGCCGGTAGTAATTGCAGGCCTCACCCCAGTCCGATGGCAGAAAAGGGAGAGGTGCTTTCCAGCCATAAAGGGGGTGTGATCCCATGACAGGCCCTGTGAGAAATGAAAAGCAAGGAGGCACCATTGTTTATTAACAAGCCAGTCCCAGGGCTGTGTGGAAGCAGGAGGCTGGCTGCCTGTGGCTGCCTCCCCCATCGCGCCCGGCCCCACAGGGCATCTGGTAAACCACCACCATCCGCCCCTGCTTACGAGGCAGGGCAAGGGCTGTGCTTGCCTTCGGCTGGCCACAGACCCGATTCCTGAAGTGGGCGGTCATCGATCACGCACGTGTGTGCCTGGGGTCTCACGCACCCTTTCTAGCGCGCACATGCAAAAGGACTGGCCCGCGTTTCATTGCAGCTGCCAAACCCCGAACATTGGATTTATTACCTGTGTGTTTTGAAACTTTCTTAGGAGTTTGGGAAAAAATTCTGTTTTGAAATAATAGAAAATATGTATATTGGCCTCTGCCCCTGGTTCCCAGCACAGAGCTCCTAAAACCCCTGTGAATTCCTAAGTGATCAGAGCAGAGCAGAGTCTTTTGTTCTAATATTTAGTCTTTGACCTCAGGTCCTCACACAGAGCTCCAAAAACCATGGGATTTCCCAGGTGACGGGAGTGTCTGTTGTTCTAATGAGGCAGCTCTGGGTGGCCCCTGGGTGGGGGCTGGTCATGAGAAAGACCCAGCCGTGATTTGAAGGTGGAGCTGTTGAGAAGGGAGAAGAGCTGGAAAGTGAGCTGATCAGGCCTACATGATGAAGCCCCATGAGAATCCCAAAGTACGGGGTTCAGAAGCTTCCTGGTTGCTGAACACATGCACCTGCTGGAAGGTGACAGGGACAGAAACACCTGCACTCGGGGGCCCCACATCTCCCCTGCGGACCTCCTCACCTGGCTCATCCTTTATTATGTCCTTTAATAGCTGGGAAACATAAGTGTTTCCCTGAGTCCTGTGAGCTGTTCTAGCAAATAGCGAAATCCCAGGGGGGAAGGAACCTCTAACCTTTAACCAAACCAGACAGACGCAGGGGGTGAGCTGGGACCTGCTACTTGCAGTTGGCACCTGAGCTGGGGGGCAGCCTTGTAGGGCCGAGCCCGAAACCTGTGGGCTCGACGCCACCTCTTGGTAGATAGCGTCAGAATGGAGTTGAATTGAAGGACTCCCAGCTGGTGCCGCAGGATTGTGTGGTGGGGGGAGGCCCGCACACCTGGTGTCAGAAGTGTGAGTGTGCTGGAGTGTGAGAGTAAAGAGACACACAGGAGGAAGAGTGACTCTGTCTGAACATCTCTGTTTCCCACCAACTACCAACCGGCCCATATGTTTATAACCATGCATGCTGACTGTCATTTCAAATGCAGAAATGTGCACACAGCCCAGCTGGTAGCATCGAGGTTGGAAAGGGGAAGAGCCGCTCACGTGGTTGGCGTGGCCTTTCCCAGCTGGAGCCAGCAAGTTGCCAAACCAAAACACATTTTCCAGAAATACCCGAAGGCTTGATTTTCACATTTGCTGGCATGATATTGTTTAAATATTCAAAAATGTCAATTAGCTTGAGTTGCTTTTTTCTGAAATATAATTCACACATTATATTTAATATAATAGTATACTATTAAAAAGTATGCAGTTCAGTGGTTTTTTTCAGTTTTGATTACTGTAGCTTCTTAGTAAGTTTAGAAATTAGGAGGTTTGAGACCTCCAACCATGTTCTTCTTTGTCAAGAGTAGACTATTCTGCATCATTTGAATTTTTATAGACATTTTTGAATCGGCTTACCTATTTCTTCAAAGAAACCAGCTGAGATTTGACAGAAATTGCATTGAATCAATTGGGGAAATTTAGTTTCATTGATTTTTCTCCACTCCAAAAATTTCCTACTTGGTGTAGTTCCCCTCTAATATTATGACCTTCCTTTTGCTTATTTTGGTTGTAACTTAATCTTAAAGTGGGAGATTGGGACATTGATTTGAGGCCTTTCTTCTTTTTAATAAAGGCTTTTACAGCTATAAATTTCCCTCTTAAGACTGCTTTAGCTGTCCGACTTCAGCTGCCTTCTTTGAAGACGTGGACAAGCTGCATCCCAGTAGTTTTAGTATGTTAAGTTTTTGCTTTCGTTTATCTTAAAATATTTTCTGATTTCATTTATGATTCCTTTCCCAAATTTCCTTATGTTATTGATTTCCCATTTTCTTCCATTGTGGTAGGAAAACATACTTTATGTGATTCTAAACTTATTAACATACTCAGGCTTGTTTTATGGACCAGCATAGGCTCTATACTGGAGAATGTTCCATGTGCACTGGAAAAAATGTGTATCTGTATATTCTGTTGTTGAGAGGAGTGTTGTACAGATGTCTAGAGATCCAGCTCAAGTCTTGTATTTCCTGTTGATCTTCCATCTAGTTATTCTATGCACTTTTGAAAGTGGGATGTTAAAGTCTCCTACTGTGCTTGCTGAATTGTCTATTTCTCTGTTCAATTTTGTCTGTTTGTGCTACATGTATTCTAGGACTCTTTTTAAATGTAAGCGTGTTCATAATTGTGATATATGCTAGATGGATTCACTCTTAGCCTTAAAAACTGTAGTTCTTTGTGTCTAGAAACAATTTCCCTTTAAATTGTATTTTACTTGATATTAGCATAGCCAGTTCAGCTCTCTTCTGTTTACTGTTGCATGGTATAAATTATTCTCTCCTTTCACTTTCAGTCTATTTGTATCTCTGTATAAAGTGTCTGTTTGTATAAAGAGTATCTCCTTTAAACAGCATATAGTTTTCCTTTTGCCATTTTTTCTCTATGTCTGATGTCATTTTTTTTTTCTATTCTTTTATTCCTGCCTTCTTTTGTGTTAAATATTTCTAGCAGACCATTTTAATTTCCCTGTCATTTCTCTCACTGTTTTGTTCTGAGTTATTTTCTTAGTTGTTGCCCTGAGGATTATAATTAATATCTTGATTTATGTGAATTTAGTTCAGAATGGCACCAGGTTAATTTCACTATTATTAAAAAGTCTGTGCTCCTATAAGGTGCCTTCCGTCCCCCCTCCTTTGTGCTTTTACTGTCATATTCATTACATCTGTATACACTGATTTATAGTACTGTATAATTATTTATAAACAATGATTTACTATTGTTGCTTCATTGATTATCTTTCAAATCAGATAAGAGATAAAAGTGTTACAAACAAAGAAAATTACACTTATACTGTCTTTTATATTTACCGATGTGTTTCCCTTTACTGGTTCTCATGATTTCTTCATGTGGATTTGAATTACTGTCTAGCGTCCTTTCACTCACACTGAAAACTCCCTTTAGTATGTCTTTTAGGAATGGTCTGATAGTGATAACCTCCCTCGTTGTTTTGTGTTTTTCTTCAATCTTGGGACGGCTTAATTTCTCCTTCATTTGTACAGGATAGTTTTGGTGTGGAATCCTTGGTGGACAGTTTTATTCCCTCAGCACTTGGTCTCACCCACTGCCTCCTGGCGTCCCAAGTTTCTGATGAGAAATGAGCAGTAAACCCACTGAGAGTCTTATACGTTACTAGTCACTTCCCTCCTGCTGTTTTCAGGATTCCCTCTTTGTCTTTGACTTTCGACAGTTTGATTATGAAGCGTCTTGGTGTAGACCTGAGTTTTTCTGACTTGGATTTCACTGAACTTCCTGTGGATTCATGTTTTATCAGATTTGAGGGGTGTTTAGTCATTATTTCTTCAGATATTCTTTCTGACCCTTTCTCTCTCTCCTCTCCTGGATTTTCATTAGCACATGTTGGCTTGTGTCATGATGTGCCACAGGTCCCCGAGTCTTTGTTCATTTCTCTTCATTCATTGGTTTCCTTTTTTCTTGTTTTCCCCTCAAACTGGACGATCCCCATGGCCGTACCACCAAGTTTGCTAATTCTGCTCTCTGCCTGCTCAGACACACTGCTGAGCCTAGTTTCTGTGCCTTTATTGCTGTTATTTACTAGATGAGACATGATTCTCATACTCACCTTTAGTTTCTGGATGTCATGTCTTTGGACATATTTGAAACAGTTGATGTAAAGTCTTTGCCTAGTAAGTCCAGTGCCTGGGCGTCCTCGGGGACAGTTCCTATTGATGACCTTTTTTCTGTGTATGGGCCATACTTCTCGCTGCTTTGCAAGTCTCATCACTTTTGTTGAAAACCGGACATTTTAAATATAAAATGCCAACTCTGAAAATCAGATTCTTCCCCCTCCCTGGGGTTTGCTGTCATTGTTGTTTGTTTGTTTGTTTGTTTAATGCTGCTGTAATCGTTCCTTTAGTGATGATTGGACTGAGTTTCTTAAGTACCTGGACACTGTAAATCTCCCAGTCTTTGCCTAGGTGTCCCCTATGCATGTGGGACATGCCATCCACATTCAGCCAAATAGCTTACGCTCTGCCTTAGCCCTCACCTCCTGCATGTGCAGACCTTCAAGGTGATGCAGGGGTGAAAGGTCAGGGCCTTCTCAGGTCTTTCTTGAACCCTGCCCCGTGCATGCAACCAGCCCTACACATGCAGGTACCTTTTAGATTCCCAGGGATATGTTAGAAGTTTCACAACCCCAGTGGACATCTCATCCCTCAGATGTTCCTCGTGAAGTTTTAATGTTTGTCCCAACTGCATCCACCGTCTCAGGTAGCTGCCCAGTTAAATAATTTCCTCTAATTGCTTTTGACAAACCCTTTCAGGGAAAAGGCTTTTTTTGCATTGTGCAAGCTCTGAGTCAGGTTAAATAAAGAAAACGGTGCAAGTGGGGTCCTCCGGGGAACCAGCAGACAGGTCAAATTATGAGAATCTTCAACAGATACGGTTTGGAAGGGGCCCCACCCTGGTCTGCCCCCTCCAGTCAGTGACAGGCTGCTGGGTTTCACTGGAAGTGGAAGCTGTTGGGGTTTTTTTTTAGTTAAAAAAAAAAACTGTGGAGCTGCAGAAAGGAGTGTGAAAATAGTGCAAAATAGAATGCTGCAAACTTACTCTTCGTTCTGAGATTCAGCTGTTTTTATTGAATAAATGTTCTCCAGATTGCTGCAAACATTTGGTTCATTTCAAGGTTCTGAAAAAGTTGCTTTTGAAAGGTTTTGCCAGTTTTCTCATTGCTTTAGGGAAGAGAGAATTTGGGAGGTCAGCACCCCACCATTGTCACTGACCTCACTCAGGGTGATTTTTACTGTCCCCTCATCCCCAGGAAGGTGAGGGTCCGTCTCAAGGGAGGCCCTCAGCAAATATGCATGGACAGGCCGAGTCCCAAGCTTGGGCAAGCCTTGGGTCTCATCCCCCTCTGCACAACTTTCGTGGCCCACCTGGGGTGTCCCCACCAGCTGGGGTTCCCATGGACCATGCATTGTGCTATGGGACCTGTGCCAGACGTGAGAGTCTGCTGTGCAGCCTGGAGAACTGGCCTCCAGAGGCAACCTCATCCGACCTGACCACACTGACAGCCTGGTCTTGCACTCCACCAGCCACAGCTGTGAGAAATATTTTGTTGTTTTCACACCCCGCAGCCTGTGGTGTTCTGTTCTGGCTGCCCGAGCCGACGGGTGCAGCGCTCAGCTAGTGCGGCCGGCCCTACAGATGCCGCACTCGCCATTTCGTACAATCACCTAAGCCAATTACTTAGAATAAATCTCTTTTATGTATCAGCATCCTACTGGTTCTGCCCCTCTGGAGAAGCCTGGTGCACGGGGCATAATGAATTCTGTCACAGCTGCATCTCTCAGGACTGTTGTGGGACTGTGAAGTCATGAAGGTGGAAGTCTTTGCAAATCACAAAGAACGAGCCAGAAGTTAGGGGCGATTTTCTCCATTTAGAGTTGACTCTTTTTCTCCAGTATTGCACTGGTTTTAGCCGCTGTCGTTCCCCAACCAGGGTGAGAGGTTCGCGTCTGTTGCTGTGACCCCTGGAGGGGCCAGGTTCTCCCGAGGGCATCAGGGGTCCTGGCCAGCAGCTGACTGATGCCCGTGTGACCTTGGCCACAGGCCATGCATCAGGCCTGTCTGATGATAAGTCAGCTGGTGTCCTCATTAGCACAGGAGCTTCAATCTCAGCTTCTTAATAACTTGATCTGA
Source organism: Rhinolophus sinicus (assembly GCF_036562045.2). Taxonomy (NCBI): domain Eukaryota; kingdom Metazoa; phylum Chordata; class Mammalia; order Chiroptera; family Rhinolophidae; genus Rhinolophus; species Rhinolophus sinicus. The sequence continues at coordinate 199,784,435 of NC_133752.1, forward strand.
CCAAATAATTAAGGGCCACAAGTTGCCAACCGTAGAGACTTCAGAGGCTCCTTGCAGACATTAGAGATGAAATTTCACCTGATTTCAATTTTACTTAGCAGACACTCACCAAGTCTCGCTGTGCTCCTGCTGGGGATGTGAGGGAGGTGGGAGGGAAGATGAATCCAACTGGCTTCTGCCCTCAGAGGAGCTGAGGCTGCTGGGTAGGGAGATGAGCCAGAAACAGAGCGGGAATGGGCTGCTCCCTGCAGGGACACAGGCTGACCACCTGCCTTCCCATGGTTGCGTTTCCTTCTCGCCAACATGTGAACACCAGAGTGACTCCCAGGACAGACGGCAGGACACTCGGGGTCAAAGGAGCAGCATCTGGGGATGGGACTGTGTCTCTCCTTGGTCAGGGCAGGAGCAAGATGGGGTCCCTTGAGAGAGAGCCCCACTGCCAGCAGCCGTCCAGCAAAACACAATCCCAGCTGCAGAGTCATGTGTGTTTGTAGAAATATGAAGTGGGGAACATAATTGCAGCTGAAAACTCCCTGGTTTAAAAATAATCATAGGAGCTTGCCTGCTTCTAGAAAACTCTGTGTGTCTGTGTGTGTGTGTGTGTGTGTGTGTGTGTGTGTGTGTGTGTGCGCGCGCGCACATGCACCCCAGGGCTAGAAATACCCAAATCTGTGGCATTATGGAATCGCAAATCACCACTGCACACCCACAGGAGGGCCGAAATGCAGAGCACTGACGACACCAAGTGCTGGGAGGACGTGGGGCAGCAGGAGCCTCAGTCAGTGCTGGTGGGGACGCACAGTGTGGCAGCCACCGGGGAGGACAGTGTGACAGCCACTGGGGAGGACAGTGTGGCAGCCACTGGGGAGGACAGTGTGACAGCCACCGGGGAGGACAGTGTGACAGCCACTGGGGAGGACAGTGTGGCAGCCACTGGGGAGGACAGTGTGACAGCCACTGGGGAGGACAGTGTGGCAGCCACTGGGGACGCGCAGTGTGGCAGCCACTGGGGAGGACAGTGTCGCGGTTTCTAATGAACTAGACGCACTCACACCACACAGTCCAGCAGTCGTGCTCCTTGGTATCTGCTCCAATGAGTTGAAAACTCATATCCACACAAAAGCTTGTACCCGGATGTTTATAGTAACTTTATTCTTAATCATGGAAACGTGGAAGAAACCAAGTGCCCTTCAGTAGGTGATGGATAAACCACCTGATCCATCCAGACAATGGAGTATTAGTCAGAGCTAAAAAGAAATGAGCTAACAGCATGAAAGGACACGGAGGGACCGCAAATGCATGTCACTAAGTGAAAGAAGCCAGTCTGACCAGGCCACACACTGTGAGTCCAACTCTAGACCTTCTGGAAAAGGCAGAACTATGGGGACAGTAAAAGGATCAGTGGTTGTCAGGGGTTGGGGGAGGGGTGAACTGGCAGAGCTCAGAGGCTTTTTAGGGCAGTGACACTTCTCTGTGTGACACTATAATGACGGATACGTGTCATTATGCATTTGTCCAAACCCACAGAATGTCCAACCCCAAGAGTGAGTGATCCCTGATGTAAACTAAGAGCTTTGGGTGACAATGACGTGCCCGTGTAGGTTTATCAGCTGTAACAAATGTCCCATCTGGTGGGGGTGCCGGTTCTGGGGGGCGGGGGGCTATGGGAACTCTGTGCCTTCAGCTCAGTTTTGCTGTGAACCTGGAACTGCTCAGAATATTTGTAAAATAGGGGAAGAAGGAGGCAGAGAGGAGGGCAAGAGCTGTGATGGGCGACGGGCTCCGCGGCCACCTGGCTTTGAAGATGGAGGAGGGGACCCTTTCTTCGTGTTCATGCTTTTTTTCACTTGATGGTGTATCGTGGGGAGCATCCTCTGTCCTTCTCTGTCATAGCTGGAGTGTCACCAGTGTGTTTACCCAACACCCATAGATGGGCAATTAGGCCTCTTACGTTGTTTAAATTGCAGACGACACTGAGGTAACACCAGGCACCTGATTGCTGTGTCCCTCGTCCCTCTGTCATTTTCTGTCCCAGCGCAGTCTCACCCTGTAATTCTTTAACGCTGCATGAAATTCCAGAAGACTCCATCAGGGGGTCACGCATGTGTCAGGATCGGGTTGCTTGGGGACTCTGACTGTTAATCACCTCATGCAAATGTGGATCCCACCCCGCTTCTCCTCAGCCCCAGGGCTTGGCAGTTGCAGCTCAGGTCAGGGCCACCTCCGCTTCGCCCCCTCCCGCCGGGCTGGGCAGCCCGTCGCCCCCAGCGGGCCCCGCCAAATCCAGCTGGACACAGGGGACCAGGTGTCCAGGAGTGGCGTGTGTAGAAGCAGCCATTCAATCAGAGAAGAAAAACATGCATTTTCTCTCTGTCTCAGCCGATTTGGAAAGTGGGAAAGTTGATTTCAAGGGGGCCTTGGGGAAATAAGAGGAAACAGGTTTTGGAATAACTGTGGGGAGGGAGTAATTACGCTCCAAGACAACAGCGTCCTCAGAAGGAAAGACACTCATCAGCTCAGGACCTTCGGGGGCAGGGAAGCAGGCTGGGAGGGGCTGCAAGTGTGTCATGTCCCGTAAGGCCCAGAGGACATGTCCTTCCCTGCCCTGAGCAGACAGCCCCGGGCAAGGGTGCACGCTGGATGCAGAACTGGGCCGGCCAGCCATCACTGTAGGATCCCATCAGCCCGAAGGGTTCCCTGTGACACTAGATCGCCCCCAGGGTGTCTGAGCCCAGGTGGTGCAGCCATGCTGGACCGGGGTCCCCAGGCTGTGCTTGACCAGGAACCCCAGGCCGTGCTGGACCTGAGACCCCAGGCCGTGCTGGACCAGCAACCCTAGGCTGATGCCAGCCTCCCCAAATCCCAGGGAGCACCGAGGCACAAAGGGGGCTGCTGCTGTCACTCTGGTCATGGCTCACATACGTGCTTTCCTGTGGGGGCCAGGTGTCAGGGGGCGGGGTTCCCGGCGTTTTGTGCTCCTCTTCCCAGATGCCGGTATAAACTTCCACCTCATGTGACTGTGAGCTGCTTCTCCTGCCGAGTGGGTCAAGCACGGCCCACGGTGGTGCTGGCCCCCAGGTGGACGCCCAGGAGCAGGGGCTGCTTCGGTGTCCTGTCCCTGGGGACTCAGTGGTTCAGGATCCCAAAGTTTAACCACAATCCCCAGGCAGCAGAGCCCAGGACACCGGCGTGTGTGGTTCCTTCTGGGGACAGGACAGGCTCCTGAGAAGAGGATAGACGAGTGTTTTCCAGTGGGTTGTCCTTGGCCAAGAGGATGTTGTTCCAAAGAAAAGAATTTGGGGTCATTTGAGTTTGGCAAACGTGTGGTTACACAGCTTCCCTGGGCTCATATCCCGCAGGATTTGTCTGACCCTCTTACGTGTCAGTGAACAGTGTGAACTGTGTCCACACGGGTGGATATGAGCCCTGACTGCCACATGGCCGTGATAGGGGCCAGAAGGGTCTCTGGGGGACAAAGTCAGGTGACGGTCACAGTCGTTCCCCTGAGGTAGTCGTGCTGAGGTAGATGCAGGGGCAGTAACCACCCTGTGCGGAGGGCACCGTAGGCAGGTGCTCGGAATGCCAGAGGGGCCAGGTGGGACCACCTGGGCCAGGTGTGCTGCAGAGGCCCTTGGAGGAAGTGAGGCAGGAGCCCAACCAGGTGGCCTGAGAGCAGGACAGCAAGGACATTGCAAGCAGAAGAGCAGCTGGAGGAGAGGTGAGAGGGCAGGACCTCAGAGACCCTGGAGGGAGCCTCAGTCCCGGCTGCTGGTCTGCAGGGTCCTCGGAGGGGACGTGGGCTGAGGACCTTGGTGCCGTGTCCGTGAGGGACGGAGCATCTTTATTGAAAAACTGACACAGCTGGGCCTGTGCTCCTGCAGGACAGTCCCGATGGTGCCCACGCAGCTCGGCTGGACAGGCTCCTTCATCCGCCTCTGCGTGTCCTATTACCCACGCCAGACAGCATCCACCTTTAAGGAGAAAATGCACAGGAAGCTTCGGGCAAACCCTGCCCCTCCCGTCGAGCTTGTACGGGAGGGGGGAGGGGCCGACCACTGCCCTGGGGCGGCCGCCCCCGTGGCACTGCAGCAAAGGCCAGCAGAGCCACTGTCCTTCCGGGGACTCGGCAGCCACAGCTCCAGGGCCGGGGCCTGCGGGTTCCCACAAACAAGGCCACATGCAGGGGACGCTGGTGGCCCTTGAGGGACAGGCTGTTCCCAGGCAGACTCACAGGTTCCCTCAGACATACTGGAAGGGGCGTTTGCAGGGAGTTTTAAACCCTCCCCAACTGATCCACTGACTTATTTCTATGAATTCTGCAGGTAGTAATTAACTCACTAATTACAAGACAAACGTTCAGTCCCCCCTCACAGGTGCCAGCAGTCTAAGGCACTTAGACAAACATACGTAAGCGTCCTGCCCCAGGATGCAGTGCAGGGGAAGGGGCGGGCACCTAGAGCGATGACCCTGGCACAGGGCAGGCGGGGGGCAGCAGGGCAGCAGGGTGCTGGAGGGGCTTTGGGACAGGCCAGCTCGTGGGCCTGCCTCCTTTCGGGGGCCGGGTGGCAGCCGCCCCCGCTGCGCCTGCTCCCCTCCAGCTGCTGGCTGTGCCTGAAGCAGCTTATTAAAGTTTCAGACCTGCTGGGCTACCTAGAGCTGTGTCTGTTCTATTTTTAATGTCTTCAGCTTATCAAACCTGCATAAGCCAACGCGCCCACACTTAGAGGTCTGTCTTGTAGCAATTTGTAATTTTTCCTGTTAATTTCACAACGATAGATGGAGAGTGGACAGGAATTGGTTGAACTGAATGAACTTTCAAATTAACAGCTCTCTGTGCTGGGGGGAAGGCTGGACTCAGGCAGGATTTGGCCAGGAGCGCTTCGCCCGACAGGCTTCCTGCCAGGGGTTAAAGACGAGGAGACCCGTACAAAGGAGGCTTTAACTGGCCTGGGCAGTGTCCTCCCGGCCCTGCCAAGGCCTGCAAATCCAATTAGAGGAGAGTCCTGTGCCCTGGGGGTGGCATCCGATTGCGTGAGACCAGGCTGCCTGGGGCTTTCTGGAGCAGTCTGACCTCCTGATGGGGACACTGTCCCCCAGAGGCCCGGGGGGGGGGGATGCTTCCCAAGGGTGCTGGGGACAAGGGCCAGCCCCTGAGCCCAGGGAGCACAACCAGCAGATGAGCCGCGATTGGCCGGAGCCTCCAGGCAGCTCCTTGGGAGGACTGGGGGGCAGAAAAGTCACAAACCCAAGTGTCAGAAGTGGAGACATCAACCTCCCAGACTGCCTCGTGGCGTCATGACGTGTCGCTCCTGCCAATGTGTGCGCACGGGATTCCCATGGAATACAGGGGTGCCTTGGGGAGGCCAGTGAGGGGCAAGCTGGTGTGTCGGAGTTGGGAGTGTTTGTGGAGAGCTAACAGCGTGGGCTGGGGCCCACTGGGGTTCTCCCGAGAAACAGAACCTTGAGGGTGTGACTGTACATGCACCCGTACCCCTAGATGCGTATTTCTAATGTGCATCCGTAAATAAGCGTGTCTTGTGTGTAAATATATGAGCTCACCATGGGCATTGGCTCACGTGCCTGAGGCCGAGACACCCCCCACTCGCTGTCTGCAAACCCAAGGCCCAGGAGCAGAGCCCTGAGACAGGAGAAGCCCCCCACCCAGCTCCTCAGCTCTGGGAAAGGCCGCCTCCTGCGCCTTCTCCCTCCCTCCAGGCCCTCGATGGAGGGAGGAAGGCCCCACATGGGGGCGGGCTTCTGCCTCACTGGGTCCTCGCAGGACATGCTGAGCGGCTCCGGAATCATCCTCAGGACACACCCGGGGAAAGGTCAACTGGACAGCTGGGTGCCCAGGGGCCAGTCACGCTAACACATCAAATGGGGCACAGGGGAGACCCCAGGCTGGGAAGTCCCTGTGAGGTCACCGAAGCAGCCCTTGCTAACTGAGTGACAAGTCCCTGAACCCCAGTTTTGTGTAATAGTTGGAACCGTGTCCCGTTCAGTTCAGTCTGAAGCAGTGAATTCAGCTCAACAGCTGGCTTCAGTCCTGTCGCTGGCTCCCCACCCCCGCCCGGAATTCTGTGCTGTGTCCGAGGCTCAGCCAAGTGACCCAGTGAACACATGGGGAATTCAGACCTTTGTTTTTCTTAATTGTATTTCGGCAAAATCACTAGATCTTAACCAATATTCATCTGCTTTGTGTTCTACTGAAAGTAATGAATTAAAGATTTAAATAGCAAAATGTAATTGTATCGAAAGTGTGCACATTGCAAATACATTTTCATAAAAAATGCAAACATTTAAGAGATAAAAATATTGTCTAAATTTTTCAAAAAAGTGATTTCATTCCTCGAAATTAAGAATTGTATATTAAAGAATAAGATATAAATTATAACTAATGAACGTCAAGCATTTAAATGTAAATGATCTCAGTAAGAATAAATCTTATTTTACTTTTTGTGAAAATCAAGTTATCTGGTGTTAAATTTCAATAAAAACAAACCTATTTGCCATTCTAATATTTAATATGTCGACGTACCATGTTTCCCCGAAAATAAGACCTAGCTGGACCATCAGCTCTAATGCATCTTTTGGAGCAAAAATTAATATAAGACCTGGTACTATATTATATTATATTATACCCTATATTATATTATACCCTATATTATATTATATTATATTATATTATATTATATTATATTATATTATATTATACCTGGTCTTATATTAATTTTTGCTCCAAAAGATTCATTAGAGCTGATGGTCCGGCTATGTCTTATCTTCGGGGAAACATGGTTGCTGCTGATGTTAGAAAATCATCCCTGTCTTAGCGGTCACGAGGGGCGGGACTGAGGAGATACTGGTCAAGGGGCACAAAGTTTCAGTCACAATTTCTGGGGCTCTGCTGTCCTGGCCGGACCTGCGCTGCAGCCTGGAACCTGCCAACAGGGTAGATGCTCAGTGTTCTCCAGAGAGAAGTAGAGAGAGAGGTAGGAAGGGAGCCGGGCTTTGAAGCAGGATGGGCTGGGATCCGTTCTTTCCTCCCATCCGGGAGGTCTATTTGGGGAGGAAATGCAGTGAATTAAGAGTGACGTTCCACAGATTGCTACCGTCTTTCCAAGAGGGCTGTGGAGACAGCTGCAGGGTGGCTGTCTCATTAAGAGCTGGGGTGTGTGGACATGAAGGAACGAGGCAGCCAGGTCCCCGACCCCGAGCGAGGGCTCCCTGGGAGGGGGACTCGTCATCCCTGCAGACAGTCGGGAAAGAATCAGGCCGCATGGAGCAAGCAACCTGTTACCACCGGGTGTGGGAGAAAGAAAAGTCTGTTTCAGACAAGGAAGAGGCATGAGCAACGGCGAGTGAGTTGGGTGCAGCCGCGGGAGGGCCATGAGCAGGCAGCGTGTTCAGGAGCACAGACTCCCGGGAGGATGGACCAGGTGGGCCAGGCAGGCTCAAACCAGTGCTCCACCCCTTGGAGGCACTTTGGGGACCGGCTGGTCGCCCATTCCATGGATATGCCACTGCGACTTGGGCTCTGTCCTAGGAACCCAGGCCGAGAGGCAGAAGGGGAGGAGAAGTGTCTTGTCTACCGAGATCCTCAGAGAGCAGGGTCCCAGCACTCAGGGTCCTGTGGCTGCTGGTGGCCTGGGAGGCGCCCCTCAGGCCAGGGGTCATGAGAGCCCTGCCCTCTGCTCGAGGGAGAGCTGGGACACGGGGGCATACCTGGGGCTCTGGGTGCCACGGGAGGGGGGCGAGAAGCCCCTCATAACCTCCAGCTCAGCTGGCCCCGCATGGAGGCAGTTTCCAGCCCCGAGAGGTCAGCTGCATTTCTGGAAGCTCATGATTCCCTTGGTCCCCTCCTTCCCTGACGGAGCCCCTCAGCAGCTCCCAGCCAATGAATCCAGCAGAATCAGGGATCTGTGCAGCTCCCCAGGAATTGCCAGCAGCCGCCAGGCAGATTCTGCGAGAACTGGCCAACAGTGCCCTCTGGTGGCAACTGTCACCTCTGCTGTCGCCAAAGGCTGACTCAGGCCGGGCCTCAGGGTGGACGCTGGTCTGTGAAGGCCTTCTGTCAGTGGTCAGACCTGCGTGAGCAGCGAGGGTGATGGTTTAGCCGCATGTCTGTGTATCCACCAACAGTCTCGTGGGCCCTGTGCCAGCGGCTCCAGCACAGCCTCTCTCTGTGTCTCAGCCTCAGAGGGCCCGGCCCTGGTGTCCTGGGAGCACCCTCAGAATCAGCCTGGTCCAGACAGATGCATTTAGGGAGGGCTTCCTGGAAGAGGCAACACCCACCCTGATGAGAAGGTAGGATGATGATGACATTAGCCGAGCAGACTTGTAAACTGGGGGGACAGAACTGCCTGAACAGAGAGGAACCGGGCAGGGCTCCCAGGGAGAAGGAGCAGAAAGTGCGGGGGAGCGAGCCACTGGAGCGGAGGGGGCCGGTTGCCGAGGGCCGTGGTAGGGGGCATATCATGCCCCAGTGGCGACAATTTTGCAATAAGTACATACATGTATCAAATCAACATGTAATGCACCTCAAATTTACACAACATTAGACACCAACTGTATGTCAATACGGCTGGAAAAAAGTCTCTGCATGGAACATTCTTGGAAATACTTACTGGTGAAACACCATACAGTCTGGAGTTCTCTTAGTAGACAGGTACCATGTGTACTTCTTAGTTTTGACTAAGGTGGGCTCCTCTAGACTCAAACTCCCCAAAAATGCTGCCCCTGGGCGCACCGCCAGGAGGTGGCTCAGGCGTGACCCGCCAAAGCCCTCCCTCGCTGTGCCTCCGTCTCCCCAGCTTTGGTGGCTGAGGAGTGTTTAATAAATGTTTAATAGCAGCGATAAAAGACCAGCTTGGCACAACTGGAGATTTTTGTTCAGGGACCTGGGCTGTGATAAAATGTGTCTTGGCAGAGCTACAGACACGCAGGGCGGCGGGGACCATGGGAAGACCCCCCTCGGCTAATTCAGGGAAGTGGCCCAGGAAGAGGCCTGGGGAGCAACCTGCCGCTGCCCTATTGTTCCTCCTGGGAAGGGGCGGGCCAGCCAGCGGGGCTGACAGCCGCCCCACACTCAGCGAGGGCAGTGCTGTGGCCGCATGGCCCACCATCCTTATCTACCTGTGAGGCTGACAAGAGCTCGTGTGTCACCAGGTGGTTGTGACAACTGCATCATGCAAATGACACAATGCAACGAGAAGGGCTCAGCCTTTGGAGGACCCACTGACTACTGGGTCACCTGTGCTCGGCCAACAGCCGCTGACAGAGTGGATGCTGGGGGCCTTCGGAGGCACCATGCCCCTTCCTGTCCAGTCTCTCATGTGTCTTTGTCCAATGAGCTGGGCAGCAGCTTGGTCCTGTGAGGTCCGGGGTCCCAGTGAGGGGGGCTGAGATGGGGTCTGCAAACAGCTGTCAGAGACCAGACACCACAGGGGCAGGATAAGTCTTCAGGGGATTATGGCCCAAACAGACCAGGGGCTCAGCACCAGGTCAATTCAGACCTGGAATGTGTGGTGACATCCTGACCACACAGCCATGGGGCTGTGAGCAGGTGGGAGACCTCACCCCCTGGGGCTGGGCCTGGAGACGGGAAGGAGGCTTCCCCGGGACCTGACCCCCACAGGCTGATGGTGCCCCACCACCCGCCCGATGCCACTGCTGCCCCTGCCAGGGACCCGTAATCGCACATCTGCAGGACCCAGGACGGAAACCAACAATGAGAGACGCCCAGTGAAACGGGCCAGCTGCAGGGTGGGAAAAATCCGAACAACGACCCCTGCCCCACCAAAACAAAGCAAAAAAGAATTCCTCGAGGACATGACTTTCTGGTGGGTAAAGTGACTTCCAAAATAAAAACAAAACAAAATAAAATCCGTGTTTAAAAGTGAGGACACAGTGTAGATACCATGCAGTGCGAGCCTCGAGGCAGAAACCAACACACACGACAACATGGAGCGCTTACAAAACAAGGAGGCTGCAAGGGAAGTGCAGAGGTCAAGTACATCATCCACTGGAATTCCAGGAGAGAGGAGAGCAGGGGACAGGCGACGGCTGAATGAGTCATAGCAGCCGTTTCTGTGGAGCGGTTCCAGGGCTCACAGGCTCCCGGCAGGCAGTCATGGCGGGACCCACTCTCGGCTTCCCCAGTAGAATCCCAAATGCAGAGGGTGGGAAAAGGCTGGAGAGCACCAAACGCAGGCCAGGCAAAGAGCGCAGTCAACTCACTGCTCCCGGGCCATGGAGGAAACGGGATGTCCCCCACCCCTGGGCCCTGAGGGAAGGACCCCAAACCCGCCCAGAGAACAGCACATTAGCACACGGCCAGTGCAGACAGGCCAGTTCCACACAGGCAGCAGCTGCTCACTTCTCTGCAGAAAACCTCAGTGAAGGACTAGAGAGAACAGATGAGTCCCTGACGCCTTCAGAAGGGATCCTACGGCTCCTCTGCTCGGACGGCAGCGTAACTCACTGCCGTGTGTCCTTCCAGCAGCAAGAAAGTAACCCTGCGTGTACACACGTGCCCTGTGCGGCCTCCACAGTGACACAAAGTGCAGCACTTAGCTCTCCTCACTTAGAATTCAACGTAGAGAGATTTCTATCGCAGGATAGAAAAAGCTGTCTCGGTGCGTTTCCCGGCCGTGTGGGGTTCAGTGGCATGAATGCGCCGTAATTGATATAATCAGGCTATTGGTGGGCGTTCAGGTTGTTTCTCATAATCACTGCACTCTATTCGCACTGCAGCGAACACCCTTGCTGTCTGCCAGCTCGTCTATGCAGGTATGTGCGTAGGCTAAATAAGCAAATACCATTGCAGCCCAAGTGGGCATTCTAATAATGGTGTGGAAATAAATAGATTTCATGCGATCACAGCACAGTCTGGAAGACCCACGTGGGAAGAGTGAAACGGACTGAAAGGTCTCGTTCATGGAGAAAGTTGTGGTGGGGACCACGAGTCTGTAACGTGTCAGCTCCCTGGGCTGAGGGCAAGGGAATGTCACCGAGGTCAAAGCTATCACCATGTTTTCCACTCGTAGGGAAAAAATCCCCTCAAAGAGAATGCAAATTATAAGGGAACAAATTGCAGCAGAGCTTTCAGATAAAAAATGTAACAAGTGGAAGAAAGGTAGTCAACAACAATTTCATCAAACCTGCAAGACTAGGAGGAGAAACACATAATAAACATAAAGTATGCAGCAACAAGAGTCAGGTGTGTCTCTTGTTACGCTAACGTGATGGGCAGTGGTCCCCAGTAAAGGCCACAACGTTCAGTTCCAATTAACAACAAACCCAAGTGATGCACGACATGAGATGAACAGAGCAAAGCATGGGAACGAGACAGTGTCGGGAATAAAGGAAGGAAACAGGCCAGGAGAATGGGAGCGCCAGCCATGAGCAAGTGCAGCCATGAAGCTCTGCTAATAAAAACACTGGTAGATTATTTTTATACAAAAGTTACTTAAGGTTGAAGTCGTAGGTGGCACAGAGCACGATGGGCCTGCATAGTAGTAACAGGCACAGGTCAGGAAGAAGTTGTGAGCTTCACAGACCGTGTGTGGGGAGGGTGCCAGCCGCACCCTGGCTGCCAGGCAGGGTCCACCAGGAGCTTCCCTGTGCAGCTCAGAGCCCCTGACGGGCTGTGTGTGAAGCATCCGTCCTGTCCTGCAACAGGGCTCTCACCATGTGGGGTCCGGTGAGGACCCTGAATGGCTTCAGGAAGCACGTGACAACTGTGATTCTTACAGAAGGGCCACTAGCCGTGCAAAGGGACTTGGTAAAGTCGGTCAGGGTGACGTCCCTGCCCCTGTTTCATTACAGCGCAGACCTAGTCCATGAGCAAACGGCAGAAGAGACGCAGAGAAGCGTCGGGGAACAACCGCTGAACTTGATCAAACAGATTCGTGACACACAAACGGCCTTCACACCAGCGCAGGACGCAGCATACACGTTAGTGTCCTAAGAACAGAAACTGCCATTCTCCTGCAGAAACCATTTACAAACGTTTGTTATGTGCTTGGCCTCAGCTAAAGCCTTTGAAATAGTAACACGAGAGTTGAAACTTTGCTGCTCATAAAGTCTGATTATAAGATAGTAAAATTAGAAATAACAGAGAGATGACCAAAAATATCTTAAGAGCTGGAAAAATAAGAAATTACTTATAGCTAAGGCTTGGATCAAAGAGACCGTCACAAAAAGAAAGGATAAAGAACTAGGAAGCTTTGAAAAGGAGAACATTTCATCCGAAACCAGCTGGACACAGAAACAGCGCTATTAAAATAAAACGCATGGACTTGAAGCAGCCTCATTATTTTTTTAAGAAAATGAAGATAAAGGAATCGGGAACTCTGCTAAACACATTAGGAACATAACAAAATGAACTCAAAGAAATTAGGAGGAATGAGTTTAATAAACGTGAAAGCTAAAAACAATGACAATAATGAACAAAATAAGTAGAAAACGTGCCTTAATCCAAACTTGACGCTTTGAAGTCAAACCTTTATAAGCTAATTATGGGGAAGAAAAAAGAGATGGGGAGAAAATGGAGTGGGGTAGAGAGAGGGGAGGAGAGACAAACATGAAGAACAACCACATATAAAGGAAAAATTAATATAATTATAAAGTAATACTGTATCTAACTCTGTGGAAACATATTTATAAATTTAGATAAAGAGACAATGCCTGAGAAATGTAAAAAACTGACAAAATGTATCCAAGAAGGGGTGAAATACTTGAATAGGCCAATTACCGTAAAATAAATATATATATGGAGACTAAAGATTTACCATCAAAAAAAAAAATCACCAGCATTAGATGCATTCAACTGAATTTCATCAAATCTACTAGAGTGAAAGCAGATTAATTCATGCTATTTAAAATATTCCAGAACATAAAAAGCATTTTTAAAAACTTTCCTTTGAATTTTATGTAATTACATAGTTCTACAAACAAAAGTGAAGAAAGACATGGCAAAATTATCAAAACTATCAATATCATTTATAAACATAGATGCAAACTTCCATTTAACATCAGTATCAACAAGTGTATCCGTAATAATAATAACAATAATTCATAACAATTCCTTGTGAGCAGAGAGAACCCACAGAGTGGCCCAGGGCACTGTTCTTGAGGAAGACCACCCTTCAGAATCCAGTTTGACAGAAAGCATGGGAGTTGGCATAACCCCAAATAATACAAAAAAAAATTGTCATGGAAAGAGAAACTGTTTTGACCCTTGTTACTGATGAACATTGGGGAGAAAAGCATTTGCCCATCTATAGCCACATGCCAAGCGCGTGGCGTGTGGCGTCAGCCGTGAGGTCCCTGCAGAAGAAGTGTGCGTGTTGTGGAAACACAGACCTGGCTCTGGAGAAGGTTGGATCTGCTCCAACAAATAAAACTGGCAGGAAAGTTCCAGTGGGGACTACTGTTTGGTTAAGGTTATGAGGCAGCCATGCTCCTTCAGCTTCAGCGGAGACTCAGGGGGAACCTTGGGGTGACTCTGAGCTCTGGGGGCCCCCAGGGACTAGCTGTGCTGTTGTTAGTACTGTTATAGCACTAGTACCTGGTCAAAAGAGGGAACAGTTGCGAGGCCTTCCTCTGGGTCTGTCCTATCCTAGTAGCCTTTAACCTGCAAATCATGAGACCAGTGGAACTATATCCACGGAGCTGAGACTAACCCTCAGGACGAACTCAGAAGTTGGGCCCATGGACACACGGAGCCACTGTAAGCTGGAATTGCACCAAACTGCATTCCTGTGTGGCCCACCTATGCCTCCTCTATGGCTGGAAGGTGACAGTAATGCGTGGTATTTCAAGTCCATTTGTATTTGTTTAAACTCGACTCTGTCACTACAGTCCTCAGAGAGAATGGGATTGTTTCTCCTTGTTCCCGAAATACCCTAGCAAGTGTCTACAGGCGTTTGGGGAAAAAGTGCTGGAAAAGTATTCACCACATACCCTGGCAGTGGGCATACAGCTCCTTCCTCCAGGGATGGACTCTCCTTCCGTCAGTTGGCTCTGCACCTGGGAACTGACTTAGAGGCATATTCTCAGGGAGGGACCATGGTTTTCCATTGTGGGAGCCGACACCATTGTCTGCTTGTGACAGCTCCATTTTCATTTGTTACATAAATGGAGCAGGCAGCCCGTCTCCACTCTTGGGAAGACCATGACTTCCTGGGGACCCCTAGCGATGACCCTGATCGCCACGCTGGCTTTGCTAATGATACTGCACATAACTACTGATGAGGATTTCTTCCTAAAAATTGGTTGAGCTTTGGAAAAGCAGTGAAGTTTGAGGCATTTTAATTTATTCCTCCTCTCCTCTCCTCGGTGGTATGGAAAACCAACAGCCTCACAATTATAGTAGCTATGGAAACCAGCAACCTGGTGGCCACTAAGGACAAAACGGGCATGAAACTCCAAAATTCCCATCCCCAGAGAATTGTCGCCATCGGCTCTGTCTGCCAAGTCCCTGAAGAGTTGCCTTTGGAAGGATTGTCTACACTGGACATGACTCAGCTCAATCTGTGCCCACAAGCCATGTCGGGCGTGTTTGCTGAAAACAATCGTCAGCAAGTGTTTAACACGGAAGCTGCCTGAGGGAGTGACAACGGGTGGGACTAACAAGAGACTGGCCGCAAACTTAAAAGGGAACGCTGGGTTGAGATATCTTTCTGGAGACTTAAAAAGCTTGAACACGTTCCTGGGAATCTAGAAGACATGCACTTTGAGGGCTGTGCCGGTGCCCGGAAAGAAATGAGAAGGCCCTACTTGCTCACCTCTGGCTGACCTCCCGGCTCCATGCAGCAGGAAGGGAAGGCTCTGGCCGAGTTATCAACCACCTGCGTAACCACTGAAGGTGCCCCCTGACAGACACACAGGGACCCTCAGCAAATCTGGGAGACATTGGCTCAAGGACACGAGGAAACATCTAAGTATTAGCTGATCTTTAAGCGAACCAAGCAAAAACTTCAGTGGCCACACATAGGAAAGAATATACATGTTATATGATTAGCCCAGAAAAGTCACTAAACGAACACACAGCAACCATAACAAGCTGTGTCAGGAGGGTAAGAGGGAGGGAGGAATCTGATGTCCAGGCTTGTTACATTACATTATTTAAAATATCTAGTTTTCAACAAAAGATTGTGAGACATGCAAAGAAAGAGGAAGTTATGGTCCCCCCTTGGGGTGGGGAGGGGCAGTTAATAGAAACGTCCCCTGAGGAAGCCCAGACATTGGACTTACTGAGCAAAGACTTTAAACCAGATAATATAAATACATTCAAAGCACTAATGGAAACCTTGTCTGAGAAAATTAAATGAACGTGTGAGAATGACCTCTCACCAAATATGAAATACCAATAAGAAGAGAAAAAGTAATGAAAAGAATCAAATAGAAATTCTGGAGTTGAAATATAATAACTGAGAGTTTTAAAAATCACATCTTCTGAGTCCAGCATAAAAACCATCTGGTATTCAATAGTTCTCCAAAGATTGTCTCTGCTTTAGTGGCTGGCTATACACTTGCGTTATCATAAACAATGCTCTCAGTTATAGGACTAAATTCCTACTTAATACTTCATGGTCTTGGGGAGATTAAAAAGTGCACAATGATTGCAAAATTGTATAAGCCCAGATTTTTAAAAGTAATATTTTGATATTACTTTTGATATGGTTTGTTGTCCGCTGCTTTGAAGAACCTGATACTTAAAATAGTCATATTCATAACCATTGCCAAAGCTGCTGTCTTCTGATGGTAAACGTGCTGCCCCACCATGCATGTGAGCGCGTGCGCGCGCACACACACACACACAACCAGGGTGGAATGCATTCTGTTTCCCTTCCACAGCCTAAACTCTCCCTGCACAATGAGCTAAGTTTTCCTGCAAATATTCAAGGGATTTTCTCTGCTTACGAGAGCCCAGTGACCTTTCCTGCTTCCACTGGGCAGTATCCCGGCTTTCCTAATGAAGACGGATCCAATTCTTGTAATGGTGCCGTGAAAACGCACCAGAGATGCTAGACATAACTGCCTCCATCCTGGTACCTGCAGCTTCCTCGCGATGCGTAACCCACTGGTGGAGCTTCCCCCCAAGAACGTAAAGCCTGAGAGCCCTGCATAGGAGGGGGGGTGAGGTGGTGCTTTGCCGTGGATTTTGAAGGACAAATAGAGCTGCTGGACCTTCACTGGCTTGGGGAGAAGGGCCACAGGGCATTGGTGACTGGATGCTCCGTAAACACACAGGTGTGGTCCAGGGTCGGGGACGATGCTAACTCGTGATCTGGGGCGGAAAGCAGAGAAGCAGACCCTGCTGCCAGGACGCACCCACTAGACCACACACTGCACCTGCTGGGTGCTATTCCAGATGGACACCCCCGTGCTGCCACAACTCACTATCGAAATGCAGACTCGCGGGAGGAGCTCCCTCCACTTTCACACTGAGCCAACGCCTTGGGTCAGACCATGGAGACAGGAGGAGGCAGGTGATATGTCCAGAGCCTTGGCTGACAGTGGCGGGTCTGTCCCAGCGACAGCCTCGGGAAGTCAGATTTTCAGGCTGTGATAGGTCCCCTGGAGGCCAAGGAAGGGACCCAGCGAGCAGCCAAACTTTGGGATGGCCCTCCTTCCGGGGCAGAAAGGGGATGGGGCGGAAGTGACACACCGGCCCCTGTGTGCAGAGGGACAGCCACGTCTCCCCTCACGCTGTTGTAGGCGATGTCCTCACGGTCTGCTCCAGTCGCCAGGCTCGCAGGACTGGAGGTGACTGATGAGGAGGCATTTTTCCTGGATAAAGTTCTCTTCTGAACCATGAGAGGCCGCAGGGTTCTGGCTGACTGTCACACACACAGCTGCTACTCCACAGGCAAAGCCACATCCGCCTCTGTTCACACTCATTCTTTTCTGCCGCCAGCAGGGCGCTCCTCACCCCCCAGGACCACAGCACACCCACACTCAGGTCCCCACGGGGTCCCCCAGGGAATAAAACCGATGGCTTAAAACTACCCATTAAGACCCGGAGGTGGCTCGATTTCTGGTGACGATTCTGCGTTTCCTCTCTTTCTACATGTTCTTCTTTTCAGGATTGAACTCTGCCTTTCAAAACTCATCATTAAAGTGGACGATGGCAGGGCGGGCTAACTGCAGGGGCTGTGGCGTGACAGCAGCGGCTGAGCCCTCAGCCTCCCGGCCCTCGGCACTTGCCCCCACACCTCCATCTCCATCCTTGGGCTGACGGACACTAGGGCCTCGAGCGGTTTCCGGGAGCAGAGCCAGCAGACAGTGTGCAGCCTCATTGTTGCTCGATGCTGATAATTCCAGGATGCTTGCTGGGGACTCAGCAGAGGACACGTTCCAATACACTGCTCCCCCCCCCGCCCCCAGGTGGAGCCTGAGTTACAACCAGCTTTCCATCTGCTTTGGGACAGTACGGCTGGTCTCTCCTCCTGGTATTTGCGTCTCCTCTGAAAGGGGAGCCTGTTGCCCACCTGGGAGGCTGGTGAGCTTGCTCCTGGGCTGGGGGAGGGGTGTACTGGGACCTGGCCCTGCGGCTGTGCTTCTCCCACCTGGTACCCTCAGGAGATGCACGGACAAGATGGGGAGTCCTCGGGAGCCCAGCGAATTAGGGCAAGTGTGCGTGTACGGACCCGCCATTCAGCGGTGGAGCTGCCTGCGTCCGCTGCTCAGAAGTTGTTTGTCTGTCATCCCAAACACAGCTGTTCTCAGGTCCTACTTGAAAACAGGAACTACTCCCATGTGTATAAACTGCAGAAGTCCCTGTTTCGTCATTTGTATATAAGAGATATGACTTAGTTTTGGCAGTTTTGTTTCCAGAAATATGTAAGAGTGTTGATAAAAATCCTGTATTTATATGACACTCTAGAGTCTACAAACCTGGTGGGTGACACAGCACGCACCAGAAATAACAAGCAGGTCTGGAGCTTGTCTGGTCCTACCCAGAGCACAGCAAAGCATGTGGCCCAAAATAGGTCTGCAGGGACCTTCCTGTGAGTGAGTGAGTGAGTGAGTGAGTGAGTGAGTGAGTGAGTGAGTGAATGAATGAATGAATGAACACTCAAGTTCGCTTCCACCAAGAGCACACAGAGCTGTAGACGGGCAGGGAAGAGCAGCCCCTCCAGCTGAGGCCATGGGCACAAGACGGATGGGAAATGTTGGGAAAATAAGACACAGCATCAGCCCCATGGGAGGGTTCTGCCCCGCCAGGGGGCAGATGGGACACTGGACGGGGTTGGGGGCCCATCTCAGGGCACGTGACCACCAGCCTCAGTGGTGGATTCCAGCTAGTGTTTGTGGAGGGGCCTTTAATGGGACCGCAGGGGACGAGGGCTAAGGACCGTTGTTCTGAGGTGAATGTCACAGCAGAGAATGGCCCCAGTGGGCATTCAGCAACACGTAACTTAAGGCACTCAGGTGGCTTTGGGTTCAGATAAGGAGAATCACCTGGCCCCGAGCCTTTCACTCCAGATACTTGTGAGAGATTTTACAAGCCCAGTCATGAAGCCATGAAGCCTGGATGCTGTTATTTCTCTCTCATGGTCTGAATTCAGCACTGGTGGCCGCAAGGGGTCCTGGAGAACTGGCAAGAGGGGCAGTCAGCTTGGGTCATGATGCTGGGTGTAAAGGAGAAGGGACAGCATGGTCCTGCCAGGCCAGTGGGAAGCTGTGAAGGTTGGAAAATAGTGACCGCAGTCTTCGTGAGGGCCAGTGCAGGCAGCTGGGGCCCTCGGCCGGCCGGGGCTAGGGTGACAGGCTGTCTGGGGATTGCAATATGGACGTTTAGGGTATCTGCTCAAACCTGTTCTTGGCAACGAGGCATTAATGTGCTGCCCACCTCATTCCTGTGTAACGGAGATGGGGGGCCTGGGTTGAGAGGGCACTTTCACTTCATGGCTGTGGGACACCTCAGCAGGCCCTCAGGGGGGCAGGACAGCCATGTGTCCCCGTGTCACAGCTCTGCCAGCTGTCTGGGAAGGGCGTTGGACTGGAGCCCAGCAGGTAGCAAGCAGGGGATGTGTCCATGGTCCCCAGGGTCAGATCCATCCAGCTTGGGGACACAGGTGTGACTCAGCAGCCAGGCCTGCATCCGAGCTGCATTTCCCAAACAGCCGTCAGGGCCATCATTTCTGGCTGCTCCTGCAGAGTGACCAGTGGGACAGCCACTGGGCCGTGACTGCGTTCATCTTCCATGAGAGATCGTCAATTCAGCCCCACACAGCGGGGGTGGGGGGTACCTGGACGCCAGACAGGACCAGGCTGTGGTCCTGGGGCTGGGGAAGCCCCCACCACCAGAGCAGGGGCGCCGTCCTTGCAGAGGAAACGGGGTCGGGGTCAGTGGCAGCTTTGTGGTAGGAGCGGAAGGAACCGCACTCGTACACAGCAGCGTTCCCAGCTCCCCGGCTCCCTGGTCACCACTTTTTTATACTTTGTTTTTAAATGCCCTCCTTCCCAACGTGCTGGTAATATCCAGTTTCTCTGTAAAGCAGAACTTGAGAAAGTCATGGGTAAGTGCATGGGGCCAACAAGCCCACTCAAATTAGAAGGTGTGAAAGTTTGCGAGTTCTGGATTTTTAAACCAGTATCACTTTTTTTTTTTTTAGTGGAGCCAGCTACCTGATGGCCCTTGTTTTTCCCTCTTCCAAGAAAAATATGCCCAATTGTTTTCTTTTTCTTTTCTTTTATGTTTTTTATTTATTTTTTCACCCTCTCCCCTCTGGCAACTGTCAGCTTGTTCTCTGCACC
Organism: Rhinolophus sinicus; assembly: GCF_036562045.2. Classification (NCBI taxonomy): domain Eukaryota; kingdom Metazoa; phylum Chordata; class Mammalia; order Chiroptera; family Rhinolophidae; genus Rhinolophus; species Rhinolophus sinicus. The sequence goes on from NC_133752.1 coordinate 199,804,205, forward strand.
TGGGAGTCTGTTTCTGCTTTGCTTTGTTTATTCATTTATTTTTATTTTTTAGATTCCACATATAAGTGCGGTCGTATGGTGTTTGTCTTTCTCAATCTGACATAGTTCACTCAGCATAATATCCATGTTGTTGCAGATGGTAAGATTTCATTCCTTTTATGGCTGAGTAATATTCCATTGTGTATATGAGCCACAATTTCTTTATCCAATTGTCTATTGATGGGCACTTGGGTTGCTTTCATAGCTTGGCTATTGTGAATAGCACTGCAGTCAACATGGGGGTGCATGTGTCTTTCCAACTGGTGTTTTGTTTTCTTCGGATAAATACCCAGAAGCAGAATTGCTGGGTCATAAGGTAGTTGTGTTTTTAATATTTGGAGGAACCTCCGTACTGTTTTCCATAGTGGCTGCACCAATCTGCAATCCCACCACCAGTGGTTCCCTTTTCTCCACGTCCTCGCCAGCACTTGTTTGTTGATTTACTGATGATGCCGTCCTGACAGGAGGAAGGTGGGATTTCATGTGGTGTGTATTTGCCTTTCTCTGATGGTTAGTGATATGAGCATCTCTTCATGTGTCTATTTGCCATCTGTATGTCCTCTTTGGAGAAATGTCTATTCAGGTCCTCTGTCCATTTTTTAATGGGATTGTTAAGATTTTTGGGTGTTGGTTGTATGGGTTCTTTATAAATTTTGGATATAAACCGCTTATCAGATGTATCATTGGCAAATACCAGTATCTTCTCCCATTCAGTAGGATGCCATTTTGTTTTGCTGATGGTTTCCTTTGCTGTAAAAAAAATTTTTAGTTTGATGTGATCCCACATGTTTATTTTTTCTTTTGCTTCCCTTGCCCAGGAGGATATATCAGTAAAAATATTACTAAGGGTAATGTCTGCTAATTTATTTCCTATATTTTCTTGTAGGAGTTTTATGGTTTGGGGTCTTACTTTTAAGCCTTTAATCCATTTTTAGTTTATTCTTGTATATGGCGTAAGAAAGCACTCTGCTTCACTTTTTTGCGTGTATCTGTCCAGTTTTCCAAGCACCATTTATTGAATAGACTGTCTTTACCCCAATGTATATTCCTACCTCCTTTGTCATAGATTAAATGACCATATAGGTGTGAGTTTATTTCTGGGCCCTCTATTCTGTTCCATTGATCTGTGTGTCTGCTTTTATGCCAGTGCCATGCTGTTCTAATTACTATATCCTTGTAGTATAGTTTAACATCAGGGAGTGTGATTCCTCCAATTTTGTTCTTTTTTCTTTTCTCAAGATTGCTGTGGTTATTCGGGTTTTTTTGTGGTTCCGTACAAATTTGGGGTTAGTTGTTCTAATTCTGAGAAGAATGCCATTGGCATTTTATCATCATTTTTGTGCTGTCGTCACGTAACATTAAGTCTTGCCGAGAGGGCTCCCTGCAGCATTGTGCAGGGGGCACCCAGGCTTGTGTTGTGCGTGGGGTGCACAGACGAGAGCTGGGACCTGAAGCAAACGTGCCCCTCCTCCAGAACCCAATGGGCGGCCGTGGGAGGCTGAGGGGCACAGAGGCATTTTCCACCCGGCAGCCTGTCCCCCTGCTAAAGTTGGTCTCTCTTCCCATGAGCCAGTTCCAGCCAGGTCACTGTGGTCCCCAGGACACACCCCCACCTGTCCCCTTTGTGTGTTCACGCTGCTCGCCCTGCAGCAGAAAGGGAAGCCACCGCGTTCCTGCCTAGCTCAGCCCTGTGAGGCCTTCCAGCTCCTCCAGGAATGGTCTTCACCTCCTCCCCCAGCCTGGGCCGGCCAGGCGTCTGCCCTGTAGCTCCACGTAGCCAGTGCACCCCCCATGGCAGCGTCTGCCAGTTCTGTTGGCTTTCTCATCGCCCCACAGACAGGAGGGGGAGGGGCCCAGCAGACTAACTCTGTCCAGTTTCTCCAGATCCTCACCAACACTTGTTCTTTTCAGTTGTTTTTTATAGTATCTCTGGGGAAAGAAAGAGGCTTCTAAGTGGAGAAACGAGAGTCCTGTCAGAGGCAACAGCAAGACAGTGGGGGGGAGGGGGCACAAGTGCAGAGGACTCGGCAGAGTGCAGGATAAGACATGCACCTGCTGTGAACGGGTCCTCCCAGGCAGAAAGGCACACGATTCGAGAAGAAAACCAGGTGCTCTGGAAACTTCTAGAAGACCTCCTAGGTCAGAGACAGCCTTCCCTCTAACGGAGGGGATGGTCAGCCTCCAGGACCCTAGGATGGCACCTGTACCTGGGCAAAGTGGCAAAAAGCAGCGTGTCTGTCCCAGCCCCCTTCCCTCCTGCCACGCGGCAGCCAGGTCCCTTGGGGACAAGACCCCACTGCGGGCCTGTGTGGGGCCCTCTGTGGGTGACGAGCTGCTTCCCTTAGTTAACTAATGGCGGCCACAAACCACCGGCCAATCGTATAATGAGATTTAATATTTGATGTCAGGTTATTAGAATATAATGAATTTGCCATTTTAATATTGATGGATGATCACTGCTATTAAGGCTATGGGGACAAGTATTTAGTGCAAAGAGAAAATTAATTGCTGAATTAGTGGCACGCGACCCTGAGGGAGATGGCCTTGGATGTGGCCTGGGAGCTCCTTGCTCAGAACTCCCGCGGGAAGGACAGGTCCCGTGCTTCATCTGGGTTGTAACTGTGTGACGTCTTTGGAAGAAGACGGGCGATGAGGACGTGTCCTCGAGGGACTCACATGGGACACCGCAAAGGCCATCTGTGCAGACTGGAGTGTGTCCCCTAGAAAACAACCCACATGTCAAAGCCATAACCCCCAGGGTGACTGTATGTGGAGATGGGGCATCTGAGGACGTGATTCGGGTTCAGTGAGGTCATGAGTGGGGGCCCTGATCCTGCAGGGCTGAGGTCCTTACGAGAAGAGGGAGAGACACCAGAGATCTGTCTTGGTGGGAAACTTGCCGGTGACACCGAGTCGCCATGTGCGCCCGCAGGCAGCAGGTGCAGAGCACGTGCCGGGCAGGGAAATAGAGACGCCCAGGAGTGGAGATTCTGTTCACCACTGTGTGCCCTTGTGGAAGCCCGGGTCCATTTGACCTTCAGTTTCCTCAGATGTCAGAGGGAGTGAACATAAAACTCCTTCCTCTGGAGCATGACTGTCACGTCAGAATGCAGTCATGGTGGGAATAATTTGAAATTTAATTTCATTTGTAATTTGAGAACTGACGTCCTGGCCAAATGTCCAGAGGCTCGTCACATCTGTGGAGTCTGCAGGACGTTCGAGGCATTCTTGGTGCATAGAGGTAGGCGGCCCAGAGAAGGGCCAGGTCCGAGTCCTTCCCCAGAGGCTGGAGGGAGAGGCGTGCAGGGCCACGTGGCCACGGGGCGGGGCCGGGTCTGGGGGCCCCCACTCCCCAGGCCTGCCAGGCGTCAGAGTGCTCAGGCCTCTTCCTGAGTCTTATCTCAGACTCCAGCTGGGGCCAAGGCGCCAGGTGCACAGGCAGATGACAACGGCCATTAAATGTGGCAGTCGATACATCCTCAGCCAAAGCCCAGGTCACCTTTCCCCGGTGTGTTCCAGTTTCCTGTCTGTCCTCACTTTCTGGTTACTGGCTTCAAATGTGTGTCTTACCTGAAGTTTGCACAGAAGCACACTTTAAATGAGTGGTTGTCAAATGGGGCTATTTTTCCCTTTAGGGGACATTTGACAATGGCCAAATCATTTCCGACATCACAAATTCAGGATGGGGAGAGCTGCTGGCATCAGGTGGGTGGGGGTCAGGGCTGCCGCAAAACAGCCCCAAATGCACAGGGCAGCCCACACACACACACACCAAACCCCCCAACGGAGAGCTGTCTCTCCTCTATGGGACAAGTTGAAAAACACTTTAGTTAACTGGGATATAATATTTGAAATGCTCAAAATTAGGCAAAACAAGAAAGACACATGGGTCAAGTTTGTACAAAGCACTTTGATGAGTCTCAATGCATGAGTGCAAGATGGAAGGTTGTGGTTCCACTGACAGGCATTGGAGGCGAAGGTGTCACTAAGGACCTCTGTTTCCAATGGGCCAGCCTCTCACACTGTGTGCCATGAACCGAGGGGAATGAGGCAGAGGCAGCTAAGTGCCCACAGACAGTCCTGTTCTCCCAGGCGCCTGTGGATGTCTTTCCTGAACCTCCCCTGAAGGGCTGAGGCGTGTGAATGACACCCAGCCAGGGACACAGGGCAGAGAGCGCGTGTCCCCTCCGGGCTGGTCCGGGTCTCCTGGGAGGAACCTCCACACCCCTTCCTGGTCCAGGTGGCTGGACCGTCCTGGCCAGGGTTAGAGACACGAGGGAGGGGCCACGCCCCCAAATGGCCAGTTGAGAAGAGCTGCCCGATGGGGCTTGTCCCATTTGGATGGTGATGAGTGAGAAATGCACTTCAGGGGATGAGTCACTGGGAGAGCCGCCAGATGTGCCCTCAGACCACCAAGGAGGCGTTCTGCCGAGTGTGGGCCCCCTGGCAGACCTCAGCATGGGCGGGGCCCTCGGCCACAGGGCCACCCCCTGTGGCTGCCTGTCTCATCCATAAGTGCCCAGAGCAGCAGTAGAGTTTCACGGCAGGACCGGTGCTGGTGCCTGTCCAGCCCCTGCCCGCTAGCTGGGCTGCGGCAGGTGCGTGATGCCTGATTTCTGACATTGTCCTGTGCTGTAGGTATCAGGTGGGGCCCGTTCTCTGGTTATCTGTCGAGACCGCTGCTAACATAGTGCTTTTTCATCACTTGCTTATTTATTTTATTTTTATGAACTTTTAGCATATTTTAGGACAGTTTTATGGAAAGGTTGTCCTCCACCCCGGTTCCCACATTGAAGCACCTCATGCTCCTAAGGTCCATTGTCACAATCAATGAGCCACCAGTGACACAATGTCACTAACTAAAGCCCACGCTGTTTGGATTCCCCCAGTGTTACCTGATGTCCCTTTTCAGCTCAGGACCCCATCCAGCTCACATGCTGTTTCTGGTCACGTCCCCTTGGGCTCCCCTTGGCTGCGTTTCTCAGGTTTGCCTGGGGTGCGATGGCTGAGCGGTGCGGGGTGCTGGTGGGAGCTGCACAGGGTCACCTCTCCTGGGACCTGTCTGATGCTTTCCTCAGATTAGACTGAGGAACTGTTTCTGGAGGAGGACCACAGAGATGGAGGCCGTTGCCACACATCCTAGGGAGGGCGCCCGCTATCAGTGTGACGTCACCACCGTGTGGGCCTGCGTCTCTGGCTGAAGCGTGTTGGGCGGGGAGCGACAGCTTTTCCAGTTCCCACAGCAGGCTGACTCGGGTGTTATCACCTGTAGGTGCCTGTGAGGGCACGGCGGGCAGAGGGTCCACGCAGATGCCCAGGGCTGGTCTTCAGGGAGTGGCCGACACCTGCCTTGGGCTCAGCTGTCCTCGTCCTCAGCTCACGGGCCTCTCCATTCCACCCTGAGGCCACCCCATCACCTGTGTGGTGTCCTCCCCTTCTGGGCGTTGGTCTCTCACCTGAGACAGTGGACGGCGGGGAGTTGTGACAAACATGATTGCCACTCCTGTGTCTGCTGAGCATTTTTTCAAAGTCATTGTCATGTGCGCTCCAACGTGGAGGAAAGCCCTAGAGACGGAAGGTCTTGAAGGCCCCTAATAGGGTAAGGGGTCCGTTTAGGGGGAATCTGGGCGCTCTCCCCTGAACCATCTCCAGGAAAAGCAACATAAAGCCCCGTGCGAGCTCCACAGTCACATGACCTGCTGGTCTGAGAGCTGGTGAGTCAGAGCAGGGGTTGGGGGAGGTTGCCGGTCGCCACTGAAGCAGGTCACCCGGGAAGGTGGACGCGGTGTCCCCGCGGGCGCTTCCTGAGAGAGGACTCCAGGCTGGGAACTGAGGAAGAGCTGCTGCTTTGTCATGAGCCTTTCCCCAAGTCTCTCTTGGTTGTAATTCTAACACGTGCATGTGCGTGGCTCGGGGTAAAGGCCACGTCTTTGGGGATAAAGGTCCTGCACGTGCAGGAGCCAGCTGACCACCCAGCCCGTCTCCCAGACCATCCTGTCTGCTCACATGCTGGTGCCCCCAGCGGCCTGCCCGCTCCCACGACCAGAGCACTGGCCCACATGGCTCCTCCCACCCTTCCAACGGCTGCCAACCACAGCTGTCCCCTCAGGAGCCACCTCGTCCTCCCAGATTGTGCCCCATGCAAACAAAACAGGACTTCAATGAGGAGAGACGTTATGCAAGAAGGCTGTTGCGATGGAAGAATGGCCGGTCTCAGAATCTGCAGTCATGTCAGTCAGATGGCATGATGGGAGTCTAGCAGGCCACGTGTCCTCCTGCGGTCAGCGGGCGAGCTGCTGAGGAGGAGCTGGGCATTTCAGTCCTGCCCAGACTCAGGGCCCAGCCGAGTCCAAGCTCCTGGAGTGGTCAAGCCAAGGCAGAGGACAATTGTGACCCCTGGGCCATCAGGGCAGACACACATCCTGCTGCAAGACCAAGGCCATCCTGAGGCTAGGAGTGGCCCGATGGAGGAAGGTCAGGGCCAGTCCTGGCACACGGACCCCAGTGCACATGGTCAAGAGCTGGGATTCCTGGGCAGAGGGACCCAGAACCACAAGCAGCCTGGCAGCCCTCAGTACTTGACAGATTTACATACATGACTCAAACAATGGAAGAACATTCTGGGAGAAAATAAGATGTATCAAAGTAAAGAGAAGTAGGAAATACAGCCTCATTTATAAAGTCTGTGTGTCAAGACGTGTCACTGTTGGACAGCCTGTGGTGACAGTGGCCTTGCGGTTCACACTTGGGTAGTTCCCCGGAAGGATGTCTGCGTCCCACAGAGCTCAGCTACTGCCACAGCCAGAGCCGCCACGTTGGGCTGTTTCACCCAATGTGGGGATGAAGTTATCAGGTCTAACAGAGGTGCCAACCCTGAAATCGCCCTCACATGTCCCCGGTCACCTAACAGCTGTCAGCTCTCGGCCTCCGTCAGGCTCCGTCCCATGACTGTGCTCGACTTCCGTATAAGCAGCCGGGACATGTGGCAGGAGGGCTGCACCTCCCTTGTGTGGGGCGTCGCAGACAGGACTGGTGATATATCAAAACACCGCTGTAATCAGCCAGCCAGGCAGTCAGCCCTGAGGAGGGCGCAGCTGAAAATGACACACTTGCCCTGATTAACTGGCCACGTGCCCCGAAGCGGCCTCAGTTATCCTGGGGTGGAATGCGCTGACAGGGGTCTGAGGACGCCAGCAGGCCCACCTCAGCCGCCCCCAGAATCCGGCCTGCGTCAGTCTTCAGGTTGCTTAGCAGGAGGCCCTAGAGAAACGTGCATCAGTGCGGTCCTTTGAAACTTCTTCTATAAAAACACAGGAAGGGAGCATTTTACAGTTCGTCTTTGCAGGCCGTGTGTCTCCCCCGCAAGAACTCAGCTGTGCTGAGGTGTATGTTAGATGGTTGCTATGTAACTGCTACAAGCTCAGGGGCTTACTTAATCCACACACGTGTGACCCATGCTTTCTGTGGACTGAGCCCCGGCACAGCTTAGCAGGTCGTCTGCAAGGCAGCCATCTGTCCTCATCTGGGCTGCACTGGGGAGAATCGGACCCCGCCTCCCTCGGTCACGGGAATAACGTGTTTCCTTATGAATTCAGGACCCAGGCCCTGGCTCCTTGCTGGCTGTGTGCCAGGGACCACCCTCGGCTCCATCCGCGTGGCCCTGTCCATGGTACTTCTCAGGGCAGGCAACCGGCTCCTGGCAAGACAGCGAGAGAGAAGCGAGCGAGGTGGTGCCTCTGACGGCAGGCGTGACAGCTGCCCCTTCTCCATGTTCCAACCCTGAGAAGCATGTCACAGGTCCCACCACACACGACGGGAGAAAACATGAGGGCACCACCACCAGAGGTGGGGCCGCAGGGTCTGCCTGCACAGAATGCAGGAAGAACCACAGGTAACACTCAAACGGACCAGCACTGCCAGGCCCAGCAAACACTTATTTCCAAAAACAAAAGAAGAAGTCGGTGGGGTCTGGTCCGTGGGCTGTAGTTTTCAGATCTCTGATTTAAATCTTACCTTTAAGGATACAACTGGCAATTAGGAAATAAGCTCATTCATTTTATCTTCTACTGAACAAAGTGGGGGTTACAATTATAGCCATAACATTATGTGATTTTCAGACTAGACAAAGAGCGAACCAAGTGTAAGTTTTGTTTTTAGCCAAATGTTTGAGAAGATGAAAAGTTCCCCTCAGCATCACATGTGGCGTCTGTGGCACTGTCAGGAAGAGAGCCATCTCTGCAATGTTTGCGTGAAGCCGGCCGGTCTCAGCTCCATGCCTAGTCTGTCGGCGCCCAGCGTCACTCCCCTCAGCCTTGTGGACCTGCTTCCCTTTCCACGAGCTGCACTTTCGCAGGCACCGAAGCATGGCTCCGAGTCTGGTGGGCGTTCACAGGGCTGGGAACAGACGTTCAGATCTGGGAGGGTGGGGTTTGCACGCGGTCGGTTCATTGAAGCAATCGCAGTGCGGGGTGAGGGAGGCAGGGCTTAGGTGAGGGTACTGAGATCACGAGGGCCCACAGTCTGGAAAACCTGTCACACTGTCGCGGAGCCAGCCAGAAAGAACACTAGAGAAAACTCTCAAGTTGGGTGAAACTGTATTCAAGCATTATTTCATGTTTTGAATGAGTCAGCAGAGCCAAGGAGGCAATGCGTGGGCCCAGTGTGTTTCTGTACGAATCACCCATCACTCTGGCCTGTTCCAGAGCAGGGCCTGGGCCTGACTGCTGGGAAGGGACACACCGGCCCATGGAAAGCCCTCTCCTGGTGACGGGCACCATGGGGCCAGCACATCAGGCACCCTGCAGGGCTCCGGGCTGGGCTCCTGCGCTCGGGTGTCCATTCGTTACCAGTCACGGCAGGTGGGCAGGGAGCCCTCACCCCTCAGCAGGTATGGGGTTCCCTCTGGGCCAGGCTGGCTGCACAGAAGCTGCCACTGCGATGAAATGAAGCCTGTCCCCTCCCATCACACGTGTGTCCCCTGTCCCCCCCCAGGCAGACCCCTAAGGAGGACCCGCTCCCTCCAGCACTTCCCACAGCCACTTCTCCTACCCATGTCAGACGTTCCACGACATTCCATGGCCTCCAAAGCCTTTGCAGCCTGTCACATGGGAAGATCTGGGTCCCACGGCCGCACTAATGGCTCTGAGTCTTTTACTCCCTGAGAATTTTCTATTCAACTTATGAAATGATAGGTGGAATTCAAATCCTTTCAAGTGACACCATGTAGTGTTTCCTCTGCTCATCCTGGAGAAAAGCGGGGCGGTGACAAGTGCACAAGTGGGGTAGGGTTCCGCCCGGGGCCCACAGACACCCCAGGACCCGCCGAGGCCTCTGGCTGACGGGCCACGACGCCTGACCCCTGAGGTTGTGTGAGGAGCACAGGCCCTGCCCTGTGTGGAGCCCCTCGTGGAGGTGGCCTGTGTTGTTCTCAGCGTCATCGATTCTGGCAGAAGGGAGCTGCCGTCCTCTCTGCTGACCAATTGGCACCGACGTGCACCCTAGCCAACCAGGAAGAGCCACTTCTTAGCTCCCTCAGGAGGCAGGACACTATAATAGGGGCTGAGCCATCCCACAAAGACAACACCTACGTCTGGGGCCCTGCACCCCCTTCCCCACCAGCCAGCAGAGCCTGCGCGAGCCACCGAGACCCCGGGGTTGCTGGTGGGATAAGCATGGCTTGTCCCTAGCCCGCCTTGCTGAGGCCAGGTTGCCATGGAAACCCCCAGACTCCGTAGAGAACTTCCCAGCTGTCTAATTTAAGCTGGGAATCACAGGTAAACTCCCAAGTAAAATACACTTCTATTTGAAAAGAGCTTTGTTCCCATTGCCACTGAGAGGAACGTCCTTTGAAAGATGGCACGCATCAAAGGAAAGGTGACAGAAGTCACACGGCCATGTGCTCATTCTATCAGAGTCAGGCCAGGGAGGAGGGGCTGGGCCTGGCACGTGGGAGCAGCTGCTCTGAGTGCCCAGCCGAGCAGAGACCCCGGTGCTTTGTCGTCTGCGCCCTCTGCGCAGGAGAGTGTGTGCAAACACTGGGATGGAAACTGGGGACCGAGCTTCAGGGTCACAGATACCCATGCTGTGAAAATTACCTAAAAAGTAGGACAATGCTCGCAGACAGTCACCTTTACATCCAGTGAGGTCACCACGTATTTATTCACCAAATGTTTATGGAGGAACGGTAACATGCCAGGAACTGCACCGGCTGGGGGAGCCAGGCCCCTGCTGGGGTCATGGTCGGGGGCAGTAGACGAGGGGCCCGAGCTGACCCAGAGCCCTAAGGGACATGTGGGGACCAGGACGCAGGTAGGAGGGGGGCCTGTGTTGTCTTGTGCAGACCGACGGGAGCAGGCATTTAGGTTGTGGCGAGGGTGGCCGGCTGCACAGGCTGGTTGGGGCCATCCGGTGACACTGCAGTCTTGCTCCCAGAAGTGGTCCAGGTTGGACAAGAAGGTCTGTGGGTGCTTCAGTCAGAATGGAACTAGTCTTGGTGGCCTAATTATCTGGGTAGTTATTCTCCCAAAACTAAAAATCTGAATATAATACCAGAATTTAGCAATTTAAAACTTGATTTTAACCTTAGAAGTGGCCAGAGCCAGACTGCGAAGGCAGAATTCTAAAATTAAACACATCACACCCACTCGTGTTCTGTTTTTGAAGTGGCTTTGTTGACATGCAGTTACTTGCACACATTTAAAGGGTCCCCTTGCCAAAGTTTTGATGAAAGTGAGTCACTGTGAGACCAGTGCGTGCATCACTCAGGTTTTCCTGTGGACCTGGGGTCTTGCTTTCAGGATCTGGTCTGGCTGCTGGCAGCGGGCAGTGTCACAGGCCGTGGTGAGCGCCAGGACAGCTCCCCTGCCCCCTGGCCCCTTCCGGCCTCAGGCCCTTGGCTCACAGGCAGGTGCTGAGCTGCAGTCAGGTCACTGCGTGCGGGGAAGGGACCTCTGCACACCAGTGTAGCCCTTTCTCTGAAGGCGCCCCCTCCCTATAGTCTGTCTTACAAACGCTGTCTGCCTTGGTCCCGTTGCTCTGCCTGGGGTCCCCCTCAGGACGGGGGAGGGGCAATCCTGGGTCACCTGGTTCGTTCCCCTCACTCAGTAATCACTGTTGCTACTTATGAATGAGTCTTAAAACTCGCTGCCTCATGTTCTCTGTCCATTTTTATGTTTCATGCCGGTCTATGTACAGAGTATGTTCGCTTGCTCTCAATCTATCTGGTACAGAGGCAGAAGTCCCCACCCGAACACTTTCAATGGCTCTCCAGTGCTTCTCAGAACTTTTCCTCCTGCTCCGCTCCCTCTTCCTCCTTTTAGCACTAAGAGAGAGTGCTCGGTAACTGGCCCTGTTCATATCTTCCGAGTATGAGTGTCATCTGAGGACTCGGCTGGCCCAGCCCCTTCGTGACCGTGCCTGGCAGCCTGGTCCTTTCCTCCTGCCAGCTCCCCCTCCATCATTTGGCCCCACTACCCCTCCACCACCTCTGCGTCTGCTGAGGCATTTCTCCAGGGGGATGACCCTCTCCTGTGTGCCCAGCCCGAGGACCACAGGGCACAGAAAACCTCCTATGTAGTTCGTTGAGCCTCTGAAGATCAAATTCAGTAGTTGTGTAACTAATTATTCAGTATTGCCTACGGTGCCCCGCACACGGTGGGTGGCACGTGAACGCGTATGGTTGGGGTGGGCAATGTATGAGGTGGCCCTGCCCCGAGGCCCCCCGCAGCCTCCTGGGGGTTCCACACTCACTGGACACAGCGGTGAGTGTCAAGTGTGACTGGGGACTCCAACATGAACTCTTCAGCTACTCTGCCTGGGAAACATCATTGTCTGTGCTTTGAAATCCCCTGTCACTGCCCTTGGAAGCATTCCAGGACCTTTGCAAAGTGCAGCATTACGGGTTTTGATCCAAGTGAATTTCTGCAGCAAATTTGCAGCTGCCATTGGCTTGGGCTTGAGCTGCTCAGGGCCACCAGGCCCGGGCGGTTTTCTGCCTCATGCCACTGGTGCACCCGTTACTGCTCGCTGGCTGGGAAGGATTGCGGTGGGAGCACGTGGCCTGACGTGGCAGAAAGAAGGGTGAATTGGGAGACTTCCCTTTCTCCGTTTTCCAGTCCTCTGCTCTGGTCTGACTTTACAACTTGTATTTAACAATTTTATGCACAAGAGTGAAACTTTACTGCAACATGTGCCCACTCGATATGTTCATGCATAAAGCACGCTCTAAACCTTAGTCGGAGGCTCCAGCTGCAACATTAAATCCACCCGCATTTCCTCCGTACGTTCATAAAAGCTTTCAGTGCTGGGAAGATGATATGCAGAACTTTGAGTCTGGGGCGCAAGAGGTTCCAACCTGCGTGAGCCTTTGCCCAGAGCAGAATCCGATGGGCGTCTGGCCTGGGGGCGCCGAGCTGTCCTGGTCCTGACACCCCAGGGAGCGGGGATGGTGCTGAGATACTAAGGGAGTTGGCTGCCATTGGACAGGGCAGTGCAAGGAGGGCTGACGGCAGCAGCTTCCTGCTTCTCTTTGGGAAATGAGATGTCACATCAGAAATTACACACAGTTATTTGTAAGCAACAGGAGACTTCCAGCTGACGGGGAGGAATTGAGACAATACCTCCGGTGATTGCAGCCCTGTGTGGACTAACATCTGGTCTCGGGAAAGCCCTAGAAACAGGCGACTGTGACTATTACAAATTGTGGATGCTTTTCCCTAGGTCTGAACCCAGCAGATTTAGTTTGAGACGGTATTTGACATTTTGCATTATTTTTGTAACCGAGTGACCTGCGCAGCAGGAACAAAACTGCCGCTTTCCTCCAGTAACCTCGCCGCATCTCCTGAGGGGCTGGGATCCAGCTCCCAGCTGCCATGGCCATTGTCCAAGACACGTCTGGCTTTTAAGTTAATATTTTCTAAATTACCACAGTCTTCTCATGTGAAATTATTCAAAAGTCATTAATTAATATGGACAATGTGGATCTTGGGGACGTCTGAGATGACACGCGCTCCAGCTCTGTTCCATAACCCCGTGGGCGCCAGCTGGACTTCACACACTGTGCTGTGCCTGCAGACAGGTCACTGAGCTGCCACCTGAGGAAGGGACAGGAGGACAAGCAGATGCACGAGTCACACACAAGACGGACACCAGGCCCACAGCAGGGCCCTCGGCTTGGCGCAGTGGGTGGGGGGGGTCACAGAGAGCAACTCTTAGTCCGTTTGGGCTGCTGTAACAGAAGACCACAGACGGCGCAGCTGGTAAACAGAAACCTGCTTCTCACGTTCTGGGGGCTGGGTGTCCAAGGTCACGGCATCTGGTGAGGACCTGGTTCCCAGACGGCGTCTCCTCCCCGGTCCCTGCGTGGCAGAAGGTGACGGGAGCTCTCAGGGGTCTCTCAGGGGGCAGCTACCTTCTTTACTTCCTTCCTTTCTTCCTTCCTTCCTTCTTCCTTCTTTCTTTCTCCTTCTTCTTCCCTCCCTCCTTCCTTCCTTTAGTTTTGTCTCTTTCACATCTAGGTGTCACGTGGAGATTGCTAACATATGAAAAGTACTCATAGGTAGTAAAAATGTCTCTGCCCAAAAAAGAAGAGACACAGCTGCCCAAAGCATGAGAAAACCTACAGAAGCCTCCTCGAGCCTTCTGACCTGGTCACATTTCTAAGCTGGTGACAGTTTTGTAGGGATCACAATATGAGTGGCTACGACTGTTGCTTCAGGTCTGGTCTGTGCTGTGAAATCCAAAATGCACGAAACTTAAGTTTATTTACAGAAGCTCAAACATGTGCGTCCAGTGAGGCACATGTTCCCTGTCCGGTCTGTGCTGTGAACTGACCACTTTGGAGCAGCCGCTGCTGATGCAGCTAAAGGAACAGGCATCAGCTGCCACTGCCGGGCAGGGGTGGTGACACTCGGGGCGCGCTGCCCCGCTCGTGCCATGGGTCTGCTTCACCTCTAGCCGCCACACATGGCACAGGCTCAGTTCTGGGTGATTTTATCAGCAGCTGGACTCTTTCGGGTTTTGTTGGTAAGGAGAAAACATTCCAATTTAAAGCCATCTCCTTAGCGTCCCCAGGATGCTCGTGAATGAGGTCACCTGCTCGGGTCCCACCGATCCCCATGGAAATTTAATGAAAGTTTGTGATCACTTAGAGTTAGTGACAGTGATTATTTAGAACTTGTCCCTTCAGCTAAATTGTAACCTCCACGGGGGTAAAGTACCTGCTGGCTGCCGACTGGTAACCTGGATCCAGCACACAGCCGGGCCCGGCCACCAGACGCAGCTCCGAGTGCCTCGCTCTGCGTCTTCCGGTAGCAGTGGCTTTATTGGCAGTATTTTCACGTCCGGGTCCTATGACAGAGAGGCACCGGGCACCACGTTTCAGGGGTAATGAAATCACACAGGAAGTTGAACAACCCCATCGTGTTGCCATAAATCAGCAAGATGTGCCCATTTCCTCTGTGCTGACTCACTGCCCCTTTCCTGCGTTTAGAACTCCCTTCTCATTGCTGATTAATAGTTTCTACCTTTTAGCCTGAGCAGCTGTCATGTATTTTTATTATGTTGGTCATTAGCTACTTAGAAAAATACATAATCTGAAGGGCTTTTCTGCACGTGTGTAGCATTTCACCAAGGGTCTGGACACAGCCTCAGACACGCAGGTGCGTGCACACAATACACACATGCACACACATGCACACATGCACACACACACATACATACACACACGCACACAATACACACATGCACACACATACACACACATGCACACAATACACACATGTACACACATGCACACACATACACATCCATGTACACGGCATGTCACCAAATTCCCCAGTATTACAAAATGTAACTATATAAATATGTTATTTTTAAAAATGTTTCAACAGTGGTTTGAAGAACTGTAGAAATTGTGTGGCTTTTGCATTTTTTTCTGATTACAATATGCACGCTCATTATAAAGAACTAGGAAAAACAGAAGACGCCACAAAGAAAGTATAACTCGCCTGTGATCTCACCGCCTTTTCTCCTGATGGAGATGCACTGAAGTAATAAGCCCGCCCCTGCGGACTGACCGTCACTCGGGTCACTGGGTGCGGGGCAGATGTGGTCCCCCAGGAGGCACGTGGACGTGCCCGAGTGTGGGCTCACTTAGCACTTCCCCAAGCTGTGTCACGGTCACAGGGGGACTCCTGCCCTCCAGGTTCAGAGCCTGGACTCCTGATGACCCCCAGCGGCTGTCGGGGGCGCCCTGTCCCGCTGGGGGTCCCACACATCTGCGAAGGCAGGCTCCAGCCCTTCCCCCAACATGCGTGGCAAGGGGAGAGAGAGTGGGCACCTCAGCTCATCTTGGGGAACCCCAAGGCAGAGCCCATTTCTTGTTTGGGGGAGCAGTAAGGTCCCCACTGATGAGGCCCAAAAGTACCCCCAAAAGCCTGGCTGATCGCTCCCTACCCCGCACCTTCACTCTAGGGGGGCAGAGGGACACATGCGTCTTACTGATTCCTGGGGGCAAGAGGGGCTGAGGACCCCTCCTTTATCAAGAAATAAAAGGAGGGACTTATCCTCTTTGAAATACAGCCGATCTACCGGCTAAAGCCCAGGTGTGGGTGGGGCTGGCTCCTTCTGGAGGCCCCAGGGGAGCACCCACTCCCCACCTGTTCCAGCTTCTAGAGACGCCCATGTTCCGTGACTGCAGCCCTTCCTCCATTGTCACAGCCAGAGACGCCAGGGGAGTGTTTCTCACTTGGTGTCACCTGACACTCACTCCTCTTCCGCACTCAAGGACGCTGTGGTTACGTTGGGTCCACCTGGATAAGCCAGGATAATTCTGTCATTTTAACATCAGCGCACAACTAGAACCAAGCTAGAACCCACCCTCTACCTGAGTCCCCCTCTGCCATGTGACAAAGGCGCTTGACAGGTTTGGGGTATTAGTACGTGGACAGACTTGGGTGTCATGCCGTCATCCTGCCTGCCACGCTTCATTAAGGAGTGCCAAACACGTTCCTACTGCGGCGACATTAATTTTCATTCACTGGGGCAGTGAGTGACAGTTCCCATTACTTTGGGCGTTTGGACAGATTTTGTTTTTGGTCCGTTGAGTGTGAAATGAGATCTCATTTTGAGTTTCATTTGTCTTTCTCTGATAACTAATTAGAAAAAATACATTTTTAGAATTTGTGAGTCAATCTCATGTGCTCTTTTGACTTACGTATTGCAAATGTTTCTATTAATTATGGCTTGTATTTTCAGAACATTTATATTTATTTTTGGTGAGCAAAAAAAGTTTTAATGTTGCCAATTTTATCAGCCTTTTTGCATCTGAGGAAATAGTCTCATACCCATAACTTATAAGATATTCTCAAAGCCTGTTTCTAAAACAGTTATCATTTGCCTCTCATATTTAAGGTTTTATCCGTCAGAAATGAATTTGTACGTATGGTGCATAGGAGGAATTTGATTTTAGTTCAATGTTAGATTCACCTATTACCTGTCGAAATTTTGATTGAAATTACATTGAACCTGCAAATACTATGTAAGACAATTGCTATCTTTACACTTCTGAGTCTTCCTGTCAAATGTCGTATCTGGCCATATATTTGATGTCACCTTCCAGGAAGTCACATGACACCGCTCACACGCGTCTCCTCCCAGGCTTATTGGCCCTTTTCATTTGTTGTTGATATTGGAGCTAACTTTAAAATCAGTAAGTGACAAGCAATGCCCCCCTCTGTCCCCTTCTTTCTCGTTCTCCCTGGCTGTTCTGACCACATCTCCAGGCCCCCGTTGGCCACAGTGCTGGCCCGATCTGCAAGGACGACACGTAACCCGTCAGCACCATCTGGCACCTCTGCAGGTGGTGTTCTGTGCCTGCTGTTCACCGGGAAAGGGACATGCGCACCGTGTCTCTTCTCTCAGTGGTGATGGCTCGGGTGTCCAGAGCCTTGAAAACTGTTGTCACAGAAATTGCACCTGTTTTTTCTTGTTTGTTTTTTCAGGCAGAAGAATAAATCTAATCCCTCTCATTCCATCTTGGTTGAACACTATTTTTAATAAAGAAAAAAAAAGCTGAAAATAACCTAAATGCCTACCAACAACAGAATGCAAAAATACAGCACACTCTTACAATGAAATACTATACAACAGGGAAAATACTTTATGTACTTCAGCGTGAATGAATTTCAAAAAATACGTATTTTGGGTAAAAAAATTCAAATCAGGTGTTACGTTTAAGTCTTTTATCTTTTATGAGTTAATTTTTGTGTGTTGTGACAGACAGCGGTCCAGTTTCATTCTTTTGCACACAGCTTTCCTATTTTCCCAGCACCATTTATTGAAGAGGATTTCTTTTCTCCATTGTATGTTTTTGGCTCCTTTGTTGAAAATTATCTGCCCATATATATGTGGATTTATTTCTGGGTTCTCAGTTCTATTCCATATGTCTGTGCGTCTGTTATTCTGCCAATATCATGCGGTTTTGATTATTGTCACTTTGTAATATAAATTGAAGTCAGGAAGCGTGATACCTCCAGCCTTGTTCTTTTTTCTCAGGATTTCTTTGAATATTTGGGGCCTTTTGTGGTTCCATACAAAGCTTATGATTTTTTTGTTCTATTTCTTGAAAAAAAAATGTCACTGAGATTTTGATGGGAATTGCATTAAATCTGTATAGTGCTTTGGGTAATATGGCCATTCATTACTATGCTCAGCGACATAAGTCAGACAGAAAAAGTCAAGAGCCATATGACTTCACTCATGTGGGATATAAAACTGAAAGCAACAAAGGAACAAGACAAACAAATAAAGAAACAAAAACTCACAGACACAGATGACAGATGAGTGGTTAGCAGAGGGCTGGGGGGAGAGGAGAGGTAGAAGAGGGTAAAGGGGTCAAATATATGGTGATGGAAGGAGAAATGACTCTGGGTGGTGAGCACACAATGCAATATACAGATGTCATATTATAGAATTATACACTTGAAACCTGTATTATTTTACTAACCCATGTCATCCCAATAAATTTAACAAAAATCAAATAATGATAAATACAGAATTTTTCCATTTGAAGTTCAAAGTACACAAAAATCAAGAAATGTGTTGTTCAGCCATGCACCGATGGGAGTAACACTGTAAGGAAAACAGGTACGTGGTTAACACCCAGATCAAAAATACAATGACCTACAGTGACACACAGGTGGCGCCCAAGACACAGGGGGCCCAGTGGTGACCAGCTACATAGGTATTAATTTTATGATTATTGTTTTAAAATCTACATGAATGCTTATACTATTGTGTGCATATGTAAGCAATGCTATATCTTACAACTTAAAATATTGTTTTAAAGTTTAAATTGACTCTACTGCTCAATTAAAGGTAAAATTTGCTCACCCTGGAAGAATACAAATTTCACCTACTTACCACTCTTAAGAGACGTGGCTAAAACAAAATATGAACATTTGTAATTACCAAAATCAACAAGCAAATAAAATACAAGAAAACAAAGGAGAAATTATACAAATGTGATAGTACCATGTTTCCCCAAAAATAAAATAAGACCTAGCCAGACAATCAGCTCCCATGTGTCTTTTGGAGCAAAAATTAATATAAAACCCTGTCTTATATTATGTTATGTTATGTTGTGTTATGTTATATTATACCCGGTCTTATATAAGACCCGGTCTTATATTATAGTAAAATAAGACCGGGTCTTATATTAATTTTTGCTCCAAAAGACGCATTAGAGCTGATTGTCCAGCTGGTCTTATTTTTGGGGAAACACAGTACGAGAGACATTAACTGACATATTTCTGTATTTGATACACCAAATAGAAATGGGGTTATAAATGTTCTCAACAATATAATTAAGAAGTAATTAATTCACTTTAATTGCATTGGAAAGAGTTTGAAAAATAAATAATACACTCTGCCACACATGCAAATAAAAGAGTTCAATAACTGGCAAAATCAGAAATCATATGGAGAATGTGCCCTGCTGGTGTCAGAATAATAACACTAAAGACATGAAAGACAAACTTTAACTGAAAATGACGTAAAAGCTGGGAGTGAAGATAGAAAACATGCCTCTTCCCGTAAGTCCTGGGCCACGCATGGAAATCCAGCAGCAACTGTGATTTGCTAAAAGAGATAAAGTTATTCACAGAGAACTTTGAGGGGCAAAAACTCCACTCATATCAAATTTTGTTGCCTTCATAGTTATTTGTTTAAAAATAAACAATAAAAATAAATGAGCTTGAAATCTAAGAAGTTAGCATGAGACCAAGAAACACCCAAAGGAGAACGGGAAGATTTAATTAGCTCGAAAGCAGGAAAGTCACGATTTGGGGACAGGACGGATTAAGTCCAAGACTCTTTCCTGTGGGAGGACAGATCAGGCGAGCGTTGCCCATCCCGGTTCAGAACCATGCGTCACGGGTGATGGACGCAGGGTGAACCCATGGGCACGAGAGGGAGGCTCTCTGTTCACATACAGCCTAGACCACCTCGTTCAGACAGGCCATTTGGGGGAAAGTGCTAATGGCCAAAATGACCAAAGAAATAATAGAAACCAGCTATTGGCCAATGGAGCTGATAAGGAGCAGTTCCTGCAAAGGTGAGTGTAGATGGGACCCACCTGCCTGACCCAAGCTCATCACCCTCACCTGAGGTCAGCAGGTTGGCAAACTCCATTTGCAGCCGTCAGTCCGCTTGTCATGCCAGGTAACACAGTTAGGATTGGGGGGTTAGGACATGGACATCTATGGAGACGGAGGGCATCCTTCTGCCTCCACTGGATAGGCGTGTTATGTTATGTCAGGTCATGTCATGGCATGTATGTTGTTATGTGATGTTATGTTTGTGTGTTATGTTGTACTTAAATACATATAATTGGTAGATATCTGTATTTAAATATAGATAGATGATAGATAGATAGATAGATAGATAGATAGATAGATAGATAGATAGATAGATAGATAGATAGATACGGGGATGCCAAAAAATGCACACAAGTGGACCCTTTGGTCAACGTCGCTGAAGCAGTAGTTTGCTGTAGTGAGAAGTGTCTGGACACTGATGGTAACCACTTTGAGCACCTCTTGTAATTGCAGACGTCAAATGTGACTTGCATTCTTCTTTTGTTATGGGTATACATTGAGTATAAGAATTTGAATAGTTTTCCTTTCTTAAAATGTGTGTACATTGTTTTGGCACCGTCTGTAGATATATGGTATCTCGAAGAATGCACACACCGAGTAGTTCTGGGTGAGTTTCTCCCACAGAAGGATCGTGATCATAACCTTTTTCCACATGCCCTTCTCTACATCTAGAGTGTTCACGATGAGTGTGTATTATTTCCGTAAGTGTGTGTGTGGGTTTCCATTAGAAGGTTTCAGCGGCACTGTAATAAGAAAGTACACACTACAGCCAGGTGGTAACTGCAGGTGTAAAGAACATGCTGCCCACAAGGGGAGCGGCGGTTATCGTCTGAAGTCATTGGATCACACACAGTGGACGTGTTTTGCCCGGTGCACGCACAGCAGACAAACACTCCTGTGTGGCTGGGTCCTGTGGAAAGTTTGCATTGTTCTGCTTTGTTTTCTGGCTCAATGAGGAGAAGTGCAGGTAAGCGGCTTCCATTAGGATCCGTCTTATTTAATTTATCTCTAATTATCAGGCAGCACAAATGAAAGTTGGCCTGCACCAGAAAAATCATTTGCAGCGTTTATCAACTTGCTCGCCTCTGTGACCCATCCACACAGGAAATCCAGAGCTCGCGCCTTTCCAATGCATGGAGCAAATAATTAAAGTGTCCATAAGGCAGCGACATGGTAGCAGAGTTTACCTGTGTGTGAATCCACAGCTCAGGGGGTGTGGGCGGGTGGTGAGCAGTTCCCGAATGGACCGCCTCTCCCCCACCCCACCCCGGGCAGAGCTGGCTTCACCTTCCGAGGGGACCTGACAGCTGATGGTCAGTCCAGGGCCACTCACAGATTTGTGGACACCACTTGGGGTGTCGAAGCCATAAGGGCTATGGTTATAATCTGGCCCTGCCCTTCAATGTCTGTCACCCTAATTCTAACGCAGCCACTTGGTCCGCTGTGTCCCCCCCCATCCCCACCCCTGACTCGGGAGCCCATGGCGTCCTGTCCATACTTTGTCCCACCAGAGTCCTAGCACACCGCTGGCACTCACTAAAGGCCAAGCATGGGACGCTGTCCACCAGAAGGCGACTTCAAACTGCCCAGACTCTGAGTCCCATTAGCAGGCAGGGGGGTCCTAGGGATACCTGCTGTTTTCCTGTTATATGCTCCATTCTGACAAATTTGCACAAAACTGCAGATAAGTCAGGACACGCCCCAGCTCCTGCTCTGCTGGGATGGAGACGGCCAGAAGAGGGGGAATTCTACATCAGTGCCATGGGGCCAAAAGTCTGGGTGTCGTCTGGACTCCACTCTCTGTCACAGCCCGTATCTGACCCATCAGGAAATTAGGCTCCACCTGCAGAAATAGCCAGGACCCAGGCACAGCCGACTGTCAGCTCTGTCCTCACCTGAACACCATCTCCACAGCCGGGTCTCCTAACATGGCTCCCGCCACCAGCCTTAGCCATAGCTAGGGGACCCTGTCACACCTGTCACAGGAGACCCAGGCCCAGCCCTCCACCCAACACCTGCTGGGGCCCACCCGGCCTTCTGAAGGCCAGTCTCACGCCTCCATGTCGTCCATGCACGGTCTGTCCAGAAGCTTCTCTCATGCCCTCCTCTCTTCTTCTCTCCCCTCCAGACTCAGGTGCAAAGGTGTGAGCGCAGGGCCCACAGGACAGAGAGGCTGGGCTGGGGAGACCTTCGGGGTGTGTGAGGGGGCACACGACAGGAAGGAACTTAAGCAAACAACATGGGGTCCCATGCGGGGCCTCAGCGAAGGCCCCCCCCACCCTCAGGGCTGTACCACAGGGAGTGGCCCCCCTGACACCCCTGACTCGGTGTCCCTGTGCTTTTCTCCAACTGCACGGAAGCCCATCGGTCCGGCTGCCCTGCCCTGTGGGGCTGACACCACCACGGTCGGATGGAGTGTGTTGGTCCTACATTCACGAGCCTGGAGTATGATGCTTTTGATCAGGACACGAGGATATTCAGGGTGGATTTACTCTAACAGAGCATCACACCCAAACTCCAAGGCAAGCGTCCATGTGCTGGCTGCCAGCTGTGCCCCGGATCTCATTGGAACATGTAATTGGCTGGATGCAGGAGGCAGAGTGGCTGTGCCTGGGAAGTGGCCTACCTGTCCACGCCAGACACGGTGGGCCTTCCTGGCATTTGGAGATAATCAAGTGTGGCACGTCCTGCACCCAGGTGGACACAGCTCTGTATAGTCCAGGTGGGGGGCTGTCTGTGTTGCAACCAGAATCAGTTCCTAAACCTCCACTTCCAAAGAAGCCACAACAACAGCTGAGCGCGGCTGGACCCACACACTGAACCGCGATTCCAGCACCCACGTTTTATTGGGGCAAAACACACGGAGCATAAAATCGGCATCGCTGACGACTGGCACACTCAGTGTCCTGTAGCCGTCACCACTGTCCCCGTCCAGAACATGTCATCACCCCAAAAGGAGACCCCACACCCTCTGCCCACCCAGTAACCATGAGTCTGCATCTGCTTTGCTGCCTTTGCCTATTCTGGACATTTCACATGAACAGAGTCGCACAACACACGTTCTTCATGACTGGCTTCTCTCAGCACGTTTTGTTTTTTTTTTATTAAAGTTTATTGGGGTGACAATTGTTAGTAAAGTTACATAGGTTTCATGTGTACAATTCTGTATTACATCATCTATAAATCCCATTGTGTGTTCACCACCCAGAGTCAGTTCTCCTTCCATCACCATATATTTGATCACCTTTACCCTCATCTACCACCCCCCACCCCCTTGCCCTCTGGTAACCACTAAACTATTGTCTGTGTCTATGAGTTTTTGTTTCTCATTTGCTTGTCTTGTTCTTTTGTTGTTTTTGGTTTATATACCACATATCAGTGAAATCATATGGTTCTCTGCTTTTTCTGTCTGACTTATTTCGCTCAGCATTATATTCTCAAGATCCATCCATGTTGTCACAATGTTCCTATATCATCTTTTCTTACCGCTGAATAGTATTCCATTGTGTATATACCACAACTTCTTTATTCAATCATCTATCGAAGGGAACTTTTGTTGTTTTCATGTCTTAGCCACCGTAAACAAAGCTGCAATGAACATTGGAGCACACGTGTCTTTATGTATAAATGATTTCAGATTTTTTTGGGTAGATAACCCAGGAGAGGGATTGCTGGGTCATACGGTAATTCTATTACTTTTTTGAGGAACCTCCACACTGCCTTCCATAGCGGCTGCACCAGTCTGCATTCCCACCAACAGTGTATGAGGGTTCCTTTTTCTCCACAGCCTCTCCAACACTTGTTACTATTTGTCTTGTTGATGATAGCCATTCTGACGGGGTGAGGTGATATCTCATTGTGGTTTTGATTTGCATTTCTCTGATGATTAGTGATGTTGAGCATTTTTTCATATGTCTATTTGCCATTTGTATGTCCTCTTTGGAGAAATGTCTCTTCAGGTCCTCTGCCCATTTTTCAATTGGATTGTTCGTTCTTTTTGTTGTTGTTGAGTTGCATGAGTTCCTTGTATATTTTGCATATTAGCCCCTTATCAGAGGCACTGTTTGCAAAAATCTTCTCCCATTCAGTTGGTTGCCTCTTTATTTTTTGATGATTTCTTTTGCTGTGCAGAAGCTTTTAAGTTTCATATAGTCCCATTCATTTATTTTAGCTTTTACTTCCCTTGCCTTGGGAGTCAAATTCATAAAATGCTCTTTGAACCCAAGGTCCATAAGTTTAGTACCTATGTTTTCTTCTATGCAGTTTATTGTTTCAGATCTTACGCTTAGGTCTTTGATTCATTTTGAATTAATTTTGGTACATGGTGACAGGTAGCAGTCCAGTTGCATTCTTTTGCACGTGGCTTTCCAATTCTCCTAGCACCAATTATTGAAGAGGCTGTCTTTCCTCCACTGTATGATTTTAGCTTCTTTGTCAAAAATTATCTGTCCATATTTATGTGGGTTTATTTCTGGATTCTCAACTCTATTCCATTGGCCCATGTGTCTGTTTTTCTGCCAATACCATGCTGTTCTGATTATTGTAGCCCTGTAGTACAAGCCAAAGTGAGGAAGTGTGATACCTCCATCATTGTTCTTTTTCTTAGGATGGCTTTGGCTATTTGGGGTCTTTTGTTGTTCCATACAAATCTGATGGTTTTTGGTTCTATTTCTTTAAAAAATGCCAATGGGATTTTGATGAGGATTGCATTAAATTTATATGTTGCTTTGGGTAATATGGCCATTTTAACTATGTTGATTCTTCCAATCCATGAGCACAGAATGTCTTTCCATTTCTTTGTGTCTTCTTCAATTTCTTTCAAAAATGTCTTATCATTTTCAGCATATAGGTCTTTCACATCCTTGGTTAAGTTTATTCCTAGGTATTTTATTCTTTTTGTTGCAACTGCAAAAGGAATTGGGTATTTTTTATTTCTTTTTCATTGTTAGTATATAGGAATGCAATGGACTTTTGTGCGTTGATTTTGTAGCCAGCAACTTTACTGTATTCGTTGATTGTTTCTAATAGCTTTTTGGTGGAGTCTTTAGGGTTTTCTATATATAGCATCATGTCATCTGCAAAGAGTGACAATTTAACTTCTTCATTCCCAATTTGGATGCCTTTTATTTCTTTCTCTTGCCTGATTGCTCTGGCAAGGACTTCCAACACTATGTTGAAAAGCAGAGGTGATAGGGGACAGCCCTGTCGTGTTCCTGAACGTAGAGCAAAGGGCTTCAGTTTTTCACCATTAATTATGAGATTAGCTGAGGGCTTGTCATACATGGCCTTTATTATGTTAAGGTATTTTCCTTCTATACCTATTTTATTAAGTGTTTTAATCATAAATGGATGTTGTATCTTGTCAAATGCTTTTTCTGCATCAATTGATATAATCATATGATTTTTGTCCTTTATTTTGTTTATGTGATGTATCACATTGATGGATTTGCGGATGTTGAACCATCCTTGTGCCCCGGGGATGAACCCCACTTGGTCGTGATGAATAATCTTTTTAATGCATTGTTGTATTCGATTTGCTAGAATTTTATTTAGGATTTTTGCATCGGTATTCATCAGAGATATTGGTCTGTAGTTTTCTTTTTGTGTGTTGTCCTTACCAGGTTTTGGTATCAGGGTAATGTTGGCCTCATAAAATGAGTTAGGGAGTACTGTCTCTTTCAATATTTTGGAAGAGCTTGAGTAGGACAGATTCAGTACGTTTTCAGGGTTTGACCATGTCGTAGCGAGTGTCACCTCTCCATCCTCATTTATGGCTGAGTGACGATCCACCGCGTACAATCAGAGACACGCCCACAGGTGTTCACAGCTCCGTCATAGTCGCCGAAAGGTGGGAAGAGTCCAAATGCCACCGGCTGAGGAACCGCTGAACAAAGCGTGACAAAGCACTAAGTTCACATTTCTCTGTACATTACAAAGCAGATGGTGAACCGCAAACATCACCCTTCAAGGTGGCATCCAGGTAACACACCGGAGCCACCCCTGCAAGAGTGGCAAGCAAGCTGGTTGTCTCCACAGCCAGCGCCTGACCCACCGTTGCAAGGCTCCCTCCCTGTGACACGTCCCTGAGGCCTGTTTCCATCTGTCCAACTCTCTGAAACAGAAGCCTCACCCCCGTGCCTCTCTTCCCTCCACCCCACATCTAACACCTCTCACGACCAGGTCACAGAGTCTCCGGTCACCCCTGCTCCCGCCTCATCCCCTCTCACTCTGTCTGCCACCGTCCTGGGCACTCGCTTTGCTACACTGGTCTCATCGTCACAGATGCTGCCTCTGAGCGTAGATACGAACTTGACTGTGACTCTCCGCATTTGAATCATTCCTTGGCTCCCAGTGCCATCGAGAGAGAACCCATGGTCCTCGCAGGCTGGCCTCTCTGACTCCCCAATCACCCAGTGAATGTTGGCACCGAGTGCACCCGCTCCCAACCGCAGACAGGCCACCCAGCTGCACTGCCCTGGGAGGACATGTCCTTTCCTTGCCACCCACCATCCCGGGCAGCTTCCCCTGACGCCCAACGCTGACCCCTGGTTCTGCATGCCTCGGAAAACAGGGTACCCTGCCACCACACCCAGATTGCCCCATTTCCCTGTCCGGTTCCCGAGCTGAGTGGCGGCCACAAAGACCTCGATGCTGCCCGGTTTGTGTGGCGCAGCCGGGCTCGGGCTGGCCCTGCAGAGTTGCCTGGGGATGGACAAATGCAGCCACCGTCAGCCTCTCTGTTTCCTGCTGCATCGTCCCGTGCTGCCTGGGGGGCCACCACTCCCTCCTGCACTGCCCCAGGGGCCGACGGGCCCAGCGCCGGACACTCTGGCTTCAAACCCCAGTTCCAACGCTCACCACCTACATGACTCTGAACACCTGAGCCACCGTCTCCTCGCAGGCAGGACTGACACCACATCATCGGAGACCCGTCGTTAATGCAGCAAAGCTGGGACAGCGCCTACCTGTCGTCCCTGAAAAGCTCAATGTCATGGTGACCGCTGCTCTGTCATGACAGCTGCCGGTTCCGTTATGATCACAGTGCTCAAACACAGGACAGCGGGTGACTCGGGCTGCCCCGCGCCCCAGAAAGGACCACACGTCACACGGCCGCCTCGCTCCAGGGAGGGTCCCCAAGGCCTCAGCCCTGCTCCGAGGAGTGGTCTGGCCATGTCACTGGGAAATTGCCCCTTCCTGCCTGGCTGCTTCCCTCCAGAGCAGACACTGCCAGCATGACCCAGACACACACCCCTGAGGGGCACCGACTGTTGGCTCCCAGTACCTTGTGAGACAAAGGGACAAGTGACCTTCTGCCCCGTGGTGGTCCCTGCAGTTCTCTGCTCAGAGCCCACGGTCAGGCTGTTGCTGCAGGACAGCCCTTGGTAGAATTGCCAGGGTCCCCGCCCGAGGACCAGCCTTCACCCCTCGACTCCAGTTGTCGCCCACACAGCTGGAGCCCAGCCCGCCTCACAGGAAGCCCAAGTTCCTTCTCTGTGCCAGCTGTCCTTGCAGCTGCGAGGGACCCAGAGAAGGACTTCAAGGAGGGGCGGGCAGAGCCTCAGAGGGAGGGGAACCTGCGCCCCCGAGTCACGTCTGGAGGGGGCTGCTGAGAGCTGGGAAGCCTGCCCTGGATGCTGTTGCCAGACACCAGTCCCACATTGGAAGCCGGGCTGGCAGCGGAGGATGCGGGGACATGGTGTCACTCACACCCAGACCTGCACCCACCTTGGCAGGGGTTCCTGGAGGCAGAAGAGCTGGAGAGGGACACGGGCAGCTTGGGACGGGCCAGAGACACCAGGCTGGAGATGGAGGGGGATCACCCAAAGGACACTTGGGGACTGTGGTGGGGAAACGGGGCAGCCGGAAGCACTGTTTGCCTTCAGGCCACTTCAGGAAGTATTGTCAGCCGGCCAGCTGTGGGGCCTGAGGATCTCCAAGGGGGCAGGACCGCAGCGAGCCAGCGGCAGGATGGTGGGAGGCGCTCGGGCTGGGGTCAAGGGCAGCTTCACAGGAGCCTGGGCAGACGGTGTGGCACGGCGAGATGGCACGAACAGCACAGCTGTGCCAGGAAGGACCGGGCGCCTAGTGGGTGGGGGTGCCTCCTCTTCCGGGAGATCAAGGAGGAAACCTTAGGGGGAGAGGCAGGGCTGCCCTCATTGGTCCTGGGCTGCAGTGGGATGGGAGGCAGAGATAAAGGACTTGTCAGGTCTCAGACTGGCTGGCACGGAGAGGAGACAGGGCTCCAGGCAGACCCTGCCCAGCAGGGCACTGAGGCCCTGCACTGTGCCATCCTCTGGCCGCGCGATGGGTGCTGGACAAGAGAAATCCTGGTAGGCTGCCTGGAGGAGGCCCAGGGACCGGGGAGTGAAAGGCCTCTGCTCCATGGGCCCTGGGAGATGAGCCCTGGCCACTGTCTCCGGGCATCAGTCACCAGCTCCTTCTCAGTGACCACCAAGGCATCATAATTCAGGTTAACTGGACGTCCACATCTCTCCGAACTCAAGTTCAATAGCATTTCATTATTGTGCTGGTGGAGAGAGCACTTTCTTCTGTGTTGCGAGTTTATTTCAGCCTAAATTATTAAGCAGACTGTTTAATAATGCAAGCCTCCACACTGAAGTGCAAGCGCAGACGCCTCGTTCCAAAGCATATTGTTTCTGCAAAGCAGCGGCAGCCGGGGCTCCCTTCCCTCTGATCTCCATCCCAGGATCATCTGTTTGTCCAGACGGCATGGGGTTTTCTTGTTAATAAATGAGGCTTGGGCCAGGTTCGTGCCTAATTTACTCACTTATTTGCATTTGACAGGGTCCCTGGGCTAAATGCTGACCCGTATGGCCATCTTCAGACAAAAGCAGATGTTGTCCATGCACAAGTGCTCTGTCACACCTGTCCCCAGGTGTGCAGCACACCTGCGTGCCGTTGGCACAGGTATGAATGTGGATTCTTGTACTCAGGGCAGAAGGGACGCCCTGGCTAGTTTTCACGTCACTCAGAGCCCCACCCCCACCCCCACCCCCAGCGCGCACCCTTCATGCCTCACAGGTGAGCTCCTGGCTCCTGACCACCTTTGACAGTCTGCAGCTTGCCAAGGAGCCAAATGAGACACAAATTAGCTTTGCATGGGAGTCACAACTCCACACCAATTCCACAGTAGTCAGCATGACCTCCAGCCAGGAGCTTAAGCCACAGGCACCTGCTCAGAGCTCGGCACTGCAACACGGCAGCCTCAGCTCACCTCAGCACCTGCTCCGACTGATGTCCCCAGGGTCCCACACGCTCCCAGGTCCCTTGCTACAACAATGGGGGCTCCAAGACACATGGAATCCTGTTGGCAAATACTGGGAAGCAAGTGCACCTGCCCTGCCACAGGCTTTAGTAGTCGTAAGACGTCCAGGCTGGGTTTCCACCCACATCTGAGACCCAGAGAGGATCATGGGAAACTCACGGGAACTAGGTCCACAGCTGCATGATGGGCTGTGCCAGCATGTCCAGCCTGGGAGGGAGACCCCCAGTTTGTCCTCAACTGGGGCCCTCTTGAGGGTGAAAGAGGGCAGCATGGGGACCACAGGGCTGTGGGCTGGCACAGGTCACCCAGCCCTGAAACCCGTCGGGTTTGTCACAGGCTGGGGTGCCAGGATGCCCAGGCCTTTTCTGGCTCATCTCTCTGCAGACAGAACCTGAGGACACAGGGAGGACTCTACAACACACACACCCCCAGTCTCTGTCTCTCTAGGGACCCCTCACACTCACTGGGCCCCCGGGGATGGGACAGAGATGACTCATGTGACACGACACAGCACATTTCGAGGGGGCAATGTCAGGAAATAGGAATGGGAAGGGCTAGAGGCCCGCCTCTAGGACGAGATGCCCACATGACAGCAGGTGGCAGGAGGGGACTAAGACAGGACAGGCATTAGCACTCCCCGTGGGGGTGGGGAGAAAGCAGATCTGAGCCTCGGGTGGGACTCCACCTGCTGGGGGAGACCAACCTACAGGTCTGTCATGTCATCAGCCTGGGTAACTGTGTGGCTTTCTCCACCAGCTCAGCAGACGGTACAGTGATCCCACATGAACAGACAGCCAGGTGGAGCGTCACAGCACCTGGGCTCTGGGACCCATGGATTCTGAATCACACTGGGGAGGGAGACAGAGGCCATCAGCGGGAACTGTTTTCAATGCATAAGATGAACATTCTGGAAATAATAGAGAGACGTCCAAAGCCAGGCGGCAGTAATTGGAGAGCTGGTTATTTAAATTTTAGATTTGTAAAGGTTTCTAAGTTTTTACCTGGGGGTTTGTGGGTTTCTGGTTGTTCTACTGATATGAAAAGACAATAGCTGAGCAGGAGGGTAGGGAGTTTACTGGGATGGGGTGGGCTCGCATTCTGTGTGACATCCAGATGGGACAGGGGGCTGCCATCAGATTGGTGTCCAGGCTGGAGATACCTCCCTCTGACTCATCTGCACCAGGACGGAATTGGAGCCACCGAGGCCACCAATTCAGAGCACAGGATGCGTCTCAGCACCTTTAGCTCATAAGCTTCTTCCAGAAACACCAACCTCTGGCACCTGCCTTCACATAATTGGGGATTGAGCTACACAGGCAAAGGGCCAAAGACCCTCCTAGTCAGACCTGGCAGCCACCACTCCCACCGCTTCTCAAGGTCAGAAGGACAGATGGCGGCGTGCATGTATGGATACGAGGGAGGGGGCAGAGCCACCTTCTGGTCTTTAGCTTGGGTCCCCATTGCATAAGCTGAAGAGCAATTTAATAAAAACAAATTTCAGAAAGACGTCCCCCCCCCCCCATGTCTCGTCCAGTCAGTGAAGAGTGCAAAGTGTTGGAGGGTTCCCTCTGCTCCTGACAGAAATAAGTGACAATGGACGTGCCATGGCTGGATCGAACAGCAGCGGGGGCAGCCTACAAGTTCTGCAGACAGATGTGGCTGCTCCACTTCCTGTGTTACAGGGTCAACTCGGGGCGGCTGGGCTGTGGCTGGGGAAGGGGGCTGAGTCCCCACGCGCCACTCCTTTCCCATGTGGCGGGGCCACCCGTCTGCCACGCTTCAGGGAATCTAGTCTGGACCACCCATGACAATGGGACGTCGATGGGGGCATCAGCCCAACTTGTTTTAGGAGTTAACATGTCAGCACCTTCGTCCCCACCACCCATTAGCACGCACGTCCTGCACTGTGCTTCTCCTTTGTTTACGCACCTCGGGATGGAAGGTCTTGAAATATTTAAAAGCATTGATTCTGCGTTCCCACAACATTATTAACAAGGAACAAAAAGTTATCTCATAGCCTCATCTTGTCAGTTGCCAAAAGGACTCGAGGGACATAGTAAATTTCATAGTCGGCCTTTGCAATATAACAGATTGCAAATCTCTTCTACACTTTCAACTAAACAGTCTGCTAAATAATTGAGCATGTGTAATACAACCCACTTAAAAGACATTCTCAAGCCGAAGGAGCAGAGACATCGTGTGGACATGTGCCCCCCTCAGCCCCCGCACTGCATGCCAGTGACTCTGCTGGGGCTGGAAATGGCGCAGCGGGTGGTAGGAAAGCAGACGCACTCTGGAGAACTGTGCTCAGGACTCAGATTTCCTCCACGACCAACTGTTGGGGCTTGGAGGTGGGAATTGTCCCTTAAAACAGCAGAAGACAGGCTCCAACCACAAACCTAAATAAAAGGAGAGAGACCCGGCCCAAGAGCGACTGTCCTCAAGTGACCCGGGTGTGGGGGGCATGGCAGACGCCTCTGACCAGCAGAGCCAACTCCGTGACTGCCTCCGTCCACACGTCCAGCCCTGCCAGGGTTTCCTGCCCTTGCGAGGGAAAGGACGGCAGGCCCCACCCCTCCTTTATTGGACCCACATCTGTGCAGCTCCTCAGTGCAGTGGGCTCAGGGAGCTCCAGACTCCTGCACCTGGTCACGCCCTTGGCATCGCCCCTGGGTGTGGCACAGCTGTCTCCAGTCAGCGTGCACTCAATTCTGTGCGGCCTTTTCCTCCTCAAATGTCTGCATGTCCTCTCTACCTCTGGGAAAGGCCATCACGCATGGAGGAGCTTGTGGGGCACCCTGACACCCCCTCCTCCCTCTGTCCAACCTGCAGTCCAGCCACAACACCCAGGCCCACCAGGATGTTGACAGCTCCTCAAATCAAATATCCAAAACTGTTCGCAAGGTGATTATTTATAGGGGGGTCCAAAGGCAGGCCTGAGTCACGGCCAAAGGTGAGGCCAGACCGTGGTGTGCCAACTCAGTCGTGGAGCTGCTGCAGAGCAGAAAGACCGCACGTCCTACTTGGCAGACGAAATTCTCAGCACGAGACAGGGCTACTCAGCTTACAAGGCAGCTCTCAGGTGGCCAGCTGTCCTCGTGGCCAAAGCGGGCGCCGGGGCGGACCCCCTCATTTCTCGTGGCCCACGTGTCAGGGCCTCCAGGAAGTCTCCTGACCTCGGGCCTCCTGACCTCTTCTCCCCTGAAAGCCACCCCCGCAGATGGGAGCAGAATGTACACTTCACGACGGAAGCCTCTGTTTACTCCGAACCACCTCCAAGACCTCTCAGTGTTTTCCATTCGGCAGCCAGGCTTATTCCTGGCTTATTCCTATGTGTTTAATATTTTTGATGCTGTTTGTATAACAGTCTTTTAAATTCCAGTTCTAATTGTTGGCTTTTATGTAAAAACAAACTTGACATGTACCTTCTCCCAGAGATCACGGTAACTGTAACTTAGTAAAATCCTCCTAATTATCTGTGAGCTTCTTAAAGTTTCACATCATCAACGATGTTGTATTCAAATCACTTTTTCTTATTTCCATTCCGATCCTCATATTCTCATTTTTTTTTTTTTTTTTTTTTCCTGAACTGACTGTCCAAAAATCTCCAGGGAATGACAGCAAGTGTCCTGGTCCCATCCCTGAATTTTAGTGACAAGATTCCATGATTTCATCAAGTGTGTGGCTTTATCAGACTTGGGACCCTCCATTCTACTTCCATCTTCCTACGAGATTTTATCATGAGTGGATATCGATGTTTTCCCAATGCTTTATTTTGTACCTATTAGAGTGGTTTTGTAACTTACTCAGTTAGTGCAATGAATTACATTAAATCTTTTTGTTTCTTTTTAAAATTAAGATGTAATTGACGTACGAAAATACAAAGATGTTAAGCGTCCAGCGTGGCGAGTGTCAGCAGCGCTGTTCACCTGTGTAACCAGCACCCAACAGGGTCTGAGCACTGCCATCGCCCCAGAACGGCCCCTCCTGCTGCTTTCCGGGTGTTTTCCCCCACCAGGAATGACGTCTGCCCCCTTCGTCAGCTTTGCCGTTATCAGACTTCACACACATGCACATACCCAGTGCACATACTTTTGTCCCCAGTCCTTTGTGGAATGTGTTTTGAGATTGACCCTGTTGTTGCATCACGAATTATTCTTCATGGTTTTCTTGTTTATTGCTGAGGCAGGTTCCACTGGTTAGACACACTCAACTTGTTTATCTGAGCGTCATTCTATAAACATCCTTTCTTTTAATTGCCCAGGTTTCAGTGTCACAGTTAGGCTGGCCCCTTAAATAAGCTGAGACATGTTCTTGCCTTTTCTGTTCTCTGGGGCAGTTCAGCTGAAACAGATCTTAGCTCTTAAATATTAGCAGACTAGCTCCCTTGTGCAGCTGTACG
The DNA here is from genome assembly GCF_036562045.2 of Rhinolophus sinicus. Lineage (NCBI taxonomy): Eukaryota > Metazoa > Chordata > Mammalia > Chiroptera > Rhinolophidae > Rhinolophus > Rhinolophus sinicus. The sequence continues at coordinate 199,837,587 of NC_133752.1, forward strand.
GCTCTGAAGTCAGGCTGGTGTGTTTCTGTGTAAGGTCCCTTGTTTACATTTTGGACAATTCAGATTTACTATCATTCATGTCAATTTAGTAAGGTTTGTCTTTCCCTGGATTTGTTTATTTCATATATATTTTCTATCTTATTGGAAAAATGGTTTTTGACATCTTTATTTATATATAATTCACTTGTGATAAAACTGAGTCTTTAAGGTGTACGATTCAATGGTTTTAATATATTCACAGTTGTCTCACTAGCACCATAATCTAAATTCAGAACATTTTTAACACTCCAGAAACAATCTGCATAACCATGGTGCCACCTCACCGCACTCTAGGCGTGGATAACCACTAACCTCCCCTCGTCTCTAGGCATCTTCCTGTGTGGGACTTTTCACATAAACAGAGTCATGCCGTGTGTACAGTCCCTTGTGACTGGCTTCTTCCACCAGCACAGAGTCCCTACGTCCATCCACATAGTATCAGGTACCAGCACGTCACCCTCTTTCTTGCCGAATAATATTCCATCATATGAATACATAACACTTTCTGTAGTGCCATCTGCTGACATGGTGTGTAATGGCCACTGCAGGAGTGGTTCCTTTAGGCCACTGTTTGGCCGGTCAGTGGTCCAGGGAAAGCTGAGAGGTGCACAGTAGGTCTACAGAGGCCCCTGGAGCTACCAGCCTGGTCTGGACCCCACTGTCTTCCTGACCCCACGCCCACGAATACTTCTTGGGTCCCTGAGTACCTCCTTGCTGACAGCTGACTCCGCCTCATCTGTGCGTTTGGCCCAAACTTCCATCATCTCCAACTGAAGTCATTCCGTTAATTCCCCCTGTCTGCATTCCTCGTGCACATTTGCCACATGGCACCTGCACAGGGATGTTCCTGAACCCCAAATCGGGTCCATCATGTATCCCCTAAACACTGCTCTGTCCCCAGGACCTCCCCAGTCCTCACGAGCCTCCAAGCCCCACGGACTGACCGTTGGCTCCCAAGCCTGGTCTGTGTCCCTTACACTCTGCGGGCTGCTATGGGGTGTCCTGGGCACTGCCCGGCCGTCTGGGCTGTGATGGGGTGTCCTGAGCACTGCCCGGCCCTCTGGGCTGTGATGGGGTGTCCTGGGCACTTCCTGACCCTCTGGGCTGTGAGGGGGGTCCTGGGCACTGCCAGGACCTCTGGGCTGTGATGGGGTGTCCTGGGCACTGCCCGGCCCTCTGGGCTGTGATGGGGTGTCCTGGGCACTGCCCGGCCCTCTGGGCTGTGATGGGGTGTCCTGGGCACTGCCCGGCCCTCTGGGCTGCTATGGGGTGTCCTGGGCACTACCCGGCCCTCTGGGCTGTGATGGGGTGTCCTGGGCACTGCCCGGCCGTCTGGGCTGTGATGGGGTGTCCTGAGCACTGCCCGGCCCTCTGGGCTGTGATGGGGTGTCCTGGGCACTTCCTGACCCTCTGGGCTGTGAGGGGGGTCCTGGGCACTGCCAGGACCTCTGGGCTGTGATGGGGTGTCCTGGGCACTGCCAAGACCTCTGGGCTGCTATCGGGTGTCCTGGGCACTTCCCGACCCTCTGTGCTGTGATGGGGTATCCTGGGCACTGCCCGGCCCCCTGGGCTGTGATGGGGTGTCCTGAGCACTGCCCAGCCCTCTGGGCTGTGATGGGGTGTCCTGGGCACTGCCCGGCCCTCTGGGCTGTGATGGGGTGTCCTGGGCACTACTCAGACCTCTGGGCTGTGATAGGGTGTCCTGGGCACTGCCCGGCCCTCTGGGCTGTGATGGGGTGTCCTGGGCACTGCCCGGCCCTCTGGGCTGTGATGGGGTGTCCTGGGCACTGCCCGGCCCTCCCTCTCGCTGATGCCACAGTGAGATGTGCACTTACCCGCCGAACGTGCCACTTCCTGCTCTAAGTGAGTTATTCCCAGGGTACGTTCTGAGGACCTGCCACACCATATGGATCAATAAATACTCATCAAATAAACAAGCGGGCCTATTGCAAACTAAAAATACACTTCTGGCCACATTTGTGTTCTTTGTGAAAGACCCACCAAAGAAGTCACCTACCCATGTGGCAATGCCAACCCTCCCTGGCCAGGCAGGCATGGGAGGGACCTGTGAATATTTGAGACATAAAATTGTGATTCCAGGATCAACCCTTGCAAGGCTAGGAGGCTGAGGCTAATTTGGAACTATTTTTGTACAAACTCCAGTGTGTCCCCTTTGGACAGACGGACGGTGAGGCTGGCGGTTGGTCATTCTCGTGGGATGGGCTGGTTCCATGGAGGGCGCAGGCCCACCCGACTTCTCCTGCATCCCCAGCTCTCTCCACTGCACAGGAAGCAGTAGCCCCCACGTGCTCTTCTGTTAACGTGAGTGTCCCTGAATTCTAATTACCCAAGACACCCCAGCTGTGAGGCAAAGTGCAGCTTCCTAGCCAACGGCCTGGCACTGCCAGTGTTTCATATTTGTTGGTTCACAGAGGGGAAGCCACACAACTGTCACTTTGCATGTCAGAGGGAGCTGGGAGGGAGTCAGCGCCATCCAACCCCTGCCAGTAGGCGCTGATTCATGACCCCCATCTCTGCAGTGAGCAATCCCCGGCCACCACCATGCTCCCCGGGCCTGTGTGTGGGGAGGACCCAGGGTGCTCATACAATGTGGGTCCCCGAGTCACCCTGGGAGGCAGGGAGAGGAGGCGATTTCCGTGCCAGTGTGACTCAGCAGGCACAGAAAGACCTCAAAACGCAGCTTTCTTACTCATTTCTCTATGTTCCACAATATGATATTCCTTCAGGCGGAACTGCTGTTCATTTTTTCTCCCTGAATTCTGCTGGCTGTCTGGCTAACAGCCCCCCACCCTCAAGCAGGGCTGCTGAAGACAAGCAAGGACTCAGAATAAGTGTCCCAGGTCAACCAGCCAAAAGTGTGTGATGGGAGGGCAGGGTGGAGCTGTCTCCCCAAGAAAAGCTGGTCCAACCTGAGCCCATATCTGTGGAGGTGATCTTATTCGGAAACAGGATTATGGCAGATGTCATTAAGTTACGGAACTCAAGGTAACACCATCCTAGATTTCAAGTGGACCCTAAATGCGATGAGTGGGGTATTTATGCGATGAGGACGCAGAGAGACAGACACACAGGGACAGGCCATGTGAAGACAGGGGCAGAGATTGGAGTTCTGCAGCCACAAGCCAGGGGACGCCTGGGGGCCCCAGGAGACCCTGAGCGAGCGTCCTGTGTCCAGCGGCAGCGATCGGACGCTGGGCTGGACTGTGTGTGCGGTTTCTGCGGCAGCAGACACACTGCACATGGCTGCACATGGACAGGTGTCGCTGAGCTATGTCACCATCCAAGCCAGGAGTGAAGGGGCAGGGACTTACCCTGCAGTCGCTGCCCCCATGGACTTACACGCGGTTCCTCTGCGTGGGCCCTGGGTTCTGAGTCCACAGTTGCCGGAATTTCTCCTTTTGTGCAATTTCAGAACTCTATTCTGACATTTATCAGCACAGATCTCCCTCAAAGACAAGGGGATGTGTTTGTAATTCTCTAAGCAGAGCAGGAAAATGGAACATTTGACTGATTTATGTGACCATTTATAGCTGAGGAAACACAGGAAAAGCTCACCCAGAATGTTCGATATCAGCGTACAAACTGCAGCTGAAATGAAGACACGGGTTCTGAAAGCGTCATATTTTCCTTATATTTTTAATAGACTACCGTCTAATTTAAAAATAATTCGCAGCAGATGAAGGAACGAGCTTGCGGGTCGTCACCGGGGCTCGGGTAGCACCAGGCCCCAGGGACGCGAGCGCCGCTGTCCTGATGGGGGAAGTGAGACCAGAGATGGCCGGCTCCTCCCTCCTGCTCCAGACACGTAGCAGGAATGGAAAACACTTAAAAATCAAAACCATGGCCAAGCTCTAAATCGAGAAAGTTAAGCGGTCAAATGCCCAAAACAAAGAGGGGCTGAGAGCAGGGAGGCAGGACCACGGGGCAGGGCCAGGGGCCAGCAGGAGACCTGCCCTTTGCGTGGACTGGACTCACAGCCAGCCATCGGCTCTCCGCAGGCTCGGCCACCAACAGCTCTGTCAGCTCCCCTCCTGCCCACAGGCCCCCGACTCTGGCTCACGTGGAGCGTAAGGCAGCACCACGTGCCCCCTCCTCCCAGCAGCGCCTTCAGGGTCCGCCTGGGGCTCACTCGCCACCCAGGCCTCTCCACAGACCTGCTTGCCTGTCCTCACGACGACCTGGTGGTGGCTTCCTCGAGAGTGAGGGACTCACACAAGGAAGGTCGTAGTGAGAATGCCTTCCCTGGGCGGGTCCAGAGGTCAAGTGTGGGCGAGGCTGTGAGTCAGCAACATTCTTACACCCTGCTGGCGGTCAGACAAATGCATCAAGGACCTTGGGACACACGGTGGCATTGGTGAGTTAGGCCGCTGGTGTGCACAGCACCCTTACAGCCACACTCTAGAGACGCACGTGCAGTGTGTCCACAGATGTGCACAGTGTGTCCATAGGAGCACACAGTGTGTCCAGGCTTGTTCCTGGGCTGATGGGCAGGAGCTGGAGGGGCCCAGAGTGGGGGCCGTCGTGCCCACCGTGCTTTCTGTCCTAAAGACTTACATTTCATCCTTGAGTTAAGATGCTTTCAGAGCCACGTTTGGCACAGCAGCGTGTTTTCTCGAACTTTGCTCCAAATGGAGTTCCTGGGAGTTGTGTGCAGGCCCTAAGCCTCCTGTAAATAATGCAGAGCCAGGAAGGAAACAGCAGAGAACATGGATTCTAACTGCCCAGCCGGAAGCAGCCTGTTTCTTCCCGTCGTGAATCAGGACCCCCCCACAGCTGAGCGTTCACAGTCACATCAGCAGCCCTGGAGCTCAATCTTTGATGAATTTGGCTGTGAAATATTCATGACCTGGAAATCTATAATGTGATTCATATTTTTACCATCTTTTTCCTGCTTGGTCCTGTAAATGCGGCAGAAAATATCAGTCATGAGTGCAGCACGGAGGACGAGATCGGCACAACATAAAGTTACCTCCTCAGTAAATTAAATCGTCCTCCAGATGCCAGAACCCCCAGGGGACCCGCGCTTATTAACTCTAACAGTCGGGAGAAATAAAGCCGCCTTCGTGTGCAGCGGCTGGCGGCCTCCCCCTCCCACCCCGTCTTGCTACCTGGATGCTCCTAAATGAACGTGTAGCAGAAAGTGATGTGGGAACGGGACACGTAACTCATCTTGCCAAGCAGATGACAAATGCCCCTTTTCATGGAAGGAAACTGAAATGGATGGTTACTCTCTGAGGGATGTTGCACTGTGTCGCTCAGACTCAAAGGGTGTGGATAAAGGCAGAAGCAGCCTCACCCCACGATGGCTCCACCACGGAGCCCTAACGGGCGGCAGCGTCACGAGGGGTGACCTGCACAGGGCACTTCCTGTGACTTTTTGGCCTCGTTAGAGCCTGGGCTCCTTGGTATGACCGCCAAGGGGAGTCTGAGGGTCACCAATGCGAGCACATCATTTTATGGGGAAACTAAGGCCCGGCCAGCTCTGCCTGGGGCTGTGCGGTGACAAATGCAAGACCCACACCCAGGCATCCTTAGGGCCTAGACCATCCTGCCCACTTTATCACGATTTGTCATCTCCAGGAGACTCTTGGAAATTAAGGTCAATTTGTCAAAATTGTCATGATAAATACAATATCTTTAGGGTTTTGTTTTTGTTTTTGTTTTTGGAGGAGATTTGGTCTGTGGATTCAGGGCAGGATCCCTACTGTCCACCCAGCACCTGTGGCATGTCCTGCGTCCTCTCTCTCTCTGGGGGGACACAGGACGCCCTCCTCCCCCTTCCTGCGCCTTCGTCCTGGGTCAGGGTTGCCAGTCTTTGTGGACGAGAGATGGACTCCAAGAGGCTGGACAGCAGAGGTGTCCCCGGAGCGCCAGAAGCTTCCCTGAGCTAAAGTGCAGAAGATTTCTGCCCGTGGCCGTGACAAAAGCCACCTCCTTCTCCGGGGTTTTATAACCCTTGGTGCTAAAGGCACCACTTTAAAAGCACAGGGGCTGTGGGCTCAGGAGGCTTCATGGTGTTTTGAGTGAGCATGAAACGTGGGGGTCCTCTTTCAATAGCGTCAGACATAGCGATCAGTCCTGCGTTGTGACTGTTCCAAGATTTTTGTTTGTGTGGCTGTGCCCCATTCTCATGCTGACGATGAACTTGGATTCCTGGGGGAGAGGGGAGAGCCTTGCTGCCCATGGGACTCTCACCCGGGCATTGCCCTCATTCCCTCCCCACCGAGAGTTAAAGGAAACATTCTTCCCGGATGGGCTGGGGCCCGGTAAGGACCTGTGTGTGTGAGGGCACGTGTCCCCAGGATGCACCGACAGGCGTGGGCTCGGACCCAGCGGCTCCATCACACCCCTGCCGAGGCCTGAGCACCCGCTGCCTGGAACGCCCGGCAGAGCAAAGACTCACCTGGTCACCCTCTGCTGCCACTTAGTGACTGGGCACGGTTTTTGTGGGTTTTGAAATACGCCAAACACAGAGCCTGGAGTAGCACTTTCCCAGCCCGGGCTTATTTAACTTTTTTGAACGGCACACCACACCATGCATTTTGTCTAGGTAATCGTGTGTTTTACAGCTGGGGTATCCACGCCTTGGTCCTGGAGTGGTCCTGCGCCTTCCGAGGGGAATTCCAGGTGCTGGGGCGTAGAGATTCCCGAGTGCCTGCTGGACCTCGGCCAGGATTCTCGATGGGGAACGTCGGAGCAGTGTTTCCACAGTCCGCACCCATCGGGACAGGACAGCATGTGTGCCTGACATTGGCGTGCTTTCCGAGGACAGTGGACCAGGGCAGCAAAATGCGCGATAGGAGAGTCAGGCCCTGAAAAATACGTTTTTCAAAAAGATGTAATGGCTGGTGACAAGTGGAGTCATGACGAATGGACAAGACTTTGGCTCAAGCAGAAGCAAACACAGAACAGCCTTCTAATGAGCTGGTTTAAGGGACGCATGTGCTCCGTTCAAAGGTTTGTCTTGAGTGGAGACTCTGCTGGAGCACGTTTCTAACATGAAGGACATTGTCTGATAGGGAAGCATGTGCTGAAAACAAGAGAAAGAAGACGATAACCTCGCAAGTGAACTCTTTAGAGACTTAAAAGGGTTTGGAATCCAGGCATGAACCTCCATCAGAAGAAGGACCTGCCTCTGTTATCAGAGGAAGAAGGAAATGAGTGTCGATGCTCTAGCTCTCAGATTCAGCCAGAAATCTGAGAAAATCTCACACGACAGCAGTAGCCTCTCGGTGAATCACAAAGCAAGGCAGTAAGTTGCAGAAGAGACAGGAGGAGAAGCTTTCACATTGAGGAAGACGAATGAAATATTTGTGTGGAGCTTCGCAGGACCAATGCCCTGGAAAGGTGTGGCGGGCGGGCGTGGGCCCGGGCTCGAGGCTGGCGGTCGTGACCTACTGTGGCTGCAGCCCCCAGACCCCTGGTTTTCTTCAGAATCACTTGCAGGAGTGCAGACTGCAGAGGCAGATGGTGGATTTGTCCAAAGCTGGATTTTTCTAGGGGCTGCACCACCGGATCCAAGGTGGAAACGGAGAGGAATTAAAAATGAAGGGGGCCAGATAAAAGGAAAGACCAAGGACTGTAAAGGAGCAGCAGCTGGTGTCCATGCAGCACTGCGACTTCTGCCAGACAGTGTCTGTGTCCTTCGTACGAGTAGTAGTCACGTATTTGCACCTCGTAGCAATCCTGTGAACCAGAACGGTTATCACCTCCACTTCGCAGGTGAGAAAACAGAACAGAGAGGTCCGGCGACCTGCCCTGGGCACATAACTAGAAAGTGCCTGCGTGGTTCGGTCTCTACGGGACTCGCCACCCCAGCTCAGTGGCAGAGGGAACCGCTCCTTGGGTTTCTCGCAGGTCTGTGGGGCAAGGGCCGGCTCTGCTGATCTCAGGGGTCACATCGGCAGGGTGGCCGGACGAACTCAGCTCAGCTCCCCTGGCCTCAGCCAGCCTGGGCTGGGGTTCGTGGTGACGGCAAAGCGTGAGCGCGAGCACAGCCCACTGTGCAGAGAGCAAGCAGTACGCGGGGACCTGGGCACTGGTGGGCCACCACCGCTTGCCTGCATCCTGCTGTCTAGGAAACGCCCAGGGAGTTTTCTAGGACACTCCCAAGACCTGAGGCACTGGACAGCTGCCAGGAGGCTGCCAGCAGGGGCCACCGTGCCACCAGTTCCCCAGGGTGGGGGCAGAGCTGGAGCTGAAGCCCAGGGATAGCTCCCGAGTCCCCGCGGTGTGGCTGGGAGTGTCTGAGTCCCTGAGATGGAGGGTGGGGGGGCAAATGGTGGGGGAGGTAGGTGTGATCAGGGTGGGTGTGCCGGGTGTCCTTTCAGATGTCAGAGTAAGAAATGCGTGCAGTTAAAGAGGAGCGTGATGTTTTCTTTATTAATTTTAAGAGTGAGAGCTGATTAGAATTTTCATGTATCTTGTGCTGCAGTGATGTAAAATACATGAATGAAAAATGATTGAAATAATTTACTCAACACTTAGCAATGATCTATCCCCAGGGGATAGAACTGTAAATGATGGCAGTTTGCATCTTATTATTTGTATGTACTTTCCGAATGTTCTACAATGAGAACGTACTAATTATATGCTCCAAAAAGATGATTTAAGAAAAATAACTGGGTTTTGCTTCCTGGGTGTGGATATATTGAGATTGTAAATACCCTAATGCGACATATTCTGAACAAGTCCCCCAGGCAGGACACGGGTGGCTCCCAGGTTGCCACAACCTTCCCTGGTTCCCAGGGTCCCGTGTCACTTTCATCTTGTGTCCCTCTCTGGGCTGCAGGCAAATCCAGGGACAAGCATCACAGCCACACCTGAGCCACGTGAGACTCATAACCCAACAGGCTTTCAGTACGAAGAAAGAGGATGTCTCTACATTACAAAAAGCCGATGATGCAGTTTATAGCTGTAATGTGTGAGTCCTTCCTAAGCACTGACACCCTTAGCGTCGTCAGCACGTTGTCCTGAAAAGCGTGTATGAGACGTGTGGGACACGCTGGGCCTCTAACGTGTGTGTGGAGATGCTCTTAGGAGACGAGGCCAAGATCGGAGCAGAAGCAACGCTGGGAGAAATAATACCCAGGAATTTCCCAAACTGACGACAGGTGTCAAGCTGAACATTTAAAAAGCCTTGTGAGCTCTACTCGGGGGTCAGCCCTGGGGCTATGGGGGGCGAGGGGGGTGTCTGTCAGGCGGTGATGTCTGGGCCACGTGGAGGACTGAATGGTCCTCGGGGGGAATAGGAACTTGGAAGGTCCTGCGCCGGGACAGGAGGCGGTGTGGCTCCATCCTGGTGGCCAGGAGAGCGTGAGGAGGTGGCAGGGGGCGACAGGCAGGGGCTGGACCCCTTGCCGTTGAAGGTCATGGAAAGGTGTGTGGGTTTTATTCCAAGACTGTCGAGAAGCAGCCTGGGGGTGGTGGCGTGACCCCAGCTGTGTAATAAGCAGCGGCTGGTTGTGGAGTCTAAGGGCGTGGAAAATGGGCTCAGAATTCTTAGGAGAACGTCACAGTCCAGCTGAGAGGCTGGTGGCTTTGTACCCCCTGGGGGCACAAAGGGCTTCAGAAGTGAATGGGTTACAGGTGCCATTTGGGGACAGAATGGCAGCCCTCCCCCCAGCTTCACATGCAGATGACAGCTCTTCCCAGCAGCACCTGCAAAGGAGAGAACAGCCTCACGTGGTGACCATGGGGGGAATGCAGAGTGACACAGAGGGACACAGCTCCTGGCGTCAGCCTGCACCACCTCCCCTCGGCCTCCCTGCCGTGCCCTGCTGAGCGGATGCCAACAGGGGAGGGGACACGTTGAGTGTCACTGTCACCTGAGTACTCAGAATGCACTGTCATTTCCTGTGTGACGTCTCTAAGTCCTGGCTACACAGAAGAGTGATGCCGATTGTTCAGACGCTGTGGGGTTTTCCTAATTCCCTCCTGCCTCCTTCCCCTCGAATCCCCTGTCATCAGAGGACACGCTCTGCTTTCTACCCTTGGACCTGCGGTGACACTCGCTGTGTGACCAGGCACCCGCGTTCCACATGAACATGGAAGGAAGGCATGCCCTGCATTGTCCTGTGGATGTTCCCAGAAACCCCTGTGTGATGCGGCTGCCAACATCCGTCCAGGTGTCTGTCTCCTCCTCTGGCTGCTCCTGAGAGGAGTGTGGACGCCTCCATACACGGCGGTGGGCTCGCTTGCTTTTCTTTACACATCTACAAGGTTGTAAATGCTTAACGATGTGAATTGTCACGCTTACTGTTGCTTTGGGCTTTGATCACAAGGAAACGATTTTCTCTGTGACACGTGTTTGGCCTCAGAACCTACTTCATCTGACATGAGAGAAGCCTCCCAGCGTCTTTGGTTGGAGCTCATATGCTGAGTGTCATTTTCCATCCTTCTATTATCAACTCTCAGACGTCCTACGTCCTTATTTAAAACGTATCTCCTCTAAATAGTCTGTAGCTGCTGTTTTAATACAGCCTGGTTTTTTCTTGTAATTGCTGTATTTACACCATTTACAAATAATGTGAACACTGAACATAAGATTTTAGTGTAACATTTTCGCTAGTTGTTTTCTGCTTGTCCTCTCTGTGATTTATGTCTTTCCTTTATTTATTTATTTATTAATTTTTTTTTTTTGCTATTTAGGATGTTTTTGATAATTCCATATTTTCCTCAATTAGTTTATTTTTTAAAATTTTATATACTCTTGTTTTACTCTTTTTTGCAACTTTTTAAAGTCTGAAATTATTTCAAAATAATTGGTGTAAAATAATAAAAATCCCTCTCTAAATTTAGCATTTATTCATCACTCTTACCCAAGCCAGTAATTTCTATGGTGGCTGCAAAATGCCACTTCATCCTTCAACGTTCCACTCGAGGACGAGCCCTGCCACTGCCCCACCCATTCCCCTATTTACTCAGCTTTTTTGGGGACTCGTGGGTTTCTTTCTCTCGATGATTTGTAATTCATTCTTTCCACGCTTATTTTGAAGTTTCCTTTGTCCCAGGTTTGGCAGGGGCTCCTGTGTCCTTGGAAGGCCGCACATTCTGAGACGGCTCCCTCACCGTCTGACATCAGAGAGGCCCAGCTCCTCGTGGGCCCTGCCTGCCGCCCTGAATCACTGTTTCACCAGGAAAGATATTAACACAAGTATTTCGTCAAAATCATGCCTATTCTGATAAGCATCCATTGAGTCAGAATTTTCTAAACTGTATTAAACCCATTTCATTCTTTCATCAGATTCCAATACTCGGGCAGGTCAGACTTTCCCAACATATTCATTTTCATTCTCGTTTTATTGAAATATTTTCACTGGGCTCACAGTTTATGTTTTTACTATTCAATAAATATATGATGAATGGTTTTTTCAACCATGTCAATTTTGCTAATTATAGTGTTTGCCTTTAGGGATTTGGGAAGCAATTGTGTCAATAAAGTCCAATTTGAAGGTATTAAATTATACATCGCTAATTTATTTTTCAGGCAGAATTCATTCCTCCATCAGTCGTCCATGATGTTCAGTTACAGCCATTGTCAGTTTACTCAGGTTTCGCTGCTTCTAACTGTGGTCTTACGACAACCTGAACACAGAATTCATTTCTCAGCTGCTCCCCTGCCCTGCCCTGCCCTGCCCTGCCCTGCAGGCACCCCCTCAGCTTTGTGGCAGGTCCTCAACGAACACTGCGCCAGGCCACAGGACGTCCCTCTGTCCCGCCGCCCACCCGCCTCCAGGGCACGGCCCCCCCCAAGGTGCACAGATGGACGTACACCCCCTCCACCCCGGAGTCCTGCGTCCCTCTTCTCACAGCATCTCCAACTGCTGGTCACTTTCTCATGATCACAAACATCATGACACCTAATGTTTGTCCCCAGCCTTCTTCAAGCCAGGTTCTCAGTTCCTGCTGTGTTTTTCCTTTTAACTCTCCCACGTGCTATGACTCAGGTACTCTTTTTCACCCACGAGGGCAGGAAGATGCATAAAATATAATATTTGTATGTTGTTTATATAATTTAAAGTATATGTAATATGTTATATTTTATTTTACATTGTATAATACATTATATTATATATTATATTATAGCACATATTATATATTATAATTATACATATTATAAATAATATATAATTATAAAATATAATACATGCTGTAATGTCATATTATTACAGTATATATATTATATAAAGTATAATATATTATATAAGTATATTATATATTATTATACTTATATATTATAAATACTAATCTATATTTTTATATAACATAATTATCATATATATACAATATATACATTTTTATAATATATTATCTAATATATACTATATATGCAATATATAATCATTAGACAATTATTGAATAAGAGTTTATACACTATATACATGTATACACTTTAGATATATTCACAGAAATATAAACCAGAAGAGACTTGTGCGTGGATGTGCCCTGCCCCCCGTACTCATGGTGGTGTCGGTACCTCCCCAGTGGATGGAAGGCTCGGGAGGACGGGTACCAGGTCTGCTTTTCACTGGAGGCCCCATATGTACAGTGTTGTTGGCACATAGTAGGTGCACAGTAAGTGTCTGTCCCTGGACTGACTAGAAGGCAGCTGTGTTGTCTTGTCAAATACATGACTGACATCAGCAGGTCTCGTGTTGTCAAAATGAAATGCGCGGTGTTTAAATCATGGTCTTAAACACGGATCACTCATTAAGCGATCTGCTAACTAGCTAAGCACTGGGGACAAATTCTCCTTAATACAAATTAAATTCCAGAAGGTTAATGACTTAATTATTTAAAAGAGCCACAATAAAATAAAGAGTATGTTTATAGTTTTGTAGGGAAGTTCTTTTTTGTTTTTAAAAGCACTTAACCCTGACCATTAAAAAAGAAACAATTGCCTATAAAAGTGTTAAAAGAATGCCCAGAGCAGACAAATACGGAAATTACAAGTTGTAATTTAATGCATTATAATTATAATTATAAATTATTGCACTGTAATATTCATTGCATCTTATATACCAGACTAAGAATAGCTACAAAATATGAAATTCCCTCAAAGTCAACACAAAAACCGCAAATGAGAAAAAAAGGGGGCCAATTCGATAAAAAGACAAAATGAAGAAAAAAGGAGGAGAAGGAGAAGAGGGAGCAGAGAATAAACAAGAGAAGAAATTCAACGTCATTGGGATGAAACGTAGACCAAGTGAACTAATCAATTGCTACTTGTGATGTCAAGTGGCAAAAACGGAGAAGCCTGATAGCGCTGAGTGCTGGCAGGGCCTCGGGGGCCGAGCTTCCCCAGGAGGCGGAAGAGCCCTCTGGGAGAGCAGCCTGTCATCACTTGGCAACGTCCCCAACGCCGCTCGTTTCAGCCACAGCTTCCCAAATCCACGAGCACTCATCATAGTTCACGAACGCGCGGGAAAACTTGGAGACCCCGTAAGTAACTGTCTGCTCCGCGTCCACGAGGAGACATGGAAGGCGTGCAGGCGGTGAGTGGCCCTGGGTGTCCCGTGTCCACACAGGGTGAGCCATGCCTCCTGTTGAGGGCAGAAGGACTCGGGTGTGGACTCACACACCTGGAGGAAGCTCGGACGCCTGGCCTTTCACGGTGGCCGTCACAGACTGGAACCCAGGCCACAGGGCTTCATCAGAAATGCGCCTTTGTGGTTTCTGAAATCTAGGAAACTGTCTTCATTGGAGCAGCAGCTGTCACTGCCTGTGCGGGCTCTGACTCTTGCTGCCAAGCGAGACCCCAGCCCTGCTGCTCGGGACGTGGGGGCGACCAGCACACTGGTAACGCTTTGGGCTTCCGTCTACCCACATGTGCGACACAGGCTGGCGTCGGTTTCCTCAGGCGGCCATGAGGCAGCACCACCGATGGTGGCATCCACTGCAGATATCATTCATCCTCTCCCAGGGCTGCAGGCAGGACGTCCAAGGTCAACATGCCAGCAGGGCTGGCTCCCTGAGGCCTCTCCCGTCTTGCAGAGGCTCCCTTCTCACTGTGTCCTCGTGTGGCCATCTCTGTGCGTGTCTGTGTCCTGATGTCCTCCTGTCAGAAGGACCCATCACCCTGGCTTAGGGCCTCTGCCTCATGACCGCATTTTGCCTTAATCATCTCTTTAGATGCCTGTCTCCACATACGGTCATGTTCTGGGGCACTGGGGGTGAGGGCTGCAACCTGTGAATCCTGAGGGGACACAGTTCAGCCCCTGGCAGTGGTCAGACCCCCTTGGTAGCCTGGTGGCGGGCACCCACTGAGTCAATGTTTGCGCCATGTGCAGACCACTTAGAAGACGCAGCGTGAGGGCCCCAGGACCCCATGTGGACTGGCAGCAGTTGCCCCCACTCAGCCTGTCCTCCTGGTGGGATTTCATCATAATCACTATGGGACATTTAATGATAAAGATAACAGAACAGCAATCTGCTCAGAAGTGTCGAGGCCGGCACTGAAACCCAGACCGTCCGGCTCCCAGCACCCTCTCTGAACTGCCTTCCAGACAAAATGGTGAAGAATCGTTGCCACAGTTTGTAAGAGTCTCATCTACATATTGAACAGAAGAAATGGCGATGGTTCAAGTTGGGAAGGATGAGAGTCACAAGGTGGTCTCCAGCCCGGGCTCTGCCAGCAGACCCCCCAGGGCATCCCCTCAGCGGTGAGAGGTGGGGGCTCAGCAGGAAGGGGCTGGTGTGTGCCCCGCTCCGTGTCCCCCGCTCCGTGTCCCCCGCTCCGTGTCCCCTCCTCCGTGTCCCCCGCTCCGTGTCCCCTCCTCCGTGTCCCCCGCTCCGTGTCCCCCGCTCCGTGTCCCCCGCTCCGTGTCCCCTCCTCCGTGTCCCCCGCTCCGTGTCCCCCGCTCCGTGTCCCCTCCTCCGTGTCCCCCGCTCCGTGTCCCCCGCTCCGTGTCCCCCGCTCCGTGTCCCTCGCTCCGTGTCCCCTCCTCCGTGTCCCCCGCTCCGTGTCCCCCGCTCCGTGTCCCCTCCTCCGTGTCCCCCGCTCCGTGTCCCCCGCTCCGTGTCCCCCGCTCCGTGTCCCCTCCTCCGTGTCCCCCGCTCCGTGTCCCCCGCTCCGTGTCCCCCGCTCCGTGTCCCCTCCTCCGTGTCCCCCGCTCCGTGTCCCCCGCTCCGTGTCCCCTGCCTTCAGGCTGCAGGGCAGTCAGAGCAGGCCCTTTAACATCTGCCATTTTATTAACAACTGAGAAAATCAGGCCCTCGCTACCTGAGCCTGTGTCGTTTCACTCTTGTGCACCAAGAAGTAAAGTTAATAGAACTGCTAACAGCCCCTTGCAGGGGACTCTCCTTCTCCACATATTTAGCTCCAGTAATTGCTGCCTGAGCCTCAAAGCCTAGAAGTCGTTTTTCTTCTCATGCATGAAGTTTCCATCTGATTGATGACGGCCACGGAACCTTCCCGAACGCGCAGCCGCACTAATTTGCTAAAACAATATTAGCAAGTTGTTAATGGTCCGTGAAACTACAGCCGTGGCCTTAAGTGCTGCCTGGGAGCCGGGGCCACCGCAGCTGCTCACCTGCATTCCCACGCAGACGGAAAGCGGAGTGTCAAACGCTGCCACTGGGCACCAGGTAGCTGAGGAGCAGCAAAGCCCCTGAGGACACACAGGACGGCTCCGAGCACCGCCATCCTGCTGGCACACGGGGGCGCCACGCAGTGTGAAAGCTGGCACCCAGCCCTGCGAGCCCGAGCCTGCTGTGTCCTTCAGAGCTGGCCAGAGCCGACCTTGCCTCGCTGGTCCTCAGAGGAGGCCACCCTGCTGGCCCATGTGGCCCTGTTGCAGCCAGGCTTGGAGCGCTCAGCTCTGCTGTATCCCAGGTGCTGCCGGAGCCGGAGGGCTCTAAATGCCCAGGTTGGGAGGAGGTGGCACACCCCTGGACCCACAGAAGGTGAGAAATGCTGTCACATCAGGACACGACACCAGTGATTTGCCATAAGGTTTCATGGTGGGTGGACAGAGGATCTCACAGCTTTTAAAAGACAAAATTTAGGGTGGGTGACAGTAGGATCTGGGGGAAGAGCAAGCTGGTTCCGTTAGGACAGGAGGGTAACATTCCCATGCGGTGTGGCTCTAACACACGGCACCGTCCCTGTGACTGGTGCACTGACCAGTGTCTGCAGAAGCGCACGCCTGCCCTCCAAACTGTCCTCCGAGCTGGGCAGACTTTTGCATCGACGCTGCCACTGTCCCGAGGACATGGAGAACTCTGTGCAAGGACCAACCTCTGTCTTGTCACTTTCTGGGCAAACACCACGGGCCCAGCAGCAACAGTCCACGCGCCACTCACCTTCCTGACCTGCCTGCTCAGCGCCGGGTGACAGCCCACTCCAAAATTTAGGTCCACCCAGTGGATCTAAAGTCCAGAGAAAGGGCTAAGCCCCGGGCTCTGAGACAAACATCAAGACGGGTCATAAGTGTGTCTGCGTCCTTCAGAGCACGTTCAGAAACACTAATGTGAAGGCAGAACCATTCCGCTGCTGCTTTTTTTGTTTGCTGTGTGTGTGTGTGTGTACACATGTGTGTGCACACGTGTGTGAGCAGGTGTGTGCAGGGGTGAGGGGAGTGGAGGAGAAGAAAGTTCAGTTTCCAGAACACGCAAAGAGCCCCACTAGGTGTGGTCAGCTCCCCAGGAGGCCCTGGGGTCACAGGCTCCCCGGAGCTCAGGACTGGACAGGACCTCCCCGCACGCAGAGGGCAATGACCACCTTACTTGGGGGCTTTCAAAGGGGGAGTGGCGACACTTACATACAGAAGGTTCCGTGGGGAGCACGCGGCCCCTGCTGGAGCATCCGGCAGAACCTATGTCTCCATGCGAAGCGCGCTCTGGACACGCTGACAGGACATAGAAGCACAGGGTGTAACTATGTGCTTATGATCCGATGGCTTTGTTCTGGCATGCTCACTTTCCAGGGGCACAGTGGACTTGAAAAGCCTCCTTCTCGTCGCCCTTCACCTTACCCGGAGCTCAGTGAGGGGCAGGCACCGCAGCCCTGACCTGCGAGGCTCATGGGGCTGCAGGAACAAAGCCCACACCTGGGGCTTAAAACACAGAACCGCCTTCTCTCCCCATCCTGGAGGCCAGTGGGCCAGAATCAAGGTGTCGGTCGGTAGGGCCGTGCTCGCTGAAGACTCCCGGGAAGGGTGCTTCCCACTCCGTGACTTCTGGTCGTGCCAGAGCCCTTGGGGTCCCCTGGCTATAGACACAGCACCCTGATGTCTGCCTCTATCTCACATGGCCTTTTCTGTGTGTCACGTGGCTTCTTCTAATAAGGACACCAGTCACTGGACTGAGGCCCATCCACAGCCGCTGTGAACTCATCTTAACATGATCACATTTTCAAAGACCTTATTGCCAAATAAGGTCACATGTGCAGGTCCTGGGGGCTTACGATTTCAAAGTATTTCTTGGAGAACACAGTTTAACCCCTAACCCCACTGAACACACAGCTGAGGCTGAGACCTAGACTATTGGAAATAATGTTGACACACGTTATTGCATGATAAGAGGGGCTAAATTCATTAACATATTACATCATCCTGTTTTTGCTACAAAGCCTGACCACTGCATTATAATAACCTTTCCAAAAGAAAGGTCAGCAAGAAGTTGTTCCAAGATCAATAACCTCAGAAGTACGTGTAATTTAAATGAAGGCTTAATGCTATGGATTTGGAATTTTGTAGATTTAGACAATGGCTGAGTCGGATCAATTTGATGGTATAAAGACATACATTTATAATGTAAACTAAATCCGAAGTGGACGTTGGCCAAAATCGCGGGAAATAATCATTGTTAATCATCACAGGCCAGTTATGGTCATTATTACTTCTTGTCCTGCCTCGCGTCTCCTGAAGCCGTGCTGAGCCGGCCTTCAGCGTACTGGGTTCATTCATTCATTCTGCTTAATTTCATGCGACATTTTGACTGACTGGACCGTGTGAGACTTGGGGACAGGTATGACAAAGGCTGATGCTGCAAACCGGCCACAGAGGTGAGCTCAGCATCCGACGACCTGCCGGGGGGCAGAAGGTGGGTCCAGAGAACTCGATCAGTCATGATTCTTTGGGTTGTAAAAAATACCACCCACCCAGTGAAGACAGTTTTATAATAGGGAGGTTTAAGTGACCAGATCCCACAGAGAACGTTAACTTTTTTTTCCTTTTAAGGACTCAGGAAGTCATGGGAATTGCCAGGGAAGGGATCAGAAAGCCGGGCCGAAACAGTGCAGCGGCAGTGGGCCCAGGCGGAGGGGGGTCACCGGGGCAGCCACAGGGATGGGGCGTGGACCCAGAGGTTCCTGACACAGCCGTGTCTCTAGATAGAGGTGGACACGTGTTGCCTGGGTCACAAGGGCCCTGCCACAAACAGCACTGTCTTCGCTGGAGAACGTCATTCTCCTTGTGACCTCGTGGTTCCCTGAGACTAAAACCTCCCGGAAGAAGCCACATTCAGAAATCCCCAAACACACCAGGAAACGTGTGTGAATGAGAGTCAGCAGGAATAACAAACAACAAGTGTACGCCCATATGGCCTTCACGTGTTAAAACATAAACTGAAGAACATAAGTTAACCATTTGTAAAATGTTTAAAGACATAAAAACTGAAATTACCAACAAATGAGCAAGAAACAAGAGACTGTTGGTAATGAATTGGCATAAAGAGAAAAAAATTACCCCTAGACATGAAAACTCATCAGTGTTGGAATTAAAACAGTGGATGGGTAAACAGCTGAAGACAGAAAACAGTAGTTGGAAGGCATATCTACATTCTTCCGGAACCAGCTTCTCATTTTTTGTTTTTAAACAGGGGCTGTTGGGATCAATTAGTTATCTTACAAATATTTAGTCTTGCAATCCACAAATACACCACGCAGATCTCCATCTGCGCAGAGCTTCTGTAATTTCACTCGGCAAAGGTTTATAGCTTTTAGTGGATAGCTTTCACCAAATGTATCCTTCAGTATTCTTTGCTGCTACTGAAAATGGATTTTTTTTTAAATTTCCTTTCTGCTTGTTTATCACTCCTCTCCACAGATACAGTAGTTTTTACATATTTGTCCCATGACCACGCTAATCCTTTTTCCTGGAGATCCCTCAGGGTTTTCTGCATAGGCTGCCGTGTCATCTACCAGTGAAGTGACTTCTCATCTTGGTGCCCTGCCGAGGACCTCCAGCCCGGTGCTGAATAGAAGGGTCTAGAGTGGACGTTCTTGCCTCATTCCTGAACTTAGCAGAGAACATTCAAGGTCACAGCCATAAGGTGGAGGCTGCCTAGCGATATGGATGATTTTTATCCGGCTGAAGTTTCCTTCCGTTCTATCGTTCTGAGTTCTTGTCATGAAGAAGCGTGACGTTTTGTCAAATTAGTTTTCTGCCTCGATTAATAAGATATTATATTTTTCTCCTTGACTCTGTTAATGGAGCGAATTGCTGTGATTCGTGTTTGAACAGTGAGCCATCTTTGCATTCCTGCTGAAGCACACGTGGTCTCCTTGCCCATCCCCAGAGCCCATTGGCTGGTTCTCTGGAGAGGATCCTTCCATCGGTCGTCAGGAGATGGATATTTCTCTGTTATTCTCCCCTCTTTGATGTCTTTCTCAGGTGTGGCGTCAGGGTTTTACTGGGCTCATAAAATGGGCTAAGAGGTTACGTCTTCCATTTCAAATCAGCATTACTTCTTCCTGAATTTTTTTTTTTTTTCCCTCAGAATTCACCAGTAAAATCCTGTGACTGTGCAGGCGACCTGGGGGAAAGTTTTGTTGGTTTCCTTAGTCGGTACAGAGCTCCCGGAACCTGTACTTTTTCTTGAGTCATGTTTTGCATCGTTAGACGTTTATCCTTTGTAGAGACACTGCACAGATTGTTCTCTATTCGTCTACTGGTTGTTTTGTGTGTCATCAACTTACAGCTGAAATTCGATTATTTCTTTCCTCCAGCTCCTTTTAAGTCTCAGTTGCTTTTCTTTTTATAATTGCTGATGGTAAAAACCTAGGTTACTAAAGCCTTTTTGTTTCTTTTCCAATATAAGCATTTAAAGCTGTAAGATGTCCTCTCATCCCTGGTTTATCTGCATCTCACAAAGTTTAACGTTTCATTTTTCATTTTCCATCAGTGAAAACACATTCCATCCAGATCCCATGCGGCTTTGTCCGTTTCTCTTCAGTCTTTATTTCTCCCTGGTCTTCAGGTGACATAATTTCTAATGATCCTAAGTTCATGCACTTTCCTTGTGGCCATCCACTGATGCTTTTTTGTCAGTTTTTGTGCACTTTGGGTCTCTGGCCCCTGTTGGGGTGTTTTTTATCATTTGCTTTGCTGAAGTTCTCTGTGTGTTTACTCTTCATTGCCGTGTTTTTCTTTAATTGTTCCAGCTTGTTTTCTTTTCACTTCTTGAGCGTATTTACAATAACTGCTTTGACATTTTGCCTGATAGAGCTGACATCTGAGTCATGTCAGGATTGGGTTTCTATCGATTTCTTTATTTCCTTCACGATAAGTGGCACCTTTCTGTTTCTTTCCATTCTGTCCAGTGCTTTTTATTGTTCAGTGGACACTGCACACGATTTGTCAGAGACCTTGAATCCTTGTCCTCTGAGGAAGGCTGGGTTGTTCCGGCCAGCAGCTCAGTGACCAGCTCAGCCAGGACCCCATGTGAGCTTGGTCACAGCAGCTGCAGAGGGTCCCCAGGGCATCCCCAGCCCTGAGGACCTCACCACAGTCAGCCTGGAGCTGGGTCTTGCCTGCGGACTCTGTGTAAAGGCTGGTCTGGGCGGCCTGCCCCTGGGCGTGGCCATGATTTCCAGATGTGCCTTTGTGGTGTAAAGGCAGGAGTGACGTCTCCTCACTGGCACCACCACTCTCTTGTCCCTTCTGCTCACACTAAGTGGACCGTCCCCACTTGTGAGCAGCCCAGCCACTGCAAGGACTGGCAGGGACCCCAGACCCATTTCTGAGGCCCTTCGACTTCAATCTCGGAATCGCCCGTCAGTCCCGCAGCCAGACTCCACCTGCTGGGCTCAGCCCATCCCCAGACACTGGGTTTCCGGTCTTGGGGTCACAGTCCTGTGCTGCCTCAGTCTGCCTGATGCCGGGGTGTCTACAGTGGGGAGACCAGACTAGAGCAATTGCTCTTTCATGGACATGCGGGAGCCCCCGAGGGACACCACCTCCCGGCCCTGAGGCAACAGGGACACCCCGGCATCAGGCAGGCACCCTGCTTCGCGGTGGCTGCAGAGTTCTCCGGTCATTTCAGAGAATTGGTGGGAGAGGTGCAGAGGGCCACTGTCACCTTCAGAGAAAGGAGAGTGTTAGCAGCATCAGGAGCAGGGAAGGTTATCCCACGAAATACCAGAGCACTGCCCACAGGTGAGGGCAGGCAGGTCTCGTAGGACGTGATGGCGAGAGCTCCCTGCAGTCGGCCTTGTTGGGAGGAGGAAAAGAATGACAGGAAGAAAGAAAGGATGAAGACACAAAACACAAGCCTCCCCTCCTCAGAGACCAGCCTTCATCCCACCCAGATGCGGGGTCCAGCCGAGGGGAGCAGAACATGTTTCCTGAAAAGGGGAGGCGTCCAGGAGACCACCGGGGTCTGCAGCATCTGTCCCCAGGGAGCCCTCCAGGCCTGGCTTCTGCAGGTGTGAGTGAGTGACGGGGCCACGCGGCGTGAAGCACCAGAGTCTCAGGGGTAGGAGGTAGGAAGACACTCCAGCCGCAGGGCTGGCTGCCCCCCAGGGTTTCGCAGAGAGTCCCCCCCACCCCCCAGCAGGAGGAGGGGATCCACTGAACATGTTTTAAATTAGGGCATTTATCAAAGGGGGAAAAAAGAAACTAATTATGTGACATGAAGGATGTCCCCTTCCCCAGTTCCTAGACCAAGGGTTCTCCCTGAGCAGCTGTTAAGCAAAAACTTCCATCTTGTTTATTGTGGGTGACAACTGGATATCTGTGACTAATTCTGCACATAAAATAAGCTGACAGCTCCCTGGTTGGCCTATTTCACCACCTGAGATTCACGACACGGATGCACCATACTGTTTCCCACTGGCTTTCTTCCAAGCAGTTGGCTAATTTGGGGACAAAGAAACGCAAGTCAGCAACCTGTGCTACTGAGACTGGGCAGAGCCAGGCCAACATGGCCACGGAGGGGACGAACGTCCCTGCGGAGGGGACGGAGCCAGTTCTGCTATCAGGCCCCCAGCCCCACGTGCACAGTGTGTCCAGAGAGGCTCGGCCTCCTGGACAGCAAAGCACAGGGAACAGGCCCTGTCACCCATAGGCGCTCTGAAGCCACACCTGCAGCGTCCTGGCTGCCTGGGTATCAGCCGGGGGGCGGACACCGGAGCTGGTTAGTGGAGGGGCCACAGGAGCGCACCTGGCGGTGCCAGGACACAGAGCTGCATCCACATCAGGCCGGTTGCCATGCTGGCCCCACACAGCCTGGCAGTGCCTGCCCGGCCAAGAGGTTGTGTAGCACCTGAGACCCAAAGGCCGCACCGGCCTCTAAACCCAACAAGTGAGGAGAGGGAGGCGTGTACCCCCACTGTGCGCCTCCGCGTCCCCACTGTGCACCTCTGCTCACAGCTGAGTGCGGGGCCCAGTCATTGGAGCCAAGGCCGCCTGTCATGCCCGACATTCAGGCAGCTCTGGTTCAGAACTGCAGCTGCCACGACCCTTTGAAATGCTAATTCCCTGATTAATTACACTTTCCACTACTCAGCGGTTTTATGTTTTTTCGTACTCAAGCTTCAAGGGGCTTTGGCTCTGACAGCGTGGTGGCCGCAGCCAACCCGCAGCCCCGGCAGAAGTCACCTGGAGGCAGAGGTGGCCGCAGGACGAGCCACAGGCCACCCCACACCAGGACAGCCAGACACGGAGCCCCAGCTGGGAAAGGGCCACACAAGGGGCTCCGTGACCTCGCTGGGCCCCGTGGAGAGTGAACCTGGCCAGCAGGGTGGGAGGCGCAGAGAAGAGCTTGTGATTTGGTTTGCAAGCTGTCTCCCCTGTGCCTGACTCTGAAAACAGGGTTTTCGCTACATTTTAGGAGAACTTCCGTTGTCTCTGGAGCTTGTTTCTCAGATCGTTGCTATGGGGTTGGCAGGCACCCTAAGGCAAGGCTGGCCCTGAAAATGTACCCACCCCCAAACACGACTGCGCTGCTCCTAGAGTCCTCTGTCCCCACGTCTTTAGCCCCAGGCCCAGCCCTCGCTGAGTGTCATGCAGACCGAATGGCAGGGCAGTTCCTTGTCATAGGGAACCCCACATGGCCGGCTCCTGTCACCCTCCCACATGAGGTAAACTCATGTTCCCTGTCCCCAAATCAGGATGCTTTCAAAGTAGTGTGAGTGTGCACGTGTGTGTGTGTGTGTGTGTGTGTGTGTGTGTGAGTGGGTTGGGTGTGAATATGTGTATGTGTGTACTGAAGTCTCAGCCTCCCCCACGTCCAGTGTGGGCTGTGCGACCGCCCCTTCAGGGGTGACGTCAAGCTAAATCACCCCAAAAGACCCTCCAGAAATGAGAGGAACCCCTAGAGGGCCCCTGAAAATTGAGGTGCAATTTGCAAAATGCCACCTGCCTCCTTCCTGTCTGAAGTCAGACTGCAGGCAAGTGTTGGATTTGCTCCTGTGACCATTTAAAAATAAAGTTTTATTTTCTTTGTAAGGTTCTTTCCTTTTTCAGATTCTCCCAGGTGCAGAGCCCTGCATCCTCTCATCTCCTCCTTGTCACTCAGCTGAGCCGAAGGTGCCCACATGGCACCCCTGTCCTGCGCCCACTCCAGCCTGGCCCGCAGGAGTAGGCAGGTGTTGGTGGACAGGTGCGTGAGCAGCGGTCAGGAGCCATAAGCAGGCATCTGAGCCCTTGGACTGCTGGCTCAGCCTGGGCCTGGCCCGCGCGCTTGGTCTATTTAGGTGCCTTCAGGCCAAAGCCCCGACATTCAGGCTGTGGGGCTGCTTGTCCCTTGCAGCTCGGGCCAGGCCACCCGTAAGGACCGTGTCCTCCGTGCCCGGTGGGGCCCCACACACTCACACTTTAGAGGATGCGTGCTTTACACAAGGTGGGAGATGGCTCGGCACAGCCACTCAGCACTCGTAGGCCATTCAGATTCAGAATAAATGCTGTGCCATCTAAATGCTCCATGAGGGCACGTAAATGCTGTACCAGATAGATGGACGATAGATAGAGAGATGATAGATAGATAGAGAGATGATAGATAGATAGATAGATAGATAGATAGATAGATAGATAGATAGATAAACAGATGATTTGTACACATACTTCTCAGGGAAAACAGTCTCAGAGGGGGCACACTTACATGCTGGTGTGTCATTGCCGGGTTTCTTTTCTCGCCCCAAACCGTGTGAAATTCCAAGAGGACAACAGCACTGAACCCCTGCCCGCACCGGCCTGGGAAACTGCCTCAGGTTTGCCTCTTCCCTCCAGACCTTTCCTGGGCCTTGCAGCCTTGCTCTCTCGGGGTTTCCTGTCACGCTTCCCCCTCCCCAAGACGCAGCCCTGGAATTGTGAGCTCTGGGGACACAGCACGGAGAGGCCCCTGGGGAGCTGCAAAGCCACACGAAGGCTTCTGACCGCCTCTGTCCAGAGCCAGGCCAGATGCTTTCTCTGAATTGCGCCCTAAATCACACTGTGATGGCCCCTGCTTTGCTAATAAATGCAAATTGCGAGTGTCAGCACTGGGAAAGCACTCAGCTTTCTCAGAGTCGTCTGTCATCCCCGCCTGCCTCTCTGAGCTACTCGAGCACACAGCCCGGGAACAGCGGCTGTGTGCTCCCTGCCCCCTGCCTGCAAGGCCATTGATGCCACCGTGGCAGGAGAAACGCCCCTGAGATGCTAAGGGCAGACGCGGTGGACACGACATGGGAGTGCATCTCTGTGGGTCCTCCTGCGTCCCTGGAGACCTGTCCAGACAGGGGCCAGCCCCATAGCCTGGCACATGCACACAGCTGACATCTCTCGAGGGTTTGCTCAGGGAGCACGGGGGAGGACGCAGGAGGAGGGCAGGCTCCGCTCTCCAGGGCACTGGGACTCGTGCCACCACCGTGAGCACCAGGGAGCGCTGCTCTCCGCTGACCTGACTCCAGCAGCAGCCATCCAGCCTCGGCTGTGGGAGCTCCTGCCAGCACAGGCCCAGCACGAGGCAGGTGTGTTCCCAGGGAGCCACTGGGGTCAGAGCAAACCCCGCAGCAGCAGAACAAGCGGTCGGATGTGTCTCTGGTCTCCTAAGGGCCTGCCAGGTGCTTTGGTGTGACCCTCAGAGCAGGTGAAAAGACGCAGATGGAGCCAACGGGACGGGAGTTGACAAGAAACAAAATCCGGTTCCGGGACTTCCAGTCTGGGGCTCCTGCCACCCAGTGCCCTCAAGGAAACCAGAGAATAACCCACTGGCATCTCCCGCCCTGTCTCCTGGGGGTGTCCCCGTCACCACCTCAAACCCAGGGCTGACCCTGGTTTTCAGAAGGGATGAGTTGGTTTCTTCTCATGGCCACTTCTGATCTGCCATGTCTGAGCAGTCACCATCCCCACATCGTGGTATGGGACTCACCTGGCCAGCTGGCATCACCTGGCCAAGCGCCCTTAGCTTCTCAGGTGCCCCAAAAGTGCTGGGGCATCTCCTGGGAGGAAACAGGAGGGGCTGCAGGGAGGTACTCACACACCCTCCTGCTTCGCTCTGCCTCCTTCCATCTCTGAAGATGATCTCACCTGTTAATCGCACAGCAACCAACAAGCTGCCACGGCCCCCAAGCCCTGCAGGCAGGGCGACCCCAACACAAACTCACGAGGGTACAAGCCAGTCCCCCTGGGAGCGTCTGCGAGGACCAGCCCCCCAGGCTCCCTGTCAGCTGAAGTCCCCTAAGGCCTGGCAAATGGCACGGTCACCACTCTGCCCAGTTATTGAGCGAAAGGTCATGCAGGTGGGGTAGGGTTTCACTTCCTGTGGTCAGAAACTTGTTCCACACACGGTTCTCACCAAACAAGCCCACTCATGACTGGCCTGCTTATGACGGCTGTTTACTAATATGGTTGTCCTGATGCTGACGATTTCTCCCTCACCCTCGTGCCCGAGTCCAGGGGTCCCACGACCTTGGTTCTCCTGCTGCTCGTGTCATCTCAGGCCTTTGAGTTTCCTCATTTGTAAAATTTTGTAAAAACTCAACGTACGTTAGTTTTAAAGTTATAAACAAAACAATGGCCTTGTAAAGAACCCCCTGCCTCTTGCTGGGTCCGTGGTGGCTTGGGAGACATGTGAGGCACCTGGGGCCACAGCCCTGCCATGGCCCCCTGTGGCCTCACTGTGGCCCCACTGTGGTCCTGCTGTGGTCCTGTTGTGGCCCCTGGCGACCCTTCACCTGGCCAGCTGTCACGGGAGCATCCAGGTGAGGCCGCCCCAGCCTCAGTCCCCAGGGGCTGACGCAGTCATTCCAACTACAGGGCACCATCTTGACCTCGCCCCAATCCGCCCGCCATTCTCTGCCAAAGAAAAAGAAATGAGACACGTGACATGAGGACTAGACGTGGGAATTGACAGCTCTGCTTCACAAAAGAGCCTCCTTTACATGCACAATAAAAATGCAAATTAAATTATAAATGAATCAGTAAAGAGATCCCATCTTTGCAAAGCATCACCGGTTCCATCTTCCATAAACGCCTCCGAAGACCTTCTCTAAAACGGTGATTAGGTCTGTGAAGGGCCCAGACAACTGATGGGCTTTCCTTCTCCATTAAGCGAAATCACAGTGTCTTGTCGGTCAACAAAAAGACATTTGTGCCTTTTGGCTACAATTAAGATCCAGGCTGGGTCTGCACTGCCTTTAATTACTAATAGATTAATCCAAGCCTGAAAGACCATCTGTAATTAGCATTTTGTTGATTGATTTGTTGCAAAGAAATGACCCTGAGTATGTTCTTAGTAATCAGTTTATAGCTAATTGACTTTCTTTCATTAAAATATAAAGAGACGGCCATAAAAAGTGGTCAAGGTGTGTGGGGACTCACAGACGGCACAGCGTCACCTTCCTGTCACAGGCACCCTCTTTGATTTTCATGGAAGTCTAATTATTCAGTAAATTAAGGGATTTGACCTCCAAGGGGAGGCTGGTGGGTGACTTCCAGACATCGATCGCTGGAGGAAAGGTGGAGGTGGGACCCAGCAAGGATCCTGACTTCTTGCTGACACGAACAGCCGTGTCAGGAGACAGTCACGAAAGACGTGCCACGCAGCTCCAAATGGTAAAACTTCAGAGATTGCCATGAAATCCTTGGCAGTGACAGTGCCTAATTAGTGTCATCCTTCTTACTCGAGATAAAACTAAACAATTCCCAGAGAAGCGAGACCAGAAGGAAGGGAGACTTTGGTATTCAGGCAGCGGCCAGCTGTCCCCAGAGGAGCCCGTCTTCCCATCTGTGAGGCTGCAGGAGTCTCCTCTGGAAAATAATCACAGTTATCATCACCTGTATGCCTGAAGCCGCCTCACGAGCCACATAAGGTAGAAGGCAGAGGGGGCCTGTGTCCAGACGAGGGCCTTCCCTGGAGAGCTCCCTCCCCTGCACCTGCCCCACCCCAGCAAGGGCCACCAGAGGCCAGGGGCCCAAGCCGCACCCTGGGTCCGCACGTCCTGCAGCCCAGCGGCCGGGTCTGTGCTTGTGTCCGAGTGGCCTTGGCACCTGGCCCCCACCCTGTATGTCCTTCGTGCAATGCTCTAACGCCACGACGTCTTTAGCTGGGGCGATTGTTACTCCCCCTTGCTGTTTCTGTTTCCCAAGGCAGGGTTCACAGCAAGAAAACATCTCCTGTGACACACAGAAAGTGAGCAGACGAACTCAGCTGTCCAGGCCATCACCTGGCAGCTGAGGCCTCCTTGGGACTACACGTGGGGCATGCTGCCCCCCTCAGGCCACGGTGATGGGCAATCTGTGAGCCATCCACGCGACCCGTTGGGGGTGTGGGGGCATCTGAAGGCTACCAAAGGAAGGCGGCCTCCACACTCCATCCATGGGGGTAGGACTGGCCTTCAGTGGCCTCTACGGAAGCACCTCAGATCCAGAGGCTTAAAACAAGACGAAATTAGTTTCTCACAGTCTTGGACACGCAACGTCTGAGATCCAGGTGTCAGCTCGGAGCCCTGGGGGACAATCTCCAGCTGCTGGGGTGCCAGCAATCCTTGGCGTCCCTTGGCTGTGACCATGTCACCGGGTGTCCACCTCGTCTTCACACAGCCTCCCCTCTTCCCTGTGTGTCACTTAGAGGGACACCAGGCATTGAATTTAGGGCCACCCTAATCCAGGGTGATCCAGAAATACAACCTCAAAGACCCCTTCTCCACATAAGGTCACCTTGACAGGGTCAGGAAGAAGACGTATCTTTTGGGGACCTAAGACAAAGCAAGGCAGGAATTTAACGGAAATTGAAGTAAATTTACATCATCACTTGGAGAAGGGACACTTGTGTAATACTATGTATCCTTACCCCAAAACAAGGTATTTACTGATTTTGTATTCTTTTGTTGTTCAGTGATGTATTATACTGTTCCTCACGTGTGCTCTTTCTTGTGAAATACAGTCTTAGGTAGTGTGTGTGTGTGTGTGTGTGTGTGTGTGTGTGTAAATAATTGATTGGTACATTTCTCTGTATCCAGCCTCCTTATGAAATTGCCTTAATTCTAGTTGTGTCTTTACCATAGAACTATGAGTCTCGCAAGTACACAAACATCATGTTAGCATAAAGAGACAATATTACACTTTTTATGTCAGGGTTTTTCTTTTCATTTTTCGTATTTCTGCAGTTCCTAAACCCTCTAAGACAATGCCATTTGACCGTGATGATAAAAGGCCCTCATTTTGTCCCTGATTTTAGTGGAAATGCTTTTAATGTTTACAATTTAAGTAAATAAATGTATGCAGTTGTTTCCTGCCTTGTTTAAAGTTTTTGCTAGGAAGTTAGCTAATGGCGTGAGACACTGTTTTCTCCTTCGGTTTCTCCGTCAGTCTACTGGGCCCAGGCTAGCAGATTTCTGGGCTGAGCGGCTCTGGCAGCGTTACTGAAACCGACTTTTTACTCCACTGCCGACTCTATCAGCTGGTGGTCTGTGTAGAATTTTTGCAACATCCTCACAAGTGAGACTGGGCTACAGGTTTATTTTGTTGTTTGTTTTATTTCAAGTTTCTTGCATTCCATCAGCTTGGATAATAAACTCATGCTGGGTTTATAAGATAAGTTTGGCAGCTTTGTCTTTTTCTAGAAACTTGGTGAGTCTGAACAGCGTGGCCCCACACTTTCCTTCAAGATCAGGCAGATGCAGTGAAGCCAGCCGGCCGCCTCCCATGGGGCCCAAGGCTGCTTCCACCTGCTCTGTGTCATCAGCCCAGGCTGGCCTCTTGCTTTTCCCAAGACCGACTCTAGCACCGTGTCCCTTCCTGGCAAAGCCTTCATTCCACGGCCACAGCATCCTATGCAGGAGTTGGTCGTAGGTGCTCACCTGCCCCTGGTGAGCTGCCTCCTTGCCACTCCTGATTCTCTCTCTCTCTCTCTCTCTCTGTCTCTCTCTCTCTCTCTTGCTCTCTCTCTCTCTCCTCTCTCTCTCTGTCTCTCTCTGTCTCTCTCTCTCTCTCTCTCTCTCTCTCTGTCTCTCTCTGTCTCTCTCTCTCTGTCTCTCTCTGTCTCTCTCTCTCTGTCTCTCTCTCTCTCTCTCTCTGTCTCTCTCTCTCTGTCTCTCTCTCTCTCTCTCTCTCTCTCTCTCTCTCTCTCTCTCTCTCTCTCTCTCTCTCTCTCTCCTCCTTGCAGTTGGAAAGGCGATCACCCATTGTACCGGTCTTTTCAAAGAACCAGCTTCAGTGTTCCTTATCTTTTCTATTACTCTATTTATTTTTTCAATTTCACTAAAGTTGGCTTTGATCTTATTAGCACCTTTGGGCTTCATTTGTTCCTTGTCACTCTCTTAAATCAGCACCTACTTGCCTGTTGGTACTTATCTGTCTTTCTTCATCACAAACAAAGGTATTTAGGACACTTTCCCCAAGTGCACTTTCACCCTGCTTCCGAGACTCTGCTGTGAAACTTCTCTTTGTCGAGATCTCCAGTCATGTTTCATTGCTTCTCTGATTCAGCGGTCGCTGTGTGTGTACAACTGCCAACCACGGTGACAGGCAGAGCAGACCAGGGGTTGCTGTGATAACAAGCAGCCCCCGGGTTCCCAGGGGCTAACACTGTGGACGTCGGCAACTCCCCTGCAGGCCCCCCCTCAGTGCACACCCCCCTGAGCTGCTCCAGCCCTGACACCTTCACCCCAGTGGCCTCAGTGGCCTCACAGCCAGACCTGCCCTCGCACGCCATTGGTCAACACAAGTCACATGGCCCACCTGACTTCCCCCAATCACAGGAAGGGCAGAAGACCCTGAAATGTCAGCGTTGCCACTGAAAGTATTTATTATACATGGAACTGACTGGGGATCAGAGTGTGAGGTGGGTAATATCCGCATTACAGCTTTTAGTAAGAGAAGCGTGTGTGTCCATGTGTTTGATCAATTTTGGTGAATATTCATGGCTCTATAAAAATATACGTTCTGAACCTGACACACGTAAGGCTGTCTCTGTGTCTTTTACAACACACTGATATTTCAGTTCTTACATGCATTTGTGTATTTGTGCCTGGATGTTTTAAATTCTCAGATAGATATATTGAAATAGCACACTGGACTTTTTTCATGACATTTTTCTTGAGTTTATAACAGTTTTTGCTTCAGATATTTAGCTGCTGGGGTATTTGCTGCAGTCACTCTTATTAATATATATTTAACCTCTCTATTCTATGCAATTATTTTAACCTTAAACCTACATTGTCTAATAACAATATTTAAATTCCTACTTTCTTTTCATTTGTAGTCGCCTGCTGTGTGTTTGTAGATTCTCTTTCTTTATTTTTCCCACTCAATTCTTAGTGGTGCATTACACTTACACAAAAAAGTGCAGTTCAATGAATTTTCACAGAGGGTCACATATACGTCTCTGCAGATCCTAAGGAGATGAAATAAGTAATAAAAGGAAATTATGAACAAGTTGCTAGTCAATTTGACAACTTGGATGAAATGGACGAAAAAAAGAAAAACACGACTTACCAAAGGAGGGAGGAGGAAGAGGAGGAGGAGGAGGAAGGAGGGAGGGAGGAGGGAGGAGGAGGAAGAGGAGGAGGAGGAGGAGGAGGAGGAGGAGGAGGAGGAGGAGGAGGAGAGGAGGAGGAGGAGGAGGAAGAGGAGGAGGAGGAGGGAGGAGGGAGGAGGAGGAGGAGGAGGAGGAAGAGGAGGAGGAGGAGGAGGGAGGAGGGAGGAGGAAGAGGAGGAGGAGGAGGAAGAGAGGAGGAGGAGGAAGAGGAGGAGGAGGGAGGAGGAGGAGGAGGAGGAGGAGGAGGAGGAGGAGGAGGAGGAGGAGGAGGAGGAAGAGGAGGAGGAGAGAGGAGGGAGGAGGAGAGGAGGAGGAGGAGGAGGAGGAGGAAGAGGAGGAGGAGGAGGAGGAGGAGGAGGAGGAGGAGGAAGAGGAGGAGGAGGAGAGGAGAGGAGGAGGAGGAAGAGAGGAGGAGGAGGAGGAAGAGGAGGAGGAGAGGAGGAGGAGGAGGAGGAGGAGGAGGAGGGAAGAGGAGGAGGAGGAGGGAGGAGGAGGGAGGAGGAGGAGAGGAAGAGGAGGAGGAGGAGGAAGAGAGGAGGAGGAGGAGGGAGGAGGAGAGGAGGAGGAGGAGGAGGGAGGAGGAGGAGGAGGAGGAGGAGGAGGAGGAGGAGGGAGGAGGAGGAGGAGGAAGAGGAGGAGGAGGGAGGAGGGAGGAGGAGGGAGGAGGAGGAGGAGGAGGAGGAGGAGGAGGAGGGAGGAGGAGGGAGGAGGAGGAAGAGAGGAGGAGAGGAGGAGGAAGAGGAGGGAGGAGGAGGAGGAGAGGAGGAGGGAGGAGGAGGAGGAGGAGAGGAGGAGGAGGAGGAGGAGAGGAGGAGAGGAGAGGAGAGGAGGAGGAAGAGAGGAGAGGAGGAGGAGGAAGAGGAGGAGGAGAGGAGGAGGAGGAGAGGAAGAGGAGGAGGAGGAGGAGAAGAGGAGGAGGAGAGGAGAGAGGAGGAGAGAGGAGGAGGAGGAGGAGGGAGGAGGAGGAGGAGGAGAGGAGAGGAGGAGGAGGAGGAGGGAGGAGGAGGAGGAGGAGGAGGAGGAGGAGGAAGAGGAGGGAGGAGGAGGAGGAGGGAGGAGGAGAGGAGGAAGAGGAGGAGGAGGGAGGAGGAAGAGGAGGAGGAGGAAGAGGAGAGGAGGAGGAGGAGGAGGAGGAGGAGGAGGAGGAGAGGAGGAGGAGGAGGAAGAGGAGGAGGAGGAGGGAGGAGAGGAGGGAGGAGGAGGAGGAGGAGGAAGAGGAGGAGGAGGGAGGAAGAGGAGGAGGAAGAGGAGGAGGAGGAGGAGGAGGAGGAGGAAGAGGAGGAAGAGGAGGAGGAGGAAGAGGAGGAAGAGGAGGAGGAGGAGGAGGAAGAGGAGGAAGAGGAGGAAGAGGAGGAGGAGGAAGAGGAGGAGGAGGAAGAGGAGGAAGAGGAGGAAGGGGGGGGGGAGGAAGAGGAGGAGGAGGAAGAGGAGGAGGAGGAGGAGGAGGAAGAGGAGGAGGAGGAGGAGGAGGAGGAGGAGGAGGAAGAGGAGGAAGAGGAGGAGGAGGAGGAGGAGGAGGAAGAGGAGGAGGAGGAGGAGGAGGAGGAAGAGGAGGAGGAGGAGGAGGAGGAAGAGGAGGAGGAGGAGGAGGAGGAGGAGGAAGAGGAGGAGGAAGAGGAGGAGGAGGAGGAGGAAGAGGAGGAGGAGGAGGAGACTTCAGGGCCGGGAGCTCTATTGGGAAATTCACCTCATCACTTCAATATGGATGATAACAATATTGCAAAATGTCTTCCAGAAACAAGAGAAGAGGCCACGTACCCCAAGGGGCAGGAGCCAGTGTGGCCCTGACACCAACCTGACAACTGACTCACAAAGCAAGACTAACGCAGACAGACAGCTTTGCCGCATGAGCGTGTCAGTTAAAATCATAAACAAAACAGTAGTAAGTTGAATTCAGCAATTTGTAAACTGTAGGATGAACCATGGTCAAGGGCATTGAATTCCAAAAATGCGCCAATGATAGTTTAAAAGAATTAACTAGCAGGTGTCATCCCTACTGACAGCAAAGGAGACTCAAATTCACACAATCATTTCAATAGAAGATGCAAAAAAAAAGTTGACAAAATTTGGCATCTATTCATGTTAAGAGCTCTTAGCAAACTAGGAATCAGAGGTAACTTATTATCAAGCTGTAGTAATTAAGGCAGTGTGGTAACCGTGCAACGTAGAATAGTTGAGCCCATAACAAGATGACAGGCCCGCAGCCCACCCTACACAGATGGTCCCCTGACGGAGGACAGAGGGGACATTGCCGTGTATTGCGAAGGCATGACCTTCCCACTAAAGTCTTGTGTCATCAATGTGGAGAAAAGAAAGTGAATCTTTACTCCCACTTTAAATCGTCCTGAAAAATTAATTCCAGATGGATTGTAGACCTGATTTTTGTGAAAGGCAAAACAGAAAGAGCTTATAGAGGAAAATATAGAGCAGAATATAGAGGAAAATATAGAGCAGAATATAGAGGAAAACAGGAGAATATCTCCATGACCAGATTTTTAAACTGGCCCTGAAAGATGACTCACCACATGCAAAATGCATACATTGGTAGACATTCAAATTAAAACCTTCCGTCCTTTAAAACACAGCTCTAAGAAGGTAAACAGATACGCCAAAAAGGGAGGAAGATATTTACACCATTCTGCCAACCGTGGACTTGTGGTCCAAATGCACCAAGAGCACGACACCGGGAAGACACAGGAAGGCGGGGCAATGGGAAGGGCAGAGTCTGTGTCCCCACAAGAGATGCTGTGCACCCACCGACATGTGGGGACACCCTGGGCCTCACGGGTCTTCAGACTCGTTCCTGTGTGTTAGTCCCCGAGCCACACCGACCCACCCACAGAACAGCCAATGTGAAAGCGACACATGCCACCTGGCCTCCCTGAGCATGGAGACAAGGGGAATTGTCACCGGCATCTGTGGGTTTGGGTTGGAGCCTTCCAGTATCACCCACGATGAAAACACACCTGCTCTGTGACCAGCAAGTCCACTGCCACACCGTCCATAACGGTTAAGCCTACAAAGTTTGGAAGGGACGTCCAGTGATGGCAGACAAGTCACAGGGCAGCATGTCCATAACAGGGGACGGACCAGCATTCACACACCTGGGATGCTTAACAGCAAGCCAGAAAAACCCTACAGAAGTGCGCACCAGGCCATTCCCTCTGTGAGTTTGTTCGAAAGCAGGCTAAGCTACTGGCTGGTCATGGGTGCCTGGACCTCTGGGTTGGCCATGTCGGGAGGTGCTGACAATGTCCCATCTCTTTACCTGGGTGGTGGCTATTCACTTGGCGGAACCCCCCCGCCACCAGCTGCGCTCAGCGGGCCCTCCCAGGAGGAGTCCCCCGAAGGTCCCTGTGGTGATGCCTCCTGCCTTCCCCACCCACCCCTCTTCCCCGAGGACAGAGTCTGCACCACTAAAAGCCAACAAGATCACCTCCGTCAGCTGATGAGAACCTGGTAAGCTCACCCTCCTGCTCAGGCACCTGCAGGAAACGAGCCCCCCCCCCACCTTCGGGTTCCCTGCAGTGACAGGACATGCGGTGTCCCTGCACCTTAGACGCAGCTCATTTGTGACCCAGCCCCCTATTGCATGACCTCGGGGCCACATCTGTCCCTCCCCACCATGAGCAATGTGTTTGCATAAGTCTTGCCTATTTGAAGCTTATTACTTAGAAGTGGGAAAGCTCGCTGCTTCTGTCCCCATCCAGCCGCCTCCAAGAAAGTCAGCCCCTGCCAGCCTGGGTAAGAGGACTCCGTCCTCCATGTTCTGCTGGTCAAAAGCAACAACTGCTCTGATGGGGAGAGTGGCGCCTGGTGCTGTTTCAGTAAAGCGTTCTTCTGGTCACCGGTGGGGGCAATTGTTTCTGGCAGGTTCGTTGCCCCTTTGTATGGACCCCTTGCTAAGTTGCCATACTATTTCCTTGGCCCAGTTTAAAATATTTTTCATCACTTTCGTGTTGATTTATAGAAGCACTTTCTACATAGCATATAATCACTCTTTGTCACATAAATCTCAAGTATTTGACTAATTTGCTTGCCTTTAATTTTATTTTGGTACACAGACATCATAAATATTTATTCAGTCAAACATCAAGCTTTTATACACAGCTTTGCCATTGTTGCAGGGTTTTGGAATGCCTTTCCCATATTGTATACAGATTTTAAAGTCATCACGCAGCAAAATTGTTTCTCATTCACTTTCTTTATGAGAATTCCAGAAATATTGTTTTCACCTGTTAAATGCAGGAAATAACATTGCAGGCACTTTATGAGCTGACTGAGCTGTGTGGTCTAGGCTGGGAACTGGGCACCTTTTTATCAGTATACAGGGGTGCTCTGCACTGCACAATGTCTCATTACTTCCTGAACCCCAGCTTACCCCTGTAAGTCACGTGTGTCCCTGCTCCTTGAGGCTGTCGGTGGACTTGGGTGAGACCCCAGTTCTTATTTTCAGAGGGTCCTGCATGGTCTGGTCCACCCACCCTGGTAGTGTGGATGGTGGGAACCAACTCCTCATTCATCCAGCCCCACCCCCAGCCGGTGAGGCAGCCAGGCCGTCCCCTGTGGGCCGTGCACTCCAGGTGAGAGCCTGTGACAAGGGCCCCTGCTGGAGCCACAGCACCATCCTTGCCCCCATTGTGTGGCCTGCCTGGGTTCTTCTTTTCATTTCCATAACCCCATTCTATTACAGACCCAGTGAGCTGCCACCGAGGCCCAGAGGTGGGGACAAGGCACTGACGGGGGGTGGGAAGTGAGGATGGCATCTAAACACTGCTGCGGAGCAGCTCCAGTGCTCAGCTCTTCCTCGGGGCTGAGGACAGGCAACCTGCCCGCCCGGCCCTTCTCTCCTCACGACCCCCTCCACTTCCGGGCAAAGGGAGTCGCCGAGGCCTCCCCAATGAAATCAATTATCTCATTGCCACAGTCAGTTAAAAGTGAAATTAAATGGATTCTGAACGTTAGTAACAGGCTGTAATAAGACGACTACCACTTAATGATGCATAGACGTTTGATGAAAATGAATTTCCTTTTGGGGTGTGTATGTGTGTGTCAGGTGGGAGAACACAGGAGGGATTTTTATCTGCTAAATTAAAATGAATATTGATTGCATAGCTGATAATTAATGACAGCAATTTTTGATTAAAAATGAGTTCATTTAGCGAACGGGTGGAGTGTGGTAGCAGGCCACATCTAAAAATAGAACCGAGAAGAAAGGCCCCTTGTAGCACAGGCAGGATTACAATGAGTGTTTATGCCTCACACTGATGCCTCTGGGTTTGAAATGAGCACTGCCATTCTGGAACCCAGGACACAGGCATCCGGGGGCGGCAGCACCTGCCTTTTCCTGCCGAGAATTAATTACGGTGATTAGAAGGGTCGGCAGTGAGCCACGGGCAAACAGAGGAGCACATAGGTGAGCAACGAGTGACACAGGAGTTCTCTCTGGGAATCCCAAGCCTCTGGAGAGTCAGCAAAAATGGGACAAAACACAGCATTAATCCTGGAAGAATTGAACTAAGAAGGCCCCTTCTACCACCACTGGGCAATCTCATTCATACACAAGGTGTGATCAAACAATATGGTGAATGTTTAAATAAATAAAATTCATTGCAGTAACAGACACGTTGCCATTAATCCCTGTCAAAATACTCCCCCTCGCTTTGAACATACTTATCCCATCGTTCTTGCCACTTTCTGAAGCAGTTCTGGAAATCCTCTTTCCTGAGTGTCTTTAGTTGAGCTGTCATGGCTGCCTCGATGTCCTGAATCATTTTGACTTTGGGGAAGAGCCAGAAGTCGCACGGTGCCAGATCCAGTGAATAAAGTGGATTAGAACAGAAATTGTTGTACCAGAAGCGATGTGTGACAGTGTTGTCATGATGGAGGATGATTTACAGCACACTTTAAAACACACCTTCTCTCAACCGTAGCTCACACCTGACTGATTGCACCCAACAAGTTGAAACTTGTCACACACTGTTACTAAGGTTAGACGGCCGCTTCCCGTATTGAAGGTCCAGCAGCATTCACTGTATTGTTTTATCACACCTCATATATGTGCATATGTACACACACACGTGCACACATACACATGCACACACACACACACGGGAAGTAACAAGTAATGTCTATATTGCTAAGTTCAGGAAAAACTGAGAAGGCCCTCTCATTCAGAACAGCAAAAATGCTGGATCAAGATCAAGTGTTAACACCCCTTTGTAGAGTCCTGGCTTCACTAGTAATAAAGACCAGTTAGCAATCAAGGTTGCTGGGATCGGCCAGCAGGAAAGGCACAACAGGACTGGGTGGTGGTCAGCTCCCAGTGTCCAGTGAGTTCCCGTGAGCTGTGTGCTGGGGAAGGGGATGGAGTCTGGGCCCTAAAATTGTGAGAGTTTAGAATGGAGACGTCCCACAAAGCCAGGACACCCCAAAGGTCAACAAAATACGTGAACTAGAGAAAGTTTAGTTTTCACAGGAAAGCATTGCTTTTCTCAGCCAGGGCTCTGAGTGGAACAGAAAAATATGAAATAAAGTAACAAGATTCCACCCACAGAATGTAACAACCCCAGGAGAGAACTGGGACTGTGTGTGAAGAGCTCTATCTGTAGTATGAACGGTACATAAACCATGGGCTCTGGGTGGTGATGACGGTCAGTGCAGGTTCATCCACTGTAACAAGTGCACTGTCTACTGGGGTCGTTGACAGTGGGAGGGCAGTGCACGTGTGGGTCACGGGGTGTATGGAGAATCTATGCACCTTCCCCGCAATGTTGTTGTAACTACAACTGCTCTTTAAAACTTCTCTTTAAAAATTAAAATTTTTTTTTTTCAAAAGATTCTTCTCACCCCACAATGACCCTTCAGCCAAACACACATTTAAGCCAGTTGCATTTGGAATTCACTCTCTTGGGAAGGAAGGAAGGAAGGAAGGAAGGAAGGAAGGAAGGAAGGAAGGAAGGAAGGAAGGAAGGAAGGAAGGAAGAAAGAAAAAAGAAAAGCCAAATATTTAGTTTAAAGAGGGCTGAATTGGCAGTGCCACCTAGCAATTAGCAGAGGCAAGCGGGAAGCTTACCTAGAGGGTTATACTTTACACATTTTTCAAGGGAGCATGAAATTATAATTAAAAATCATGATGCTCATAAAGGAAAGAGCCACCTGAAGTGGGAGTCAAGGGAAGCAGAGAAACGCAAAATCAGGCCAGCAAAGCCTGAAGACATTGAAAGTATCCAATTCAGAATTTTAATCAGTATATTTAATAAGTTCAGAGGAAAGTGGGATTGGAAGGATGGTGGGGGAACAAGGGATGGTCACAATTGAAAAGGAACATTTGTAAAAAAGAAATAAAATGAAACAGAACTTCTAAAAATGAAATAACCTTCAAAA
The DNA here is from genome assembly GCF_036562045.2 of Rhinolophus sinicus. Lineage (NCBI taxonomy): Eukaryota > Metazoa > Chordata > Mammalia > Chiroptera > Rhinolophidae > Rhinolophus > Rhinolophus sinicus. Next base: position 199,876,215 of record NC_133752.1, read on the forward strand.
CATAATTATTAAAATTTAAAACTAACTGCCAATTCAACACAACTAAGTAAACGGAGGTGTCACTCAAAAGTTTCCCAAAGAAGAAGGAAGTCAAAGACACTGAAAATGTGGGAGAGATTAAGAAATTTGAAGAATGGATTCAGAAGGTCCGACGTGTCCACAAGAGTCACAGAGGGGAAAAAGAGAAAGAATGTGGAGAGCAAGTGTTCAGCTAGCGAAGAGGAAAGGACTATGACGACAAGAATGAAGACATCAACATTATATCCAGGAAGCCCTACAAATGCTAAGTAGGGTAAATGCAAAGAAGTCCACACCTACATACATCACACCAGTCACCACAGCCACAGTCTGAAACAGCCACAGACAAAGGACAGAGCCACCCATGCGAAAGCAGGGAGTTCCCAATGGGCTCCCCCTCGGTAGCCCTGGAGGCCAGAAGACACTGGAGTAAGATCTTAAAACCTGAAAGGAAATACCCGTCAGCCAAGAATGATAACCTGGGACAATATTTTTAAGGCGTGAGATCGGCAGGTATTTCCAGGTGAATAAAACCGAGAGTCGCTATCATTCACTGCACCACCATGGAATTTCAAAGCGGTGTATTTCAGGAAGAAGGAACGGGATTCTGGGAGGGAAGCATGGTAGCTGCCACCTGATTTGCCTTTTTACGTATTTTTTTTTCTTTTTCGGCTCACAACAGGAGTTGATAGCTAGTGATTGTTTTTGCCCATCCTCAAGTGTCCCTTTGGCTCACAGCTTCTTTACATTCAAGGGTCTTTGCAAATGTCGTTTTAGCAGAGAGGCCTCCATCCAACTACCTACACTCGCCAGTCCCTTACCTACGTTATTCCTCTCAATGGGATTTGTCATCCCCAGAGGTGGTACAGTTGTGTGTCCAGTGTCTGCCTCTGGCCAGTGGAGCATAAAGTTCACCACGTCAGGAACTTTGTTTGGTCCACTGCTGTCCCCCACCACTCAGATTGGAGCCTGACACATTTCAGCAGCTTGATGAATCCTTCTTGAATGAGTCAATTATTTCATCACATCTTCAAAAGGACCTTGGAGTAGGAACTATTAACCTACTAATTGTGAAGGTGAGAAACTGGAGCCCAAAAGGTGTGGTCACTTCCTCAGAGCTGAACAAAGAAATGAGGGCCCTTGATTTTAATCCAGACTAATATGATCCCAGAATGTGACTAAGGCACTGACTAAGGGTCTCAGACACTTGTCGGCAAACTGGAGAAGCTGGAACGTAAAACCACTGAGGCAGAAGCAGCACCAGCACCACCCCACCCACACCCAGGCAAGACCAGAGCTGCCCTCCACCTCCTGCTGCACCTGGAACATGGCTCATCTCCACTCCCCCATCAGGCCATCCCCTCACCTTTCTCAGGTTGGTCCCCCACCATTCCCCGTTCAGGCTGCCTCCCCGACCACAACACTTCCACTAGGAGGGTGCCCAAACGGAGACCTTCTGAGCCTCCCTTAACCGCTCCCAATCTGAAATAACACCCAGCACTGCAAGAACAGCTAAGGACCATGGCCAGGCCTTGTTCTCAGTAGTTGGTCTCTCCCATCTAATTTAGTTCCCACAACAGCTCTGTGAGGAAGGTGCTATGACTGTACATGGAATCAGAAGCTCAAAGAATTAAATAACTTGTGTGGACACACAGCTTGTATATCGTGTGCCTCAGTGCAAACCCAGGCAGCCCTACCCAGGACCTGTGCCTTCAGAGCTGATGGCTGAGGTGGGTGGATGGATGGATGGATGGATGGATGGATGAAGGGAGGGAAGAAGGGAGGGATGGAGGGATGGGAGGAGGGAGGGAGGGATGGAGGGATAAAGCATTGTATTTTATTGGACCAGGCTGATAATAAGGCACTAACATCCCCTGGAAGACATGTTACTATCTGTGCAGCCATCTTGGCAGTGTTCAGGCCTCAGAGTGGAGGAGGAATTTCAGCCCCATTGGCTTTGCCCGTTGAGACCCTCAGTGCCCTTCTCAGCACTTTACCCCTCGCCCTTTACCTGCTTCTCTTGCTACATCCCTGCTCTGTTCTTTGGCTCTTGGTGCTTCACAGGACCATCACCCTTCCTCCCTCATTCCTTCCTCATTAAATACCTCGGTGGACACTTGGCTGTCTTGGAGAAGAAGCTTTGAAGCTGCTTCTGTCTGTTGACAAATAGCAAAGAGCTCAAGTCTCCTCTTTTAAACCATCCCTATCAGTCAGCAGCTGCTTGTTGAGAAGCGATGCTCTTCTGCTGGTGAAGAGAAGACGTGAGAAGAGAAGGGTGTTCATGCAATTAACCTGGACGCCCGCAGAAGCACCCCATCCATTCAGCCCCTTTGTTTTCCGTCAAATGTCTTGTGAGCTCACCTTCCCCGTGGGCACTCCTCAACCTTGCGTGTCTAGAATAAAGCATGCCCACTGATGTGTCCATGTGCACAAATGTGCTTTTTATATTTCTCCCTTTCTATTGTTCACCAATGATTCAGTTGCTCTCGTGTAGAAGAAAAGGAAAGAGAAACATAAAGGTGCATAATTAGTAACATAGAAAAGAGATGGTAATGAATGCACAGAAGGTGGAAATGCAAATGGCCCGTGTGTCTTTGTAGATGAAGGTCTTTGAGTTGACTGCTGGTCCTCCAGGCATCTATTAATATGCTGGCAGGAGACAATTATTCAGCAGATATTTAATAAATTCTTAAAGTAAGTCTGTGCATCTTCCTCATACACTCCCACTGTCTCTTGTGGGACAGACATCTGGGGGAAATTTCCTATTAGAAATAACTTGAGATTTGAAGTTATGGGTAATTGAAGGATCAGTTGTTTGCATATGTCCCAGGTAGGGCATTTGTACCACCCCGTTCATCCCTCTCTGCTCTGTACCAGGGTCATCCCACTGCACACCTGTTCAATGAGAGACTCAGCCAGGAGAAGGGGCGCTGCCCTCACCATAGGATTTCCAATGAAAATCCTTCATAAAGACCAGAACCAGTTAGGCTTGGGATGAGGATTGGGAGCCGTGGAGGGCGACAAGGGTGAGCCTGACCCAGTTCCAGAACTGTGTGTCACAGAGACGGCAAACAGAGGGATGTGTCCTGCCTGCCCCATGCTGGTGGCTCCAGTGCAGAAGCAGCCTCGTGACTGCACAGCAGCTGCCATGCAAGGATGGGGTGACCACCCGAGCACTGTATCACCTGGTACATCACAGTTGGAGAGCCTGGGGAGCTGCCTCACAGCCTGAGACATGAGTCACCTGAGCTTGACAAGGGCGAAGACTCAGGGGTTATGTGCAATCAGTTTGAAGGATGTTACTGTGGAATGTTTGAATGCATTTGGTAACAGGGACTGAAACCTATCAAACTTTTACTTGGGATCTGAGGGGCCTACTTACGAGTAGTTAAGAACAATTTGGAAATTAGTATCTTTAACCATTTCTAGTTTCCCAAGAAGGCTGCTTGGGTTATATCCACCCCTTTCAATGGGCTGACATACATTGATATATAGACAAATAAGGAGCCATAAATGAGGCTCTTCTGTGCACGACGCCGAGCCCTAGGCCGTGGGGGACATGATGGCTGCACATTCCCCAGTAAGCACACGGCTCATGAGGGAAAGGGCCACTCACTCTATGTGGCCTCTTTTTGTGGCATCCGGTCAGTAAGTGCTTCCGGAATGAATGACTGAATGGATGGTGTTGACAGAGAGGGCTAAGATTCATGAAGATGGAAGCTGGTTATTTAGCAAATGTTTCAGAGGCTGCACAGGACACGATGCGCCCTCCTCCGGTGCCCACCACCCTGGAGTGGATGGTGGGGCGTGAGCACTGAACATGGTCCTGGCCAGGTGAGCCTGCTCAGTGCAGCACACGTGAGCCCCAGGCCGGCTGCCCGCGGTAGGAGAGTGCCAGCATGTTCTGCCCACACCGGGCAAAGCAGCCACGGGGTGGGGCGTCCCTTTGATACATAGGACAGGGGGTTTCTGGCAGAGGTGACATGGAATTCCCAGAGCTGTGGAATTTAAGCATCTGGAAGGGCCAACTTGGAGCCAAGACAGAGCCGGGACTCGCAGGCAGGTGAGCCCCAAGGGTCCAGCCTGACCGTGGAACCCTCAGCCCATGACGACGTCCCTGCAGGCTGTCTTGTTTCCTCCATCTGTCCTGAGATCGCAGAGGACAGCTCTGCCACCACAACTACACTGGGTGGAGGGGACAGCTCCCCTCGTCCTGGAGTCACTCTGCCCTTCCTCGCTGGCTGCACAAAGCACAAACCTGTGCTCATTATAACATGGATATTCTGAGTCGGGCCTTCTGTGGGGTGGGCTCACACCTCTCGTTTCTCCCCCTTCAACATTACACATCCCAGAAAGTAGCATTCAGAGGCATCAGTGCCTGCAGTGACCAGTCTACCAGCCTAGCCAGAGCCTGGTCTCTGTGGGTCCCACGTACAGCTACAGACAGACGGACGGATGACAGATGGACCAACGGACGGATGGTAGGAAAGGGGAGAGGGTCAGAGGAGCGGAGGGAGGGGAGCAGGGTGGGAAGAACACCCTCATCCCTCATCACTTCCCAGGAAGTGTCACCTCCTTGGCTCCAACACACGTGTGATTTGTGTATTTACTTAGCAAGCAGCGCTGCGTTCAGCTACCTCTGTTTGAATTCGAGCATAGGGCCTTTCCTTTAAGATACAAAAAGCAAAAATAATCAGTGTTCATTTATATGTATGGTAAGCGACCGCCTGGAGCCTACTGTGTGCCTGGCACTGTGTCCTGCTGGGGCCACAGTGGGGACAGGGACGTGTGGCGCCCAAGGTCAGGCTTGGACGTCAGGTGACCTTGGTGGCCGTCCACCTCCCGGCCTCATCTCTCAAATGGTACAGTGGGTTTGCCGTGACCACACACTTGGTGACATGGAGCATTTCCCCCTCATCTCACGGTGGAGATGACACTTCCTGCCAGCCATCACATGTCAGCGTCATCTGGCACCCGAGACGATCTCAGCCCAATGCTTTGAGCTCAGAGCTAGGACGCTTGGGGGCATCTGCGTCCCCTGAGCGCCCCCAGCAGTGGCCGTGTCCTGGACGGGGACACAGTGGCAGAGAGGCTCTTTTGCCGCGTCCAGAGCCCCTTCCCAGAGCCGGCTGTGGCCTCCTGTTTGTCTCTAACTTGAAATTTTTCCAGCCAACGCACTGTGCTTCCCCAGAGAACTCATGATTTGTGGAAATAGGATGGGAGATGCATATCTTGGTTGCTCTAAATAAAATTTACTGGTATATGCAGATTTCATGGCTAAGTGCCTTTTTCCAAAAGCTTCCATCACACAATTTCTTCCCTATTGACAGGCTGTTCCATATTATCTACTGTAATTAGATTTACCTTCATCCAATCTTATGCGTCACTTCAGCTATTTCAGAAAAATGAAGGAAACTTTCCAAATGTTTTCCACAGTGTAATGCGGTTCCCAGAGACTGTGGCAGCAGCGTGGGACCCGGAGGCTCTGCCGGCTCCCCTGCCCCCCATGTGGGGAGCCCCTCCAGTGGCTGCGAGCACAGGGGACCGCCCTTGGCTCACCGCAGGCCAACCTGGCTTGCCCTCCCCCGGCTTCCACCCGCATTGCCCGAACCAGGAGGGGAGGGGGCGGGGAGCAGGCAGAGAGAAAACAACCTCTCCAAGTAGACGAGGCTGCAGGCCTTTGGGAACCGGCCAAACCCTTTCTATGAGGAGCTGTCATACCAGATTTCTCAGCAAGAAAGAAACAAGGAAATTAGTGTGCCGTTGAATTGCAGACTAAAATTAGCCATCTTGAAAAACAAATCTCCAATAAATACAACCAGGATTTATGGCTAAAATTACAGGCAGCACAGATGGTGCTGGATGGTGTTTTCTCTCAAGGGGGAAAATATTCCTCTCACATTCGAACGTGGGCCTTATCGGCTCAGGGATTATGGCGCCAATCTCACAACGTTTTGTACACACAACCAGCAAGTGCTGGCTTCTCAGCCATTTGAAAGAAGCTGGGACAGGAAGTCAGTGTCCTGAAGGGTCACTGAGGCCAGCCTGCTGCCCCGGCTGATTCGGGGCTGCCCCTGGCATAAGTAACAGACTTCTGGGTTTCCAAGACCCCCCAAGAAAGGAAGCCCACACCAGCTGCCCCCAGTGACTTCACAACATCCGCCCCCAGGTGGCATGTTTGCTGACAATGCCCACACATCGTCCCTCCACCTCCTGGTTTCATGGCGGCCTGCCCTGGGCTTTCAGGCTGGAAGGGGTGGAGATGTCGGACTCGCTTCCTGTGCTGGCGTATGTGGGAGGCATTGGCCTGACACAGATTTGGTCCCATCAAATCACGTTCCCCAATAAATAAAGACATAGGGTCAATGCCCTCGGGAGCTCGGGCAGCCCTTCGTCATCAGGGTGACAAGGCCACAGCACCTCCGGGGTCAGGGGCCCAGGAGCATCTGGCAGCAGCAAGAGCTCCAGAGCGTCTGTCTATGGTGGGGGTATGGAGTCACAGACGTGGCCATACTCATCGCTGGATGAAAGGGGACCCCACAGTGACATCACGTGGGGAGGGCTTCCCAGCCTGCCAATCTAGCCACCATGGAAGCTTCCGGGTGGCACCCATGTCCCCTTGTTGTTAAGGTGAGACCCCAATGGACCCAGATGGGCCACCCCCAAACCCTGGTGACCAGCCATATGTTTTCTGTTCCTACTGTTTTGCCTTTTCCAGAATGTCATAGAATGAGAACATACAGCATGCAGCCTTAGGGCTCTCGCTCTGTCAGTTAGCAAAACGCCCTCAAGGTCCCCTCATGCTGCTGTGTGACCAGTAGCTCATCCAAAGCTCCTGAGCAGTTCTCTGCTGTGGGGGGACCACTGCTGTGTACCCCTCCTCCTGTCGGAGGGCATCTCAGCTGTGCCCCTTTGGGGCAGTTAAGGGTACCACTGCTAGAAACATCCACAGGCAGGTTTCTGTGTGGACATGTTTTCGGTTCACATGGGTAAACACCTAAGAGTTAGGTGGCCCTTCAGGTGGTAAATGCAGGTTCAGCTTAGGAGGCACTGCCCTCTGAAGTGGCAGGAGGGAGATGGGTCCCTCCCCCTCCTCACCAAATTGGGGACTGTCCAGTGGGTGTGTGCCCCGTTGCAGCTTGACAGTGCACTTTCCTGATGACAGGTGGCCTTGAGCACCCTTCCCTGGGCTCATTTGACATCTGCATATTTTCTTCTGATCTCTGTCTGTTTGGACACTGTCTCCATTTTCAAAAGTCAGGTTGTTTGTTTGGCTAGTCTTATCGGGCACTTCTAACCATGGTGGGTTCATCAGACCATCAGAAAGCTTGCTGAAGAGAAGTCTTTCCTGGATGCTTGATTATCTGACCCAGGGGGTGGCTCTGCTTCCTCCCAGAATGACTCAGGGACCCATTCAAGGGCCGCCATCGGTGGGCGTCCACGGACCCAGGCCCCAATCCCGCCTCAGCGGCCTCCCTTGATCCCGTCTCCTTCCTTCTGCCTCCTCCACCTCCACCTGGAACTGAGTTTTGTTCTGGTCTGAAATAGGCATTTCTTTCTCTTTTTCAGGAGCTAATTCTTCAAAGCCCCTGTGTCAGCTGGCCTTTCCTTTTCCCAGCGATTTCACCGTGTGGGGCACACGCTGCTTCTGGCTGACCTTGGTTGCTCGTCTGGCCTGTTCCTGCACTGGTACCACCATTCCTGGTACCACCGTGATAATCGATATTGAATTAGTCTGTAAAGTTATTTGATTATATAAGAAATAAATTAAATCATTGTTTTGGGTTTTCTTTTAACTGCCATGTATATGAGAAAGGAGAGACAGGCTGATGACTTTCTTCTGTCTGAAACAGAAAGTTCAGGAGTGTGTACGTTTTCAGAAGACAAATATGAATTTCGGTTCCGTTGCCAGAGCACGCGTTTTTTTAATGAGACAGTTGTAGTGATCAGTCCTCCTCATCCCCCAGCACAGGACGAGGACCTGGCATCACATTCCCCAGATTCTGCAGCTAGAAGTGACGGGTCCTGCTGCGCTCGGATGGTGTGGGGCAGGTCTGTTGGTGGGAAGAGGCTCTGGCCTCTGCTTCCAGCCCGGGGACGGGCGTGGCCATCCTAACGCCCTAACGCAGCTTCAGCCCAGGCTCCAGGGTGGGGTCCAGAGGCAGGACTCGGTGCACCCGTGTCACTGCTGGCCTCAAGCTCAGCGGCCCTTGCGGCAGGCCTCCTGGACCTTGAACCCAACTAAGAAAGCACGTTCCGCAGGCTCCCTCATGGGGCACCGGCAGGCCATTCTGGACTGTTCTAGCCATCACTCCAGGATGGCTTGCAGCCCTGTTCCAGACCTTCCTATGGTTTTGTAAGCACTGGACACTCGGCTTCACATTCCTTCCCAACCGATGAGGGCACTGGTTTCTGTTGCCTGTGGCGGAATCCGTCCCAATGCAGCTACTGTGGGAGCTGCAGGCTTCTGGTTGTGGGCCCTGCTCAGTCCTGGGCTTCTGCTCGGACAGAAGCAGCATCTGAGTGTCTGTGCCTTGGCAGGGTGGTGGCCTGGGAGGGAGGTGGCCTGGGAGGGAGGTGGCCTGGGAGGGTGGTGGCCTGGAGGGCGGTGGCTTTTGCCAGCAGTCAAAGGGGTCCAAGCTACATTCTGTTATTTCATGATTCACGCAGGTGGAAATATAAGCACTGTGAAGATCAAAAGTTACAATATGAAAAAAGGGGGCCAATTTTACCACATGGGGCCGAGGCAGCTGCCACCCGCCGTGGGCAGCAGCTGTGCGGCTAAGGGGCGTCCCCAAGTCACTGTGAGCACCTGGACAGAGGTACACGGAAGGAGCCCTGGGGACACACAGGAGGAAAGCTAGCGCCATCAGCAGGAGAGGGTGCTGTGTGCCCGGCACTGTGCCCTCCAGGCGGAAAGACCTGCACACCCGCACGTTGGACAGCAAGGCAGTGGCAGGAGGCATGACGGGCCCAGTGAGCAGCTGGCAGCTGAGTCAGCCATGCGTCCATGTGAGGACACAGGCTGTGCCAGCGAGCAAGCCTGAGAGCGAAGGGTCCCAGCTGGCATCCCCACATGGGGCCAGCACCAGGTGTGGGAATGACATCGTTGGGTTTCAGTTAGAACTGTCACTTTGCCATCCTGGGGGACGTCAGAGAAGGCTGCCTTAGGACTCTGTCTTTCCTAGTCGTCTTTCCCCCCAACCCCCCCAGCCCTCGGCATGCTCCTCCCCGCTGTCAGGGTCCTTCCTCAGGTCTGCCTTGGAAAGTCAGCATTGACCCTGCAGAGACGAAAGCTTGCGGCCACCTCGGTGCAGAACGCACGGGTCACGCAGAGCACTGAGCAAGCACCCCCACTGGCATGAATTTTGCTTTGCAGCTGATTGTGTTATGAGGGCTCAGGAGAGGCTGCAAGGCTCGTGGGGGAATGGGCTTCCTCAGTGAGCATTTCCTTAAGTATTTGTGACAAATGCACAATCTCACACAAGTGCCAGTATTTATACCCAGTCAGAGGAGAAAAGACACCCCATCCATGTGTGGCTGGTGTGACATGTGGTGGGCAGGGGACCGGTGGGGACCCCTGAAGAGAGGGAAGCGCTGTTGACAGGGCTTCATCCCATCCCGTTGCTGTAGCATCTGGAACCTCTAAGCTGCATTTCTCAGTTCTCTCCATTTGGAAGGAAGAGCTGTCATTTCTCTACTGGCAGAGGCGTCTGTGCTTTCTTGGGGGTCCCGCACTGGTTCTGGGGGATGAGGAGGAGGAAGTCGAGCCTCATGGGTCAGCCCAGGAGCTGGAGACATCGCAATGAGACATGGGACAGAGATGGTTAGAAGGCAAACACTCGGGGCTTTGAAACATGAGGAAAACATCTCTGATCCATTTACTGTGTACGTGTAAGACTGCCAGGCAGCTACTTTCAAAATAAACACAATTTACACACCGATACTAGGTAAATTATTTCCAATTCTATATTTAGATGAATCTATGAATACAACCGGTCCTTTTGTATTGTACCACGAGGTAATAAAAGTGACAGTTACCAGGCTGCCAGGGCTGTCTGACTGCGCTGACTTTGACACATGGCAATATATTCTCAAATAGCAACGCGGGCAGAGTGGGAATACTTTTTCAAATTGCAGATCTTCATAAATATGCATAGGACCAGACTCCCAGTGCAGCGTGCACTGCTCCTATTTTGCTTTTCATTGTTTTTCAAATATTGTTTCTATGGGGGACGCCCCGGTAAGCCGTGTAATTCTACCTGTGAACCAAATGAGTCGTGGCCACTAAATTATCTGCGAGTTCTTGTTGGTGCTGGTGGTGTGATAAATGGTGTTCCCACCATGCAATGAAAATCTGTGGCAACAGCCCTTGTCAGCAGTGTGGTCACCAGGATGCCTTGTTTTAAAATGATGGGACTCCCGCTGTCAGAATCAAAAGAGAAGAACCAGTGGCTGGCCCACCAGACAGGGCAAAGACAGACAATCTGCCGTTGGTACAACTGGAACCACGGACTCGGTGCCAGCAGGATCATCATTGCCCCCTTCTCATAGCATTTCTCTCCTTTTGATGACATTTCTCTCCTACCAGGGTATGTATGACACAAGGAACCAGGTGACCATGTCTCAGGCTCCTGCCCTGTAGCTGTCATAATAGAAGGGACGAGACGGGCCTGGCCTGTTGGCCACAGGCACACATCCCAACCCTCATTTGTAGATTCTACATGAAACCGCCCAGATTCACGTCTGGGTGGCAGTGGTGTTACTGTCCCCGTCATCAGCACCATCATCATCTCAGCCTTGGAGCCACCGGGCGTGTATGTTTCTACCTGGTGTAGCGGAAAGAACTGAGGTCATTGTCATCCCGACGCGGAGACGCTGTGCTGGCAGCTTATTAGATAAGCCAGTTTTCTACCCGCATTGGAACACTATTTTGTCACAAATCTAATCCCGTAGATTAGATTCTGTTTCTCAGTTCCCTGCTTCCCTGATATGTGTTTCCCTTCGTGTGCAGTACTGTCTTGATTTTATTAAAGAAGCTTGGAAATAAGTTATCATTCTGCATCGAGCCATATTACAAATATTATTCTTTTTCCGAGTTTTCTTCACTATTCTTGGGAATTTATTCTTCTGTATGAACTTTGAGATCATTAAATAAGGTGCCTGGTAATCTGACTGGAATTCCATTAAGCGTCTACATTGAGACTGGAAGTCCGGGGTGTTAGGTGTCGACCTGCCCCCTAAGGTGGGGGCAGGGGGAGGACAGGCGTTCCTTCCCTCACTTCAGTCCTCATTTTACGTCCTGCAGTAAGAATTTCTTTCCTTCCATGTGGGCTGGTACCTTCATTTTCAAGATAATGCCTATGCGTTTTATAGTTTTCACCACTGTCGAGAACAAAACACTTCCCTCATGTCTATTTGTGGGCATTGTACTTCTAGTACCAGACAAACCACTGATTTGTATAAGCTTATCTTCTGCCGAGCTATCTTACCAGAGCAGTGCAGACATTTGTTTTTGAGTCCATATTGGTGATTTGTGCTTTCCTAGACTATCAACCACTGCATCAGAGATTTCAAAATTGTTACTGTACATTTGTGCAGAGACTTCTGTAGAATATGTTTTCATTAATCCCACAAAACCCCAACGGAATACCCACTTCCCTCCGTTACAACCCCTTTTAGAATCTATAAAATGGATACAGCCTCACTCTTATTTTTTCTTGATTAGATTTGCTAGATATTTCCTATTTTATTCATCGTTTATAAGGACTGTTTATTTAATTTATGTATAAAACCTACTTACTACATCTCTTCTAATCTGCTACTTTCTGCCTTCACTTTAATTTACCCAGGCACCCTAATCCCTTTACGTGTCCTTTGTGTCGGGCTTTCTATCCTCTTGAGTTGAACACTTGCTTCCCTTAACTTCATTTTCCGTCTTTGGACATTGTCGTGTTGACGGCCTCGGGTTTCCCTCGCAGCGGGTTTGTCCACAGCGGCGAAGGGCCAGACCGCGTGCTCGCATCCCATCCGACCACAAGCGCTCTGACCCTGACCACTGGGCCCCTCCCCCAGCATGGGGGTGGGGGGGACGCAATGCCCAGAGGCCACGAGAGGGGCCACGATGTGATCAGCTGGGCCTGTCAAGCTGCTCTGGGGACTGACATCGGGAACAGGAGAGCGGCCCCGCCCCCGGGCTCCGGGGCCCCAGGCCCTGGGGATGTGGTCTCGGCGCTGCTGGCTCTGCTCCTCCCGTGTGGGATACAAAGTCAGCACAGGAGAAAGCTGGGGGCAGGGGCTGCTCTAGGCCTCACGCCCCAGCGAGTCTCTGCAGGCAACCTGCCCACCTGCCTGCCCCCTTCTTCTTCCCATGAACCAGAAGCCTCCAAACTTGGTTTGGGTTGTCTTCCTGTCTCCAGCAGTTTTCAAAGATGGACTATAATTTGGAATTATGACCTTCTGTTTTCAATTTTGTAAGAAAATAAGGTATTTGGGGGATGGGGGAGACTTCAAGTGGTTCACATGGCTCCCCTCTCCATTTATTTTTTTCTATTAATAGCAGGTTCTAGTTTAGTATGGTAAGAATTTGGTCTGTTAAATATCTGCCTTATGGAACTGGGGTTTTCTTTGAGCCTTTTCAGTGTCCGTTTCCCCCAGTGCTTCATGCTGCCTGGAGACGCGATGCACTGTTTGCTATATCGGAAGAAGTCGTATAGGACTTACGTCGTCACTTTGTCTCCTTTAGTCTGTGTGGGCACTAAGAACACAGGATATGTCACCTGACTTACCCACTAATGTGCCCCAGTTACTACAACAGCATCTTACACTAAGTGAATGTCCCACAAATATTTGTGAAA